>NC_091123.1:64704753-65304753 GCF_040183065.1 Periplaneta americana | reverse complement strand
TTCTCCTAATTCGCCTTCCTTTGTAATCTTCCTCCTATTTCTTCATTCCATTTTTTTCTTATTTCTCCTTTCCCCTACTCTTACTTTCCCACCTATGCTTCTTCTTCCTTTTGCTACTTTTCTTCATACTGCTCTTCCTCTTCCCACATTACATTTCCCTCTTCCCACATTACTTTTCCCTCTTCCCTCATTTAATTCTTCTCTTCGGCATCATCTTCATCAATCTCGTCTTCCTCTTTATCGTCCCGCTTCTCATTCTCTCCGTTTCCTCTTTTGACGTGAAATGTACTGTACCTATGTATTCGATCTACAAACTGGGAAAATGTGTAACATTATTGTGTAAGATGAAGTTCGATGAAGTTCCAAAGTATAGCTGTCATGATATACTTATAACATGAAAATTATTAACTTTTAACTAATTTTAACTAAACCTCGTATGTTACTGAATAATATGTGAGATATACTGAACTGATTATTATGAATGAGCCAAGCATCAGTATAAATTTCAATGTATTCAGTTAGCGAATAACGAAATAAAAAAAAATCAATTCAGAACCTGAAATGAATCATGGGAAAAAAAAAATTGTTACCCAATTACGACCTACTTTTTTTTACTTGACTACGTCTTTATTGAAGGCACAGACGGGAAAATGTCATGACTTGAATTCTTCTTATCCCACCAATCCTTTTAATCTTACAAGAAATGCCGGGAATAGAACACCGACTCCTTGAATCACACAAGATCTATCAGGAATAGAACACCAGTCCCCTAAATCTTACAAGATGTACCGACAATAGATCACCGATACCTTGAATCTAACAAGATTTAAAGGAAATAAGATACCAATCACTTAAATTTCCGAGAATAGAACACCGATTCTTGACTCTAATACGATCTACCGGAAATACAATATCGAGTTCTTGAATCTCACAAAATCTAAAGGAAATAGGCCTACAATATCGAGTTCTTGAATCTCACAAAATCTAAAGGAAATACAATATCGAGTTCTTGAATTTCAAGAGATCTGATGGAAAGAAACATCTATCACTCGAATTTCACAGATCTACTGGGAATACAACTCCTATTCCTTGAGTCTGATAAGATAAGGGCATTGATCTCTTGAATTTTACATATGAAGAGTACAGGGGAAAAACAGTCAAAGTCATGGTCTGTGGATAAGCTTCGAGGCTTCTACCGCGTTGTCTTGGTGTTGGTGGCTGACGTTTCGACCGCTGTGTTGTGGTCATCTTCAGAGCAGTTGGATTAAGGAAATAGTCTGCGAGCTCGTATATATATAGTAGTCTCGATGGGGGAGTACTTTCGGTGATATATATATATATATATATATATATATATATATATATATATACTAGTCTCGATAGGGGGAGTACTTTCGGTGATATATATATATATATATATATATATATATATATATATATATATATATATATATATACCAACTCGCAGACTATTTCTTTATCCAACTGCTCTGGAGATGACCACAACACAGCGGCCGAAACGTCAGTCACCAACACCAAGACAACACGGTAGAAGCCCCGAAGCTTATCCACAGACCATGTACATCAGCCGCGGAAGCCTACGCGAACACATAGTCAAAGTCATACTTCTCATAAGGGTAATATCATCTAATTCAGTATATTACTGTAAAATTAATGTGTTTTTCTTATCAAAACTGGTAAAGGAGGATTATCACCACGAATAAAGTTATCCTTTCCTACTTTTTCATTAGGAACAGCAATAATTTTGCAGTAATGTACTGAATTAGATAATACCATCACCCTTAAGAGAATTGTGACTGTGATTGTTTTCTCTCTGTACTCTTCATATATATATATATATATATATATATATATATATATATATATATAGGGAATACAACACTGACTCCTTGAATCTCACAAGACTTAACAGGAATAGAAAACCGATCCCTTCATTCTTACAAGACCTGACGGAAATGGTGTACCGATCCGTTGAATTTCACATGTCACTGGGAATATGACACCAACCCCTTGAATTTCAAAAAATCTTCGACACCAACTCCTTGAATTTCAAATATCTAACGGGAATAGGGTAACGACACTTCAAATCTTCCAAGATTTAGCGGGAATAGAACATATATTCCTTGAATTTCACAAGATTTCCCAGGAAAAAACACCGATCTCTTGAATCTCACAAGATTTATGGCCTTACCGAGAACAGAACACCGAACTTTGAATCTCATAAAATTGAACGAGAATGGGAGACAATCCCATGGTAATAAATTTGCAATTGGACTCTACTTCTTCACTTTTAAAATTGTTTCACTGAATAATTTTTACGAAATTCTTCTTAGTTGAAATGTATTGTAAACATTGTATTGAAATGAGTCAGAGTTTAAATTACTTGACTCTAACGAGATATAAAGTGTGTTGCTTGAGGTCAACTGTATATTATTGCAATGACACAATGAGTACTTGGAAAAGGTACAAAGCTGCTATCTCTTTCAGAGCTACTTTCCCTACCAGCTCAGCTGCTGACCTTATGACTCGGGATTAGGCCTACATCTCTCCTCAACGCAATGAACCATTCTGCCCCACTCCAAGGAAAAATTCATATTATAATATTAATTTCCTTTACACGTTTTCGCCCCTTCCTTTACAAGTAAAGACTGCGCCACAATAAACCGCGAACGAGAACCAGAACGAGAACGGGAAGCGAAGAACGTGAAGATTTTTTATTCACAATAAACGGAGAACGGAAACGACTATACATATCGATATATATGTCAATAACGATATGTAAAATCAGTATTACCCGTTCTGATGTTATTTGTGTTTATTTGACCAATGGCATTCTTTCATGAGTACAAGCCAGCCAACATAAAACACAGATTAACCAAATTCGAAATTTAAGGCACGGAATAGGCCTATTTAAGAATTCAATTCACGTGGTAGTCTGGTCACATATACACGTAGTATATCTTATATGGAAAGTGATTCTACTGAATTTTGCGTTAGTTACAAACAGTGGATGAAGAAGAAATTACATCACGGCCTCCTTGCTACAAAATATACGACGACCAAATATCTTTATGTTGACAACAGAATAATTAATCTAGTAGACTGTAATCGGAAACGAGAACGGCAAAGTTAAAACTTGGCCAACTCTCCCACTACCGTTTCCGGGCTCCGGCAAGCTCCTTGTTAATTGTGAATACTCACATTTAAATACATTTATTTTAGGATAGATGAGGGTAATTGTAAACAGGGGATAATTGTAAACAAATGCTGTGAGAAATACAAAACTGTCAATATAACAATTTTCATTCGGGGGAATATTTAAATTAACATGTCGGCTAACCTACAAAGCAGTTTGGCGTCAACTGCTTAGTTGTGAACGAATGTTTTGTAAGAGTCTACAAAAAAAGTTGAGAAAGAATTCTGCTTCACCTTCATTTTTGGCATTGTAAGTAAACGTACAGTGCTATTTTTTTAAGAATATGTTGTTTTTATGAGTAATGTATAGTAGTTAACATTTATTACAATGGTTTTGAAATCTCCCATAACCTCAGTTCATTAAATTATGACGTGTTTACATTTGCCCCATAGTTTTAATTGCTTGAGGGTAATTGTAAACATGTTTTACTATGGTTACATTTCGTACTTTTCAGCAATCAAAGGGACACCCACTCAAGTACACTGTAAAGGTTTAGAGAGGGTTGTCACAGATGTGAAAAACAGTAACTATAATTATCGTGAAGCTCAGGAGAGGCACTGAGTTCCTATATCTTTATATATCATAAGTAAAAGGGACGAAATGTACCAGTGACCAAAATTGGAGTTGAAAGGAGTACAGCTCTTTCTTCTGAAACAGAACAAAAAACGTTCAGTGTCTGATTGCCCGTGATAAAATTGGTATTTACAATTACCCCCTCTCAAAGAGGTAAATGTAAACAGATGGGTAAATGTAAACTAGCAATTAAAAGATGAAAAAATCAACCTTATTATTTTAAACCCATTTTCAGGGAAAAGAAAGATCTAAAAATAACACAATGTTTCTTTGTCATGCTTACTGTTACTGAGGGTTGTGTAATGTTGAATTATATTTGAAATCAGTGAAAAGTGTTTACAATTACCCTGGCCTACCATAACAATTTTCCGTTCTCGTTCTCGTTTCCGTTTCCGTTTCCGTTCCAGGTTTATTGTGGACCAGCCGTAACGATCACAGAATTCATCCTTCAGAAGGAAAGCAAAGATATACGTTTACTTGTAGATTTGTCGTACATAATGAAACTTGTCCCTAACAGAGACGGCAACATGCAAAGTTTTCGGCCAGCTGTTATTCACCTTCCCAAATTACCTGTTTTGGGGACATTATCTCTGAAGCGTTAACATCTTCATAGAGAATGCAGATTTCTATGTCGAACAAATAAGCAAAAAAGTGACAAGGGATTCATATTATCCTTGTAATTGCGTGAAAAGTTCATGCTCTCTGTTGGCTATTGTTACATTTAGATTTTTAAACAATTGGTCTTCTTTATGAAGATTGTGAATATTTATGAGAGTGAAATAAATATAATCCAATTTATGTGTTGTATTATTAAAGACTGTTTTCCTTTTTTACTTTATCGAATATATACCAATACAAGTATATACATAATAGAATTATTCTGTTTCATTTTAATTGGTTTTCTGAACAGGCGTTAGTGTCGTACTATGATAAAAGAAATAAGAATTATAATTCATGCAAGAAAATAAGTCTATCCCTCTAGCAAATACCACATCAATACAAGAGTCTGATCTTGTTGTTTCTTTTTTTGAATTCGAAAATAGATCATCCTTAGCACTTTTACAAACTCGTTTATTTGACTGCTAATCTTGATCATTTAAATATATTTTCCGTTGATAATATGTACTAATGTTATTGTACAATTATGCATTTGATCTTATTATTAGGTACTAGGTGACCATTTTGTATGTGGAACGTAAACAGCGGCGCTGCGATCACATGCTGTTATACTGTGGCAAAGAGAAAGATATAGTTTATGACTAGAATAAGATAGTGATCGTACTACACAGGTGACGTAACAGCGGGGCGCTGTGTATAAGTACAAGCAACTGCCGTTCTACAAACAGAATGGTCGGGTAATATGTAGTAGCCTACTCAACACTATTTTACTTTCATAATGCTCTCTGAACTTAAACTAGCTAGTTAGCCGCCGACGTAGCTCAGTCGGCTGAGGCGCTTGCCTGCCATTTCGAAGTTGCACTCGGGCGTGTGTTCGAATCCCGCTTGTGTTGATTATTCAGTTGGGTTTTTTCGAGGTTTTCCCCAACCGTAAGGCGAATGTGAGGTAATCTATGGCGAATCATCGACCTTATCTCACCAAACACCTTCTCACTATCACCAATTCCATCGACGCTAAATAACCTAGTAGCCAGTGGCGTATACTGGTTAAAGGGTTTGGGCTACCGCTGACCCTATTATTACACAAAATATATCTAACAATTACTTTAATTTTAATTACTATGGTAAAACTAATAATACAAAATTATTACATTATGTTATATTATAAACTTTTTCTTTTGTAATTTCCTTGGGCTACCGCCGGTAGCCCCGGTAGCCCGCAAAATACGCCCCTGCTAGTAGCTGACACAGAATCGTTAAATAACCAACCAAAAACGAGCTAGTCGGCACTATTATGAGAAGATAATTATAAGAAAGATAATTTATAAATTCGTAATACTTCGAAATTTTATCACTAAGGAGGCATTGAGAATAATATTTTTACAATCATTAATACAATATGGTAAAATAAATTGGGGTGGAGTAGCATTATCTGTACTTAATCCATTAATTTTATTACACAGAAGATTAATAAAAATTTGTCTAACCAAAAATATGGATTACCCAACAAATTTAATTTATACAGATTTTAAAGTATTAACTACTGAAGAAATTTATAAATATAGTTTACTAGCTTACTATCACAGAAATCAAATAAAACATAAATCTAATCGACATGAATATCGTACTCGAAGACAAAAGTCTACTTTCCCATTAATTGAGCCTAAATGTCATACAAGTGCAGCTTTTAAACATGGTGCTAGTTTCGGACCAAGACTTTATAATAAAATTACAAACCATTTTACAAATTTTAAATATTTAAAAAATGAAGCTTTAAAAAAAACTATAAAATTATTCATGATATATAATATTAAAAAATGTATTTTTTTACCTTTTATTTCTGTCGGCTATATTCATGTTTTTATTGAATATCACTGGCTTCTGTCTGTCAATTTATATTAAATGTGCTTTTTTCTATTTCTTCTTCTTCTTCTTCTTTTTGCTCTTGTGTGTTATTTATTGGTTTGAATTAAGTTACTTACTGTATTTAGTAAACTGTCCTTGTAAATTTTATGCTATATTATTGGCTAAGATCACACCGAACACGAGCCTGGCTCTTACGGTAGTGGCTAGAAACATTTTTGTTTTATAAATTTAATTTTTACTCGCTAGCTAGCTAGTTAAATAAATAAATTACATAAATTATTGTGTTAATATTGAATGACAAATATTTATTTCTATGTTCGTTTCATTATTTTTATATACTAATCTCAGGTACTTGACTTTTCGTCATTCACCCATATGAAGCCAGTTATAAGACCAATTTACCGGCAGAGTTGTTGCCCAGGGTACGCCATAGGAGGCTGGTCTACGCTATACCCGCGATGAGATGATGATGGAGATTTGTTGGGATGCACAGGGGATCCGGAGCTCCCGGAGAAAATCCCTGTGTTACCTGGACCACGGCTTGCCCAACTCAAGTTATATATCGGGGATAAACCGGGGATCGAACCCGGGTCCACAGGATTATAAGTTCAGCACTTTAGCTAATAGACCACCGTGGCGACTATTTTTTACTCTACAGCTTTAGTTTCTGTCTGCTTCTTCATTTGGTTTGCCTATTCAATATAGTGAAACTCTTCTGATAATTTTATTCTACAACAATATGTTGAATATCTACACTTAATTTTCTGTCCCTCATCTACTTCAAGACAAAACTAAAGACGTGAACTTTGTCATGATGTAATACTTTTTCTCCTCAATGTAATGAATTTCATATCGATGTTATTATTGTTTATTATTATTATTATTATTATTATTATTATTATTATTATTATTATTATTATTATGTCTCAGGGGATGAACAACTGCACGGGTTCCACTCTACTATTTGAGGCTGCATCGCGGTGCGGTACTGAACCCTGGCCCTCCTGCGAGCAGGGCCGTCGTCTTACCGTCGCAGGACTGTACGGACGTGCTGCAAAATTCCGGCGTCAGAAGAAAGCTGCGAAGACGCTGGGCATCGTTGTGGGCGGCTTTCTACTCTGCTGGTTCCCCTTCTTCCTGCTGCTCCCCATCGGTACGTAGTTAAATATTCCTTTGTTTTGTATCGTCGTATCATACTCTGTTAGTTTTATCAACCAGTAAGAAGTGTCAAATATTTAACAATATCGTCAAAGATTTTATTTTAATTTCAGTTATGTTTGTAATCCCCCTCATTCGTCGCACAAATGGTAAAATTTTAAGATAATAAAGTATTTCGAACTTTCAACTGAATTGTCTTAAATGCAGTTACGAAATATTGAGGACTTAGGCATCGTGAATATTGAATGAAATAAAAAGCCTCGATATAAATTATTGTATAAACTTCATAATATTTTAGTGTAAAAGGAAATTCAATAATTTCGAAGCTGAGATGTATCTAGAGTGCCTGTAGTTTGTGACCTGAATATCGTGTACCAAAAGTGAATTAGATATAGTTTGATGATTAATAATAATAAATTGTACAACGAAGTCTTTAAAGCAAATTATAAAAAATTCTGTTTAACTAAAGACATAATACCATACATATACAAATGGTCCATCAACGTCTACACAATAGCTAATTTTGATTTGTAAGCTTTAAAGGTAGTTCTTCCTTATCGCATGCAAAAATGATTGTAAAAATAGCCTATTTTGAAGTAATAATAAATGTAATACTACTTATCAGAGTTCTTTCATTGTTAGTCCTGTGTATAGACCTACACATTAAGCTTTAATATAGAATAAGAATGGTTACTCTAGCTAAAGTAAATCTTTTCCCTTAAAATAAGTTTTTAAAATAAACATAATTTTTTACAAATACACTACATGCCTGTTAGGTACACTCTAGTCACTTACTATAGCACACACTGAATTGAAATTTTAGCCACTTACTGCTAATAAATACTAAAACACACCCAAACAAATTTATTAATATATCTGCAATATTATGGGCATAGGCTTATATCAATCATCACCGTCAGTTCTTTTTTTTTTTTTTGACGGTGATGATTGGTATAAGCCCTATGCTCATAATATTGCAGATATATTAATAATTTTAGTAGTGTATGTTCTAGTATCTATTAGCAGTAAGTGATTAAAATTTTCAATTTAATGCGTGCTATAATAAGTGAATAAAGTATACCTAATCACAGTCATGTAGTGAATTTATAAAAGAATTATGTTTAAATTAAAAAATTATTTTAAGGGGAAAGATTTACTCTAGAGTCGGCCTGGGTAGTGTAGTCGGTATAGCGCTGGCCTTCTGTGCTCGAGGTTGCGGGTTCGATTCCGGCCCAGGTCGATGACATTTAAGTGTTCTTAAATGAGACAGGCTCATGTCCGTAGATTTACTGGCATGTAAAAGTTCTTCTGCGGGACAAAATTCCGTCATACCGGCGACGCTGTAATAACCTCGGCAATTGCGAGCGTCGTTAAATAAATCATATTTAATTTACTCTAAACGTAGAGTAATTTTTTTTATTTTAGAGCTTAATGTGTACACACATATCACTAAAAAAATTAAAAAGCTATGATAAAATTGTATTATATTTATGGCTACTTGAAGATAGGGTATTTTTACAATTATTTTGCATGCGATAAGTAGGAACTTCCCATAACATAACTTAGGCCTACTTAGGCTAATTTTTTAATGAATTTGTTTTCAAACTTATAGCCCGATGTGATCTTTATAAACAAATTGTGTGAAGATTATTAGTTAAACTGAATACAATTCGATAGATGAGTGAGTGAGTGAGTGAGTGAGTGAGTGAGTGAGTGAGTGAGTGAGTGAGTGAGTGAGTGAGTGAGTGAGTGAGTGAGTGAGTGAGTGAGTGAGTGAGTTGGATAGACTAGAGTTGAACAACGATCGAGAAAGCAAGCCTAACAGCACCCACAAAACCGAAAACCCGCACGACAATGTTATATAAGTACTTCGCGTCGTTGATGTAAAGACTGCTTGTGAGTGTTTCAAGACTTCGAGAGTTGATCACTCCCGAAGTCCCGAACGTCAAGCAGCCTTGAATCGCCACAGTTGTTTATACCAGACTGAACTTTTATCTACTTTGGCAACTGTTAGGCCTATATATGTATAAGCAATCAAGTAGCCTATTTGAAACATCATCTCTACCTTTCTGTGTAGCCTATAATAATCCGTTCCCCAATTTTTATTTAATTAGTAGGTCCTTATTAAAAGGCTAGGAATTTTATTTTCGTATGTTTGAGATTATGTGTACAATCTAAAGTAAAAAAAAAAATATATTAACGTTATGTTTTATGTTTCTTAGAAATGCAAATTAATTTGAGAATTATTTCTTTTTCTATTTATATAACCATAGGTAATATCATATAATAGAACCAGAACATTTTGATAACTAAGATACTGTTCTGTTTTGTCTTTTTGTCTCATTTAAACATTTAAAATGTTATTTGTGCGAGACCGTGCGTATTTGCTTGGTTTCCGCACAAAACCAATCCGCGGAAAGTCTAAAATTCCACATTCAGTATTCCCAACCTAACACACATAACAATTCCCCTCTTCTTACCGCTTAAGTGACATATTGATTTTACTGCTTTAGGCTTTTAACATATTATTTTTAGAGACGTTCAATATAGCAATAATTATAAATTGGAAACTTACCACTGCAATTTCACCTAAATTGCACTGTTAATTATTGTTTTTAAATATTTGCAAAAAATTAAGTAAAACTCTACAACTCCACTAAAATTACTGCATTCGTGATGCAAGTAACATTAAGGAAGCCGTGAAAAATCCACAAGATTCCAGACTCATCATAGACTGGGGGGGGGGGGAAAGACAGACGTATATCACGGCCTGCTGGAGTATAGTAAACACAGAAAACATTTTAAAGCAACAATGTTCAAGATAGATATTTTTGTTTTGCAAATTTTCCGTCATTGAACAGAAACCAAGATGGAGATTTCATTGCAACTAATTAGAAATTCCTCTTTCAGGTATGTAATAAACGATCTTCGCACAAAATAATGTACGATACACGAGCGGTATGTTTTCTTTCAATTCTCGGAAATTAAAAAAAGCTCAACTACGTTTCGCTTTTTCAAACTTTTCCTCGAACATGAAAACTTCAACATACCGCTCTTGTAATGCATATTACTATTATTTCAATGATGTGTGTTATAGAAAGTTACGAAATTTTTCCACGTCGACCAAATGCTGTTTCAAGAACGATAAGCGAGACTCGAAGCGCACGGAAGTCACGAGACGAGACTCGAAAGACAAATGCAACGAGAGCGGCAGTTAGTTTTGTTCATCTCTAGAATAGACACTTGGATGGCAGAATGCAGAATGCAAGCATGCAAGGACACAAACATAATACACTCCGTTGTCTTGTGCTTCTATTTGTTTCATCTGTGCCATAGAACATTTGCGATTATATGCTGGGCTTCTTGTCTGTCAGGTGAAATGTGTAGCTTACTTGAATGTCCTTAAGTTTGTGGTCTTCCTTCTGAACATGACGCATTCAGCCGTCATCAGAAGCTCAGGAAGTAGCTGAACAACCTTGAGACATTCACAACAAAGACTACTCAGTCGGAAAGTGAAAATGAATACTGACAAGGAGACGTGAGCCCACACAAGGGAAGGAGCCTTCAAAGCCGCCTCCAAACTTCAGATAAGGTCTGCACGACGTTACTTGGCAACAGCATCTCGTTCTTGAACGTACACAGACTTTGTATGAAATTTGGTTCCTTCTTAACAGCTTACGTATTATACAGAGCGTTATGGAAGTCACTATGCATTTGTACGACTCAATCACATATTTTTTTCACGTGAATACGTCTGCAAGTTAGGTCCTGTACTAGGATGGCAGCCTATATTTTCAGGCCAGCTTTGTCGCGCCTATAATTTCTCAACTACATGACGTATTCCAGTGAATTAAACGGCAATCGACAGACGAAGCATCAATGTATCCAACTTAACCTTGAGTTAGAGCGGATGGCATCATCTAGCGATAGGCGAAAAAGGGAAAGTTGAAGCACGAATTGGCCGGTCGCGCTACAGCCGAGTCAATGTACTGTAACTCGAGAATGCGAAGCGATAGGACGTTTGTAGTGGTGTCAAACAATTCGTAACGAACCAGACTATAATCTGTCTTGAGTAACAATCAGTAGCGGACAAGGTGGAAAAATTCGCTAGTGAAATTAAGTGAAGAAAGAAAATTCAAAATGACGAGGCATATTTAGTGCAAATAGGAGTGGAGTATTTACACAATGCAGAACTGCACGCATTGTATTCTTCACCTGACATAATTACGAACATTAAATCCAGACGCTTGAAATGGGCAGGGCATGTAGCACGTATGGGTGAATCCAGAAATGTATATAGAGTGTTAGTTGGGAGACCGGAGGGAAAAAGACCTTTGGGGAGGCCGAAACGTAGATGGGAGGATGATATTAAAATGGATTTGAGGGAGGTGGGATATGATGGTAGGGACTGGATTAATCTTGCTCGGGATAGGGACCGATGGCGGGCTTATGTGAGGACGGCAACGAACCTCCGGGTTTCTTAAAAGTCATATGTATATATATATATATATATATATATATATATATATATATATATGGAAGTGGAGTATAAGCAATGGGTAGTAAACAATAGATAACAATGGTTAATATAGCAATCGACATGTTTACTCCACAAGGGAACGTTCAACACTGGAACGTTTGGTAAGAACTTCAAATGTTGTACACTGAAAGGTCGCATTTATAACTAATTTTCTGCGAATTTTTTTCTTTCTAAATCGACCTATAAGACATTTGAATAGTATTTGGTATATTAGTACTAGTTTGGTAGTATGGAAGGTCTGATGCTGTCGCTCGGAAGAAGGCAAGGTCTGTGTAGTACCTGTAACGCGAAGCAATGGCGAGTAAGTACGGAGTCTATCCACCGCTGTGGTCTCGTGGTAGCGGGGTTCGATTTCCCGCTTAGGATTTAATTTTGATGGAAATTGAATACCATACTAGCTAATTGTTCGCGTGGTGGACTCATTCATCATATACACGAGCAATTACTAACTTGGATTAAATTATGTTAATCAATTTAAAAAATCTCAAGTTATTATTGGAAATACTGCTTACTTATTAGCTACCGGTATTTCTTTTTGTGTTTCAGAGAGATAGAGTTATATCGAGGCATAATTCCTAAAATAAAGGCAAGTTATCAATTTGCCTATTTAGTAAATGAATAGAAAATTTACGTTGTACAGTAGGCCTACTTAAAATAAGTTTTAGGTTTGAAGGTAACTTCACATAGCTAAATGTATTGAAAATTACATTAGATTCTTTAAAGGAAGTGTTTATTTTATTTATACATACATACATACACAAGTGTTCTGCCCATGGCCAGGTCTTTCACTGCAAACTCAGCATACTCCAATCTTTTATATTGTCTGCTTTCATCTTAGTCTCCGCATGATCCCCGTATTTTTTATAACTATTAAATTCATTTTACGTTGAGCACAAGAGACATAATATGAAAAATATATGACATAATAATTGTTGAGTCATAGTAGCCAGTGTTCCTTTAACGTGTAGAAGCCTCTAGCCAATGTTTTGGTGTCCAGACTTTGTTTCCTAGTGATAACATTGATAACTTTATAAGAGAAATGAGAAATCAGTATGTCAACGGACACTAGAGGAAGAGCTCAAGAGCTTATGGATATGATGAATTATTAGATGTTTCTATATTACGTACCTGTTTTTTTTTTTTTTTTTTTTAGCGTTACCGCACACTAACATTTGTGGTAATTTCTTAAGTATTATTCCGGAAAATATTTCAAAATTATGATTCTGCATTACACATATTTTCGTAAATGTGTAAGGTCTCCTATGTCCTCCCACAAATGTAATTGGAAGCAGTGGTTTATTGCAACAGTTGCGAAATTCTTGTTTGCTCATTGCGCTACATGTTTGCAGCTGCCCTATAAGCAAGCATATATGTACTACGTCTTCTTCCAAGTATAATATTAGTTTACTGACATGTGTACCCGAGCAACAAAGCAGAAAATGAAATTATGTTGTATTCCCTCAGTAAATATTTTCTTATTAAATAATACAACACCCAACTCATTACCACTTATACTTTTCTTCCATTACATTCCTTAACCCTAGGATGCATAACAGGAGTCCCCGGGACCCTTAATACTTTTAAATCAATTTAAATTACGTGTTAAATGATATAAATCTACTTGCAATTTTTAGTATTTTCTCAGATGTCTTTTGGGTTTGTCATTGAGGAAACGTGTTGATGCCTGCTTTAACATGAACGGTAGCCGTAATAAGCACATGTTATAACGCTCTCTTCCTGCAATGCTTAAATGAAATTATTTTACTCTAGAGCACCTGTAATGATGGGACATAATAAAATGGTTGGTTTCCGGATCTATGTTTATTCGCACTTTTTGCCTTGTTTCATTACACTTTACTCACCCCTACAGTTTGTGTCTATAATTATGTAACATTCTGTATAAGATGGAAATAGGAACATTTCTGAAGCTAATAATAGATGATGTTAATTAAAATATCGCGACCTGATGGTGTATCCGTTGACAGAGTTCTGACGATCCAGGGTGTTAAAAAAATCCAATATTTTAGGAGGTAATAGTATGCATCAAAACAAGAAAATAATGTCTAATAAACATGGGTCCTTCGACACATACTTTCTGAGATCTGAACACTTGTTCATAGGAGGTGCTCAATGTGACGTCCATTTATTGCAATACATTTTTCTGCCCTGTAATACAGCAGACTACCAGATAATCATACTGTAGTTGACACCCCTGGCATGGAATACTGAAAACAAAAGTCTGGTTGCAGACTGGTTCAGCAGAGATGGTGTTGTGAATTTTGGTAATCAGCATGTGTAGGCTGATGAAAATCTCCATGCAGTTGAAGAAACGAGGCATCAGCACCGATTCTCAATCAACTTATGGGCAGGCGTTCTTGGTGATAGATTAATAGGGCCATACGTGCTACCAGAGAGATTAACTGGGGATCGTTATCAGGACTTTCTTATTAACGTATTAAAACAAATTTCAAAGAGTGCGTGATTCCTTACGCCGAAGGGCAGAGGAATGCATTGCTATGAATGGACGTCACATTGAGCACTTCCTATGAACAAGTGTTCATATCTCAGAAAGTATGTGTTGTAGGACCCATGTTTATTAGACATTATTTTCTTGATTTGATGCATGCTAGCACCTCCTAAAATATTGGACACTTTTTTAACACCCTGTATAGTTTCGGTGGACAAAGTCAAGGTGTGAAGGCTTTTATCGGTGTTCATCTGCTTTTCTCTTTCGCAGTTCCATCAACAATCTTCACAATTCCTCCTTCATTATCACCCTCGTCTCAGAAAATAGGGTGTCATTTGTGTTTCAGTGACTTAAAATCGATCCTTCACCATGGTGGCTGTTCTTCGCAGATTGTTTATAAGATTAGTACATAACAGTGGTGGTGGATTCTAGAAGACTGACAGATGTAAATCAGAGGCACCAGAGCTCCCACGATCGCACCTCTAAAGGTGCGTACACACTACGCGAACGAACAACGAACGAACGACAAACGATTGCGTTCGTTGATTGAAATCGGTACGTGTGTACGTCGCAACAAAGGCAAACCGATCGTTTGGTTTGCCTTCGGAAGTGATCCGTCGCTTGTCGGTACATCAAAGGAAGTTGGTATTCGTTGTGGACGGTATTTGCCACTAGCTTGTAGTTCGTAGCAGAACGCAGCGCTTAGTTCAATTTCACTAACAGGATGTCGAAACTGGAGTGGACGGAAGGCGCTGTTATAAATCTTATTAATGAATATAGGGAGCAGGAAACTTCATGGAATCCCAAGCATCCTACTTACCACAATAAAGTAAGAAAACATGATGTTTAGGAACCTATTGGAAAGATGTTCAGCTGCAAGATAGGAGAGTCAAACACGTGCAAAATTTGAAAATTATTTTTGTTTATTTATTTTCAGTAGATACATGTTTTTTTATTGTAGGGAGCAGAAGTCAAAAAGAAAATTGAATCCCTACTGACATCATTCCGGAGGGAAAGACAGAAGTCCACAAAAAGATATGAAATGGGGAGTGATGAAGTGTACGAGTCAACTTGGTTCGCGTATAAACATATGTCGTTCCTTTTGGACAAAGTCACGCCCAGAAATAACAAAGTTCCAACATTGTGCACACAAAATAAATTATTGGCACTGAAAAGTGTCTTTTCGTAAGCATGATGCGCATACGACAAACACAGACAAATATCTCTTTTTGGTACAGTATTTTAAGATAATTATTGTCAGTGAGGTATCCGTATACTGAAACTTTCCCCTGGGGCCTATTTCATAAAAGTAATAATTTAATACCATTACTGAAAAAGTAATAACATTAAGTAATATTATTACTGTTTTGTTTCATAGAAGTAATAGTTAATAATATTATTTATTACTGTAAACGCTCATATTATTACTAAAATAAATAACAATATTACTAAAGTGTTTCATAAAGCAGCAAAGATAATTCAATTTATTAATAATATTAACGTTAGTTCCATGACTGTATTTTAAGTAATAGTTTAATAATTTGTAAAAAGTAAATGCCAATGTAGGGTTAGATTTTGAAGATAAAACCGTGAAAACATTTGAAATGGACAATTCTGACTCAAATAGTGACGAAGAGGGAGCGTTTGTCCGACGTCCAAGAAATTTTAGACAACGAATATCCTACAACCACAGTCTACTATATACAGTCGCGAAGCTTGAGGTGTTTTTTTTTGCAAATCTCGTGATAAAGCGCTCCAAGCGGTTAGCAACTAGAAACAATAGCCTGTCCATGGTCGACTTTGGACTGTGTCGTATTTCTATCGAGTGATAGCTCGTTGCGTATTTCACATTGATGCTTGTGAAATGTTCGTTATTGGTTATAATGAAAATGTTAATGACTAAAATATAATAATTGGAATAATACTATGGGACAAGGAGAAAACGTTTGTAGTGCTATAAACTGTAGCAGCAGTAAGAGAAAGAGGCCAGAGTTATCCTTTTTCCGATTTCCGAAAGATTCAGAAAGGTTCCTGGGTTTCCATAAGAATGCTGTGCAGAAACAAAACTGTTAATTTGAAATTCTTTGTGACTGTTAGAATACATTATATCCTTAAATTTCACAATGAAATGTTTCAGTCTAACCGAAAGGACATTAGATACCGGTTAAAGTTCTGTCACTTAGGCTGCTAAATTTCCAGAGAAATAAAGGTTAAGTCTACTTTTTTTTTCAGAGGATATATTTTTAATTGTAGCTATTAATTTTGTTATTATTTTTATGTGTTATTTTACTAAAGACGTAGAAAAATTAAGTTTGTTTTAATGAAATTTATTGATCACGTTTCATTTCCAATTCTGGTGGGATTATTATTGCTTAGGCCTACCTTTTTCTTCAAAGGATATGTTTTTAATTATAGCTGTTAATTTTGTTGTTATTTTTATTTGTTGCTTTACTAGACACGTAGAAAAAGTCTGTTACAATAAAATTTATTGATCACGTTTTATTTCCAATTCTGGTGTGATTATTATTGCTTAACCTCATCCCACTTTGTTAACTACGTAAGCCTACACTACAAGTACCGGTACACGTAAGTTACTCCAATTAATTCATATTTACATTATTATTGTTGTAAAGAGAAATGCAAATTAATATTTATTGGTTTCATTATTAATTATCGCTATAATCTTGAATGAGTGAAGCTATTATAGTAAATGTCAGTTCGTTTTGCACAAACAAAAATTATATTAACTTATTTCTTGCAGGTATCTTCGAGTTTATGGTGGAATTTAATATACTTCATTAAAATAATAAATTAACTTTATGCATTTAATATTTCAATAATGGAAGGAAGGTGTTAATTTTTCCAAAAGAACACGACAACGAAAGTGTAACATATTTTGTCGGCTGCTAGGAGAGAGATCTGCGATGATGAGGCGATAGTAGCGATCCTAGTGGTGGGAAACTATCCATGTTTGCATTTTTACTACATATTGAGCTTCGAGACTGTATATAGTAGACTGTGCTACAACCATATGCAAGAAAGTTATGAATATAATGAAATAGTTGACCTTTCAATTCGAGAACTTTTCGCAAAAAACTCTGTTTCTTCAAGTTATTTTCACGTCTTTTCCCCATTTTAAAAAGCATCAGAGACAAAATGAATTATTAACAAAGTCCCTCTCCATACTTACAAATACTTACAAACTGTCATAGGCGCCAATGTAGATGGACCAGGCTGAAATTGAAAACTATCTTATCTTATTGTAAAAGAGGAACAATTGGAAAGGGTGAAACCTAAATTAAATTCAATTGCAGTATAGAACTGTTAGAAAGTAATTACTGTATATTTTACATTATTTTATGTTATTTGAATGATTGAACTTAACATTTTTTCCCTCCTTTCTCGTCATTTTTTAAATTATAATAATTGTTCAGAAATATATGCCTATGGGACATTTACATCACAAAATACAGTAATATTAATATTTTCTGTACCTATTGAAATGTTTTTTCAATGTATACATGTGGCAACCTGAATCTATATACTCTTCACTAATTAACATTGTGAAGATCTTGGTGAGCCAAAATCTTTTGCAGACATATATCAACAAGTAGATCTATTACAAAATATATGGATTACTTTAAACCACCCCTATTGAGGGCATAAACTAAAATTAACTTACGAGATTTATAGGTACTGTATCTACAATTCCACATCACAGTCTCTAATTAGAACATATTTGCATTTTGTATAGTCAGGTAACTTCTTGAAAATACTACTTACAACATAATCAGCAATAAAAACCCATTAAGACAATTTCAGTATTTTTATTAATTTCGTCATAACATTAATCTTCTACAACATCCACACTTTCAAACTCAAACACGATATTTTCTAGGAACGACTTCACCGCGTAAATACTTATGTCGTTATTGCATTACTTATTTATTTTTTGGTAAAAGAGTAATTTTTATGTGTATTTATTTACGCTTGCACCAATAAATACTTGCGCAGTATTCCGAATTATAATGGAACTTGAAAATATCTTACATAAGACGCTTTGCAGGGTCCACCAACCCTGTCGTTAACACTGTCCTTAAGGCTGCTACAATATTGTCATCAAAAGTTTTCACTGCTTAACATTTTCATATGGTACTTCTTTAGATAACGAGGTGCAAGTTTTACACACGCGCGCGCACACACATGCTTCTGTCACTGATACACTGTTTTTGGAATTGCAAACTTTACAACAGCAGAGACGTGAACAATTAGGAATGATAAATATCTGTTCACAATATTTTAGATGTATCATATTGTTTCTTTTACTCGTAAATCAACTGAATCAAAATAACAGAAACAATAACTTCGAGTTGCAGTGATTTACAATCTTATCTGAAATAAATTGTCTCCCAAACCTTCACACATATTACGATTTACTCTGTTGTTGCTATTAAAGATAGTACTTCAAAACTTATTTCATTCAACAACTGTTAACAGAGAGAATAATATAAATAGCTGTAGAGTGCAGATCAACTTGATTATGTTTATCAGCCTTAACCTCAAATCATCTGGCTACTGTACGTATTTTATGACTCGTGCAAAACGTTTATGAAACAGAATTTAGTCGGTTAATAAAATTGTTTTCATGACTGTAATAGCCTACTATTACTTAATATTATTAGTGTTTATGAAACAGGCCTGCACTTGCTATAATTATATTTTCGTCTGCCTTTATAGCAGACAATCAGCGAATGTGAATGTTTTCTGACAATTTGCTGATGATTTGTACGTCGCTTCAAACAGCGAACGAACAACGAAGTTTTGCTTCATCTTTCGTTCATTGTTCGTTCGCTAAGTGTTTACGCACCTTAACACAGACGTGACGACTCATGTAGATCTAAGAGGTAGGCCTACGTTAGACGATCATCAGAGGTATGATAGGCTATATGGATTTTATGGCTAAAGAGGAATTCGTGGTGTGGCGGATGGTGGGAGTCGCCTTAGTAGGGCAGCGCGATCGGTACGCAACTCATTTCAAAAGCGGTGCACAAAAAGCTTAAATTGGGCTGAATTACTTCGAGATGCTGTATATCGCGCCAGATAAGGATCTACTGTATATAACTATCACTACCGCCATTATCACCAATATCATCATCCGTTGCTATCGCCATCATCATCATCGTTTTCGATGTAATCTTCGTTGTAATATATTGTGTATACTGTAATGCTCTAATTTTAATACTCACTTTGTGTTATCATCATCATCATCAAATTCTGTCAAGGATTAGGCCTTCTAGCCTGTTCCGTCTCAGGTGAGCTGGTCTTTCCATCGCTTTTTTCGGCCTTCCAAGGTCTCTCTTCCAGTTAGGTCTGTAAGCAAACAATCTTTGAGGTAACCTGACATTGGACATCTGTGTCCATACCTGTTATCTGGTAAACTTTTATTGTTTCAGTGATGGCTGTGATGTGTAATTCCTCTCTGATGTCAACATTCCGTTCATGATCAAAAAGAGTATAGCCTGCTAGGGATCTTAGCAATCTCTTCTTAGCCACTTCTATTCATCGGAGTTGATTTGATGTTAAGGCCCATGTTTCTAATCCATATAATAAAGTTGAGACTTCCATTGTTTTATAACATTTCAAAATTGTCTCTGGTCTGACTTTCTTCAGTAATTTTGATTTTACCTGTACCTAAAAGTTGTAGAAATTTGGCTAATTTTCAGTCTACATCCATAGAGTTTATGTAGGAGAGATTACAACCGAGGTAATTGAATTCACTGACTTATCCTATGCACTGATAATTATTAATAACAATTTTAGATCTTTGATGATTTTTCCCTTAAAAAGCCATTAGTTTTGTTTTCTTTGTACAGATACTCAGATTATAGTCGTTTGCTATTTGTTGTAAAGTGTATATTGTCTTTTGTAAATTGTCTTCAGAATTAGCTAAAATGATCTGGTCATCTGCATAAAGTAATGTATTAAGTAGGTAGTCATTGATCATGAAGTGTTTTGTTAATTCAATTTCCCAAGTCTTAATAATAGCATTTATACGTGGTGTGTCTAAAAAGTTCGGTGAATGGTACCACATCTAAACGGAAACATGGCGCAGGTGCGCGCGTATGCACATGGCTCTTCAGAAACGTAGCGAGAAGCGCCACCTAGAAAGGTGTACACGTGACCGCAGGGTAAATCCGTTGTGATCAATAGAACGTAGTCTGTGTGAGAAGTAGTCTAGTGTCACAACGCAATGAAGCAACGCGTGAATATCACGTTCTGCTACAAATTGGGAAAAATGGCAACAGAGACGCATGAAATATTGGTGCAAACTTACGGGAGGGAAACCGTAAGCAGAATATACAGGGTGATTCAGGTGTGGCGCTTCTCGCTACGTCCCTGAAGAGCCATGTGCATGCGCGCGCACCTGCGCTGTATTTCCGTTCAGATATGGCACCATTCACCGAAGTTTTTAGACACACCACGTATAGATATTAAACATGGTAGGGGACATTGAATAACCATGTTTCACCCCTTTGTTTATTATTCTACTTTCATTATTTGTAGTGTTATTAATTTTGATTTTTGTATTTTCGTACATGCTTTGTATTGCATGAATCATATGTTCGAAATTTCTGTTTGGACTGAAACTTCCCAAAGCCGTACTCTGCTCACTGTATCAAAAACTTCTTGAAAATCAACAAATGCCATGTGGGTTGGTATGGTAAATTCTCTATGTTTCTCAATATGTTTCTCGTGTTATAATATGATCATTAATAACCTGTTGTGCTTGTCCTTGTGCTCTCGCCAGGGAGCAGCTAAAATACATAATTATTTACTCCCAGGAGTGCAATACGGGTTATCTGAGCTCTTCTCAGCCACTCTACTTCCTCATTCCACCACAAGGTCTCAGATTGCCGACATAATTATCTTCAAAATGAACTAACGCTGCTTTACCTCTAATTTTCACCTGACACCTAAGACGATGTACCATTGTATAAGGCCCTTAAGGTGAATAGCTCCTGTTACCAAGTAATTTGCGGGTCAAACTTGTTATTTCTCAAGGCTTTATGGTGTCAACCAAATAATTACAAAATATTTGCCTTGACGTCATCACCATCAACACTGTTATACCTATGCTTTTAGGCTTGATATTTCTTCAAGATTTATGTTCAAAAGTTTCCTCGATATGCTATCAGTAGACGAATTTTTTACTCATTATTTTACTAGATAAGCCTATATAATGTATATGAAGTTTATTATTATTATTATTATTATTATTATTATTATTATTATTATTATTATTATTATTATTATTATTGCTCTTTCTTGTCAATACCGACAAATTATTTCAACACAGCGTATTCCTAATCTGTAGCATCATTTTAAGCTACGCAGCATCCGGCAATCATGCTGCATAATCAGAAATAAACTATTGAGTATGTCACCGTATCCTGGAACTTCACATTTCCAACGATTCCGAACTATGTACAGGTTCCATCATCAGGGCAGATAGGTATGACCTAGAGATGAACAACGATCGAGAAAGCAAGACTAACAGCTCCCGCAAAGCCGAAAACCCGCACAACAATGTTGTATACGTTGCGTCATTGAAGTAAAGACTGCTTGTGAGTGTTTCGAGACGTCGAGATTTGATCACTCCCGAAGTCCCGAACGTCAAGCAGCCTTGAATCGCCACAGTTGTTTATACCTGGCTGAACTTTTATCTATTTCGGCAACTGTTATATATGTATAAACAATCAAGTATCCTATTTGAAACATCATCTCTACCTTTCAGTGTATAATAATCCGTTCCTCAGTCTTTATTTAATTACTAGGCCCTTATTAAAAGGCTAGGAATTTTCTTTTCATATGTTTGAGATCAAGTGTGCAATCTCAAGTAAAAAGATATTAACGTTATGTTTTATGTTTCTTATACATGCAAATTTATTTGAGAATAGTTTTTTTTTCTATTTATATAACCATAGGTAATATCATACAATAGAACCAGAACATTTTGATAACTAAGACACTGTTCTGTTTTGTCTTTTTGTCTCATTTAAACATTTATAATGATATTTATTTCAATGATGTATGTTATTCAAAGTTACGAAATCTTTCCACTCTGACCAAATGCTATTTCAAGAATGATGAGCGAGACTCGAAGCGCACGAGAATGACGAGACGAGACTCGAAAGACAAATGCAACGAACACAGCGAGCGAAAGTGGCAGTTAGTTTTGTTCACTTCTAATTCATACACTCACTCATTTCCAATTTGCTTACACTTAAATTATCCATTCATTTACTTAGTCGTTAATTTGTTCATTCAATTATCGATCCATTTCTTCACCTGTCTATTCACTCAATTGTTCGTTCATCATTCATTGATCTGTTTATCTATTCATTCAAATATCTCTTATTTTTCATTAATTTATTTATTTATATATTAATTTATCCATTCGCTTATTAATTAATTCATTTATTTATCTCATTCATTCATTCATTCGGCATTCATTAAATCGCTTAAATATTCTTTCTTTCTCTCGTTCGTTAATTCATTCGTTCGTTTATTTATTCGCCCATTTATTTATTCACTCATGCATTTATTCTTTCTTTTCTTTATTAATCTATTCTCTTATTTTTAGTTTATTTGTTCCTTCATTGATTCATTCTTTCTTTCGTTCATTAATTCCTTCATTCATTAGTTGATTGGTTTGTTCGGTCATTCATTTACTGATCCAATCATTCAAACGTTCATTCATTTATTCATTCATTCTTTCTTTTGTTCATTGGTCATTTCATTCGTTCATTTGTTTTTTTCTTCTTTCGTTGATTCCTTCTTTCTCTTGTTTTTTATTCATTCGTTCATTGATTCATCAAGCTCTGTCGTTCATTCGACCATTCATACGTTTGTTCAGTCATTCATTCTATGTTTTTTTCATTGATCAATTAACTCGTTCATCTGTTTATTTGCTTGTTCACAGATTCAGTCATTCCTCCGTTCATTATTCATTCATTCATTCATTCATTCATTGAATCGTTTATTCCTTGATTAATTCGTTCATTAGTTCCTTTAGCCACTCGTTCGTTCATTTATTCACTCATAAGTTTATTCATTCATTCATTGGTTGATGAATTAATTTATTCATCATCATCATCATCATCATCCTTCACGAATTAGGCCTCTGTAGACCTGTTTCGGCCCCATCTAGCAGTCTTCTAAAAGGTCTTCCTGGTCGACGATGCCCTCTAGGTTTATACTGCATCATAATTTTTGGGATTCTTGAATTTTCCATTCTTCTAACATGATCTAGCCAATTGAATTTGTATCTGCTGATTTTTTCTTCTACTGACTCTACTTCTAATTGTTCTCAAATTTCTTCATTCCTTTTTCGGTCTAAAAGAGTATATCCTGCTGTCCTGAAAAATTTCATTTCCGTTGCTTTAATTCTGTTCATGTCTTTTTTCTTTAATGTCCAAATCTCGCTTCCGTATAAAAGGGAGGGTAATGCTAGTGTATTATATATTTTTATTCTTGTAGATTTTGGTACTAATTTAGCTTTTAATGTATTGTTTATTATTCCTAGAATTTGTGTAAATTTGGTAATTTTCTTGTTCACATCTTTTTCATTTTGATAATATATTTCACAACCCAGATAATTGAAATTTTGTACTTGTTCGAGGCATTGGTTATTGTGTATTATCTTACTTCTGATTGGGTCTTGTCCTAAAAATGCCATTACTTTTGATTTTTGTGCTGAAATTTCCATCCCAAAATCTTTTAATATTTTATTTAATGTATATAATCCTCTTTGTAAATTATCCTCTGAATTGGAAATTATGACTTGATCATCGGCATAGAGTAAGGTATTTAATGTTAGAGCACTGGTTATTCATATGTTCATTTATTCGCTCATTTATTGATTGATTAATGTCTCCATTTCTTCATTTATTCTGTCATTCATTCATTCATACGTTTATTTATTTATATATTCTTTCGTCCGTTCGTTCGTTCATTCACTCACTCATTCGTTTATTCATTCGTTCATTGGTGATGAATTAATTCATTCATAAGTTCGTTTGTTCATTCGCTCATTCATTGATTCATTAATTATTTTTTTCATTCCTTCGTTTATTCGGTCATTCATTCGTTTATTATTTTTCTATTCATTCAAACATTCATTCATTCTTTTGTTTATAAACAATTAATTCGTTCATTATTTCGTTAATTA
The DNA here is from genome assembly GCF_040183065.1 of Periplaneta americana. Taxonomy (NCBI): domain Eukaryota; kingdom Metazoa; phylum Arthropoda; class Insecta; order Blattodea; family Blattidae; genus Periplaneta; species Periplaneta americana. Next base: position 65,280,083 of record NC_091123.1, on the reverse strand, counting down.
TCTTAATTGTATCTGCCTACTATTTTGTTCTTATAAACCTTTCATTATTTACGTTGTCGTCTGCAAATAAAGTCTTCAGTTCTGTCACAATTACCCGAGCTGCATTCTTCGCGAGTGGAGGCGTTGTCACGCGCGGTAATTGAAGATGTCTTGTGTCGATTACATTCTCTGTAATACTCGTTTCACAGAGAGGAAGGCCACGCGAAAGCTAGCAGGGTGCGTGAGGGCTTCAAGTTGCATCATGTGCATCCCGCGTTTCAAAGGTCACCTTTTCATTCACAGAGGTTAAGCAATGTTTCAATGTTCATATTGCTTAGAGGCCTACTTTCATTCAACCCAGCCTCAGCTCAGTGTTTTGAAGGCTTCTTACCAACAGCGATCAGGCTTCGATTCACGGCATTTCTTGAGGAATACTTAGTGGTAAAATTTATTTATTTACTTATTTAATTACTTATTTCCTTGTTTACTTATTTACTTTTATTTATTTATTTACTTATATATTTGTTTATATATATTTATTTATATATTCAATTATTCATTTACTTTTTTATTCATTTATTTACTTATTTATTTATTTACTTATTCAATTATTTATTCATTTGTTTATTTATTTATTTATTCATTTGTTTATTTATTTATTTATTTTTCATTTATTTATTTATTTACTTATCTATCTATCTATCTATCTATCTATCTATCTATCTATCTATCTATCTATCTATCTATCTATCTATCTATCTATCTATCTATCTATCTATCTATCTATCTATCTATCTATCTATCTATCTATCTATCTATGTCTGCCTGTCTGTCTGTCTGTGTCTGTCTGTCCGTCCGTCTATCTATCTATCTATCTATCTATCTATCTATCTATCTATCTATCTATCTATCTATCTATCTATCTATCTATCTATCTATCTATCTATCTATCTATCTATATCTATATCTATATCTATATCTATATCTATATCTATATCTATATCTATATCTATATCTATATCTATCTATCTATCTATCTATCTATCTATCTATCTATCTATCTATCTATCTATCTATCTATCTATCTATCTATCTATCTATCTATCTATATATCTATATATCTATATATCTATCTATCTATCTATCTATCTATCTATCTATCTATCTATCTATCTATCTATCTATCTATCTATCTATCTATCCATCCATGTACCTACCTACCTACCTATCTATCTTCCCACCTACCTACCCATCTACCTACCCACCCAAACAGTGATAGGCTTCAGCACAAATACAGAAGGTGAAAGAAACAATTACAAATACATATAATTTAAAACAGTAAAGTTTAATTAGAACAATGAAAACACAAAATATTTTAGAACTATAAAAATTGATGAAAACACTACACTCTTAATCTATTATTTGTAACTAAATGTAGATAGACACCTTTAATTATAAAAAAATAATTTCATTTGAATATATGTTTAAAAAGTCATCTACATGGTAGAAACGATTAATTAGAAGCCAGTTATAAAATTTAGTTTTGAAACTATTGGTTGGTATAGTCGCGACGCTGTTATTCCCGGCGTGACTCCTCCTCTTTGCTTACGTCTTAGAAAGTGAAGGCTCTATAAAATCTAGGTAGGTAGTATCTTTCGTCATTTTTGTTCTTTCGTTGCAGAGCTACCAGACGAGGAATCTATTTGCCACACCGTTAAACATTATCATGTCGTAGCTCCTATGTTAATAAATCAAACGCACTGTAATTCAGAAAATAATTGAGCGGCAAATAACGTCCTCGTGTGCTTTCTGCGAACGCCAACGAAAGAGACAAAATGGTGGGCGATTATATTAAGTATTTATCGAGCCTTAGGACATGCATAACGTCTTCATCAGCGAATCACAAAACGCATACGTTTAAATATAGCCGAATTGCAACGTGATTGACTGCCAGAAATAAGAGCGACGGGACTATAACTTGTAATATTGATTGGGAAGCTTATTATATAATCTCATCCCCATGACAGAAAACTTTGTATTAATCTTATGTAACCTACAATATGGAATATTAATTTTATTATTAATATATAGCACATTACACATCAGAAATTTTGGACCCAAAATATAATTATAAAGCATTATTTGGAGCTTACCCTGAGCTAAGTACACTTAACACACATAGATTTAAGAAACAAATCGGATTAATTATTTAAGCTAATTGAGTTAAAAATTAGTACTCTAATATTCATGTCTTTTTCTATTTTCTATTTGTATATAGACCCTATTATTACATCATGTATGTATTTTACCACTTATTAATGTTATTGTGCTCAATGAACTCTCATAATTTTGTGATATATTTTGTATAACTGATCTGAACTGCGCCCGAGCACGAGCTTCTGCTCTTTCGGGCTCCAATGCCTAATGTAGCTCAAGTGTAAAGTATTAAATAAATAAATAAATAATATTCGATATGCCTACAATATGGAATATTAATTTTATTATTAATATATTATTATCAGGAATACATCTCACTTCAGAATATATGTCAGAGGAAAAGAAAATTGTTTGTATATGCATGTGATCTCTGATTAATGGAATATGTAGCTAGTCAGCGATGTATGCAATGGAGGGAGAAAGGAACTGGCCACACTACCCGATTATCTCCTGGCCTAGTTATCTCATGAGTGTTGCCTTGATGGTATACTTGAGGGGTCGAGATCTGTCATCGGATAGTTGACTAAACAACAACAACATACTACACACGAAAGATATTCTTTATAATCTAAAATTTGAAATTATGAATTGTACAGTTCGTTTTTTTCTTTGTTCGTTTAACCTCCACTGTTACAGGTCTTACACACCAATGCCTAGGGGAAGGAACGGTTCTATGGACACGGTCATTAGATCTCAACACATTTGGAGACCTTCCCTAGCCTGGGGTCAACAGAGCAAGGGGGCTTTAACTGAGACATGCATACGACATAACATTAACAAGGGACATCCATCCATGCCCGAGGCGGGATTCGAAGCCACGAACCTTCGGACTGCGTCTTAGAGCGTGTAGCCACACGGTTCGGCCTACAGTTAAATTACATGTATTTAATTAATTCTGCATACAGTCACATGAAAATACTATTCATAGAGTATACATAAAGTAACGCAGAATAGATATCCATTAAAAATCCGAAGTTATGTCATTTAAAAGAGAAAAATAAATCGGTTCTAAAAGAGTAGTTAATAACGAAGGGAGCGAAATAAAGCGATGCAACGTACACTGCGGTATTTGTGACATCTGGTGGCTCGTAGAGGAACCTTATTTAGTTCAGTTGTTTTTTTTTTATCCTTATAGGTAGAATGATGGATAGAAGTTGTCAGTGATATTATAATCGTATTTAAGGGGGGACATAATTAAGTAGGTACTGAAAGTTTTTTGAAATGCAATATTTTTTTGTAACCAATGAATAAATCCATAACCTCTAAATTTTATATGCTCATTATAAAAGAGTAATTAATAACGAAATTATATGCTGTTTTTAGATTTTGCATAACTATTACCATTATTGGTAATTAGCAATTCAAAATGGCGCTGCATTCTGTGCATTAAATGACATTTCCCGGATTATTTCCACAAATATAAGTATTTTTTGAGTGATTTTTTTCTTCTGTTTATTCTTGAATGTACCCACAAGAACAACAGACATAGAGTCTTTGAAATATCTTCAGTAGACATAATTCTTATTTTAATGTGTATTTTAAAATAATTTATTTTATCATCCAGCCTGCTCTCAAAAAAGCTGAAAGTTAGAATTTATAAAACAGTTATTTACCGGTTGTTCTGTATGGTTGTGAAACTTGGACTCTTACTTTGAGAGAGGAACAGAGGTTAAGGGTGTTTGAGAATAAGGTTCTTAGGAAAATATTTGGGGCTAAGAGGGATGAAGTTACAGGAGAATGGACAAAGTTATACAACGCATAAACTGCACGCATTTTATTCTTCATTTGACATAATTAGGAACATTAAATCCAGACGTTTGAGATGGGCAGGGCATGTAGCACATATGGGCGAATCAAGAATTAATGCATACAGAGTGTTAGTTGGGAGGCCGGAGGCAAAAGGACTTTTGGGGAGACAGAGACATAGATGGGAGGATAATATAAAAATGAATTTGAGGGAAGTGGGATATGATGGTAGAGACTGGATTAATCTTGCTCAGGATAGGGACCGATGGTGGGCTTATGTGTATTTCCTGGGGAACTCAGTCGGTAGAGCATTCGATACCCGGCCCCGGAACAATTTTTCCTTGAAATTATTCAATTTAATAAATAGTTGAAAAACACGAAATGGATGAATGAATAAAATTTCTTTGTATCCATACGTAAATTTAATGGAGATTCAGAATATGTTAATCTTAAAATATGGAGCCGTTAAAAATAAAGTTTGTCACACCCTATATGTCTAAATAACTAACTTCTTCCGAACACTGGTATCATATTGTATGGTTTATCTCCAACAGCTTTTGTATAAAAATTGTTTCATGAAATTAAAATTTAAGAAATTAAATTAATTACACAATCACTTGTATAACACTGTGTAATATATATTTTTTTTACTTCGTTTCATTACTCTTCATTGTACTTTCATCTCATGTTTCTCCGAAATCAAATTGTACTTTATTTTTAAATTTATCGTTGTTCCATATTCTCTCCGCAAATCATATTGTATTTTATTTTTAATTTAACCTCTGCTTTGTATTCTGGATCCTAGTGGTCAGCCGTAGATGTCGGCCAGATGTCCCAAATTGTGGAATTTGTGTGTGTGTCCATACTTAATGAACACTATAAATTAACTCGTTCACCCGAGGACGACCATCTTCTTTTCTTACCTCTTCAGTTTGTTTTGCACTACTTCAATCAACTGCTAGGCTATGTGCTGTCATCTAGTGAACAAAAGGTGAACGTGAAGCAAATTATATAGTAATAAACGAAAGATATCGCTGAATAGAAATTGAAATGCAGTCTTATTCATTCATACTGGTATCGGACCATCTCTGAATCAAATTAATTAACACATATTTTAGTGAATCATTACAACTGAGTCGATTCTTCCAGACTTCTCATCTCTAGAAAGAACCTTTCGCTGCTTGCTAAGAAACTTGTAACAAGGAAATTCAATTATAGAGATTAAAACAGACGTCAGGTGTTACATTCTCTTTTCCTGCCATAACTTGCGAAGAGTATATGTACAATTGTACATAAACTGTAATTGTGGTTGCACAAACCATCCCTTTTAAGGAAAGCTACAAAAACTAAGCACGTTTTCTACATAATCTTCCTACCCTAGTCTCAGAGTATCTCGAAGAAACCATTAAATTCATATGCCAAGCTGTTTGCATGAATTAATTAACTTAATTAGCAATGCAAATTACACAGACAAGGAAAAATGGGAACTTTAACCCAAAACAACCTCTTAAGCAAGACAGATGCCTTAAGAGTAAACAGACACGTAGACATTAGACCCCAGCTGCATGACAGTGTCGCCATTGTTATTTACACAGTGTTTTATATAGCCTACGTTTCAGAGATGGTGAAATTTACAAACATTTCTGCAGATTTATATGCGTACCCGGAATTTATAATCGTACATTATCTTCTTATGGGATCGCTAATTTGAATAGTGAAATTAACGACGGTTTTATAACACAACTCTATTTCAAGTGTTAAAATAATTGCATGAAAGAAAATTAGTACAATTGATACATTTTTTTCTCTTTTACCTTTTACGAATTTCTCAATAACGTGTGTATTTGATCATTTTGTGAATGATGTTTGTATGTGCAGTTTAACTTCTTGATTTGATACTCGAAAAATATAATCTATATATATATAATTTGAACTGGTAATGAAAATTACGGGAAAACGGTTGAACGGATTTTAATGAGTGGCCACACATTTTCATTCCTGGCATCCAAAGTTTTCCGGAAAAGTAGTAGTTTTCAGTGAAATGTCCATTTTCCTACATAATTTTTCTATTTTCCAAAATCCAACTGTTGTCATTTTTCAGAACTAATGTTATTGAATCACGGCCGACTTGATTGAATTTCAGAACAAGACACACACTACAATAAACAATAGGCTATTACACGAAGGCCATGACCTGCAGGATTGCCGACATATTTAGAGCTTAATTCAATTTGTTATTAAAAACTGATTCTGCAGTGTATTATTTTCTGAGTACAGCCGTGTATTGGATATTCAAATCTACGAAACTTGAGGTGGTTTGATGACATTATTACCATTAGAAATTAAATATTATTATAGTTAATATCATGATGCGTATATTTTTCATTAATTGTACATAATATTGATGCTATATTGATGACATGAAAGTGAAACGTTTTGAGGTTATGTACGTAAATGTAGAGAATATCTTAATTTAGATCTTCATTTCTATAATTTACTGAGTGGCTGCTATATATAACTACAAAACTTAAGTAAGATAATAATATTGTTATTAAAAATCAAATATTTTTATACTTATTAACCCAGTGGGGTTGGGTCTTTTTCATATACTTAATGGCGGTGTAGTGTAGATATTGATATGTGTCATTGTCTTCAGTACTGGCTCGAGAAACCGCAAAAATTACAGTTCCTAAGGAAAGATAAAAAGGTATTACTTACTGATAAAATAAGAGGCCTAGAAAATTTTGTAGTCTCCAGATCATTTCAGCAAGATCTCTTAGTAGGATAAAATGATTTTACGCTCTACATTTCAAGTTCTACATGCAGCAGCAATACGAAAAAGCTATTGTTCGAAGGCTTAGCAAACTTGACATTTTTTTAACTTTTGCCTACAATCCACAATGGCCTGAAATAGTTACTGCTATCGTCCTGACATTTATACTTGCGTTTTCGCGTTGAAACTCAAAAACTGAAGTTGGATAGGTTCAAGAAAAAGCATTTGGCCTAAAAAAATCCATTCAGAGGAAGTATGTTTCATTATTATGGAAGCAAATAACTATCAAAAAGACAAGTATTCTTCATTGAAAATAAATCTGAAAAATTGTTATTTGAACGTCTAACGAACTTAGTTTGCAGCAGCATTTGCTGCACAAGCCACTAGTTAAATATAATCCTTTAATATGCATCCAAATAAGACCAGGGGAGTTTAATGACGAAAGTTGTGTCCTCATAGAAGTTCCCTATTTCGCCGCATTGGGTCGAAGTGTGTTAGTTGTGTTCGATGGGAATGATACGAAGAAATAAATTGGTTATAAAAGTGTTGCGAATATGACAATTTTAAACAGATATGAATACCCATTATTTTTTAGGATGTGTCACTTTTAAGAAATAATTAATTAATTAATTAATGCATACAAACACATGCACACATAATTCTTCGCACGAGCATATACGGCCATTCGTGCTATAATTATACATAATTTGAATCGTAAAAAATACTACTAATAATAATGAAATAAGATAGTAAAAGATAACAATAATAGGTACTTACTTACAAATAGCTTTTTGAGAAGCCGAGGTTCATTGCCGCCCTCACATAAGCCCGCCACCGATTCCTATCTTGAGCAAAATTAATCCAGTCCGTGCCTCTCTCAAATCCATTTTAATATTATCCTCCCATCTACGTCTCGGTCTCCCCAAAGATCTTTTTCCCTCCGGCCCCCCAACTAACACTCTATATACATTTTTGGATTCGCCGATACGTGCTACAGGCCCTGCCCATCTCAGACGTCTGGATTTAATGTTCCTAATTATGTCAGGTGAAGAATAAACTGCGTACATTTCCGCGTTGTGTAACTTCCTCCATTTTCCTGTAATTTCATATTTTCCTAAGCACCTTATTCTCAAATAACCTTAATCTTTGTTCCTCTCTCAAAGTGAGAGTCCAAGTTTCACAACCATGCAGAACAACCGGTAGTATAACTGTTTTGGAAATTCTAACATTAAGCTTCTTTGGGGAGTAATATAAAAATACTAGTTAATAATATTTTTTGCATAATGGATACCTGTAATAACGAACATGCTGTGTAACATGAGATTTAGTTCAGATTTTTGTCCCCATCGGTTTGCCTTTAATATTTCTTCAATAGCACATTTTAATAATAATAATAATAATAATAATAATAATAATAATAATAATAATAATAATAATAATAATTACAGTTCAGCACAAAGAATATAACAAAACATAATACAAAAATAATTATTACACATAAATACAATTACAGTTAATTACAATAATGACGATGAATGGATAAATAATAATGGATAACTTTAAAATCCATAACTAAGAATACTATGAGACAATGATAATTGAGTGTAATGCCTAAAAGAATTCATAAATGATAAATCATTGCCAAGAGCAAACTAAGTCTATACATTGAAGGGATCGAATTCGCAGCCATGTAATAATAATAATAATAATAATAATAATAATAATAATAATAATAATAATAATAATAATAATAATAATAATAACAATAATAATAATAATAATAATACAGCATAATAATATGAAAAACTATACTATTGGGTTGTAAAACAGTTGACAGACATTTTTACTAAGCCTATTTTTTTTTCATGCCGTTCTACTGTATATTGCTTCAATCCATGAATCGTACGCATTAAGTATTGCACAATATTGCTGCTGTTCTTGTTCTGTGTACATATTATTAGACGCCGAATGGTTCAAATGGCTCACTCCTTGTAGATTGTATTCCCCACTGTTTGGTATTTTGCAATAAATGAAAGCAGTAAAAGTTGGAAGTAGGGAATGCTTGCTACTTGCGAACAGCTGGAGGCTACGAAATGACATTAAAAATATAAAAAGGATATACAAAGTTGGGGTATTAGTACGGTCTGAACGTTTATAATAAGGTGCGTAACTATAAAGGAAAATTTTTCGAAGACTCGTAGACGATGCCTGGAGCTATCAAAACTTATATCCCTTTAAAAGTGAAACTTCAAATAAAAGGAAACGAAGATAACTTCCATTAAGGGCGACTAATCGAGACAGAGTTGTAACCCAGTTTTAAAATTTTAGTAGCAGTAAAAAAATATTACCTCCTTTGTGACTGCGTTATTCCATTACACAAGAGGAAAATAAATTACTACATCATTATTATTATTATTATTATTATTATTATTATTATTATTATTATTATTATTATTATTATTATTATTATTAAGCAGTTGATCTGATATGGGCATGTGAGAAGAATGCCAGAATAAATATTACTTAAAATAGTGCTGAAATGGTGAATGCCTGGGAGAGGAAGGAAATGAGACCTCGAAATTCATGATTACAAGAGATTAGAACAGGGATGAGAGAGTGCAGACTGGACGACATGGATTGGAAGGATAGAGAAGACTGGAGAACAAGAATAAGACTTTAAAACTTTAGGCACACAAAGATGTGTAAACATTAGAAATCTGTATATAAAGAAATATAAATAAATAAAATTATTATTATTATTATTATTATTATTATTATTATTATTATTATTATTATTATTATTACTATTGTGCAAGGCTACGGGTCACAAAACGAAGACAACATAAGGCTACAGTACTTGCGAACTGTTGGTCACAACATCGTCATACCATAGGCTACTGCCATTCATTGTCTGAAAAAATTGTTAACAGATTTGCGAAGTTCCAGTAAAAGGTCAAATGTAAATATTGTAAAGAGATATACAAAATTCTAAATTATCAATAAAATATCAAATGAAAGCCGAATGCTAAGTCAGTTACACATCCAAAAGAAAATTCGGAAAATGGCTTCGAAAACACTACATTCGGATAAACGTAACATTTAGGAAATGTTCCTGTCAGAATACATACATACATACATACATACATACATACATACATACATACATACATACATACATACATACATACATACATACATACATACATACATACATACATACATACATACATACATACATACATACATACATACATACATACATACATACATGGTAGAAAAAAAACAAAACAAAATAGAATTGTAAATAATGTTCAATTAAATGGTAGAAATTGTAAATAATTAATTGTGACCTTAGAACATTTTTATAGAGAAAAAATAAGAGAAAATTGTGGAAAAGAAAATAATCCAAATCGGATTGTAAATTTCAAATTGCAGAAAATCAATATAAATGCAGCATAAATTTCGAGAGAAATAAGCGAATGGCAAAAACAAAATCACCTGGTCTTGAATTTAGATTGTAAACTTTGAATTGTTATAGATGATTCTAAATAATTGTATTATTATAAGAGAGCTCAGTGCATGTAGTATTAGCCTACTCACTGTAATGGAACATGGCGTTTTTAATAAATACAAAAAATACATACATACATACATACATGCGTGCGTGCGTGCGTATGTAAATACATACATACATACACACACAACTGTAAAATGTTCAAAAAATACGCTTGGGGTCAAAAAAGACCCCAGATAAGTAGATAACATGAAATTCTAGAGCAGCTAAGTTGCGAGGGTTAAACAATGATTTCTAAATAAATGGAGTGATAAGGCACAATAAGCCTGGGGCTGCGGTGCTAGCCTTCAGGCCCTTCCTCAGTAGCAGTATTTGTGAGAAATCACAGACAGATTGGTAGCCAGACGACATGCAAACAGCCACTTTATTGGTATCAGGAAAGCTGAACACGTCTATTTTCGTGGAGGTCTCTAATCTGTTTCAGAGCAACACCATACCTTCTCTTGACACTTAATATAATGAGAAAGTGAAAGCAGCGCTAAATAGAGAATTGTGTTTTATTTACTGGTACAGAAAGAAGTTACAATAGAGCTTCTCGTTTTCTACGAACTCAGGGATGTAGGCTAATCCTTCTGGTAGGTAAATTCCAACAAAAGATTGAAGGTGTAAAAAATAAACAGCAACCTGTAGTACGTAATATGCAAATATAGGTCTAAGACTCTAACGCAATATAATGCCGCGTTTGTGGCTCAAATGGCAGCGCACTGCTGTTCCACCCAGACAGCCCGGGTTCAGTCCCCGGTCAGACATTGAAGAGGATTTTTCTGGAATAGTCCTGCTTTTCTCTATCATTTCATCAACTCTCCACCTCCCTATCATTTATCTATCGTTTTTTTGTCCACACCTGTGGAGTAACGGTCAGCGCGTCTGGCCGCGAAACCAGGTGGCCCGGGTTCGAATCCCGGTCGGGGCGAGTTACTTGGTTGAGGTTTTTTCCGGGGTTTTCCCTCAACCCAATACGAGCAAATGCTGGGTAACTTTCGTTGTTGGACCCCGGTCTCATTTCACCGGCATTATCACCTTCATATCATTCAGACGCTAACTAACCTAGGTGTTGATACAGCGTCGTAAAATAACCCAATAAAATAAAAAAAATAAATAAATCTATCTATCGTTTTCATCATCATCATCTAATTCAAGCAGTAGCGGTCATAATGATCTCTTGTCATCTTTTCAATGGTCTTCCAACAGATCGTTGTCCAGAAGGGCGGTAATGTAGCACTGCCTTTGGCCATCTTTCTGTTGTCATTCTCTGGACATGCTGTTTCCAATTACTTTTGTAGTCTCGAAGAAAATTTAATATAGGTTATATTTTCAATTCTTCCAGAATTTCTGTATTTATTTTTCTATCCCAAATTGTGTATCGTACCGTTTTAGTCATGCATCTCATGAGTTATACGTTGAACATCTTTTTTTTTTTGTCAGAGTCTAGGCTTCTGATCCATAGACTAAAGTAGGTAGTGCTAAAATGTTGTTTGTTGTTTAGTCAATTGTCCGAAGACAGATCTGAACCTCACAAGTGATAGCAAAACGCATCACTTCTAAGGAAAGTAGGCCAGGAGATAATGGAGTAGGGTGGCCAGTTCCTTTCCCCCTCCATTGCATACATCGCTAATTAGCTACATGTTACACTAGTCAGACTTCAGATGCATACTAACAATTGTTCTTCCTCTGACACATATCGACAAGTGAGATGTACTACCTGATAATAGATGTACGTATCAGTCAGAACCTCTATCAGAGGATGGCTAAAATGTATACATCTTTAATCTTAAATGTTTCTGTACTATCATCTGCAATAGCCAAAATAGTCTGGGGTGAAGTATTGGGAATAGTAAGGATTTCCGATGCTGATATTTTTTTAATTTTATTTATTTGGCTGCAGTGCGTTATAATGTTGAATGGCATCAATGACTTCCGGTTTTATAATTACCACTCACCTATTAACACACAATTTTTATATACGGGGTGGAATTGAAATAACCTTGCAGATTGAAAGGGACGATAGGATACACGTAAATGAATAGAAAATCTATATTACGTTTTGTGATTAAATGCACAGTTAATTAGAAAATTAAGTTTGAAGTTTCAGCATTCCGGCAACATCGCCACCAACACACTCTACTCGTGATACAGATGTAAGAGGTCAACAAACTCGGTGTGTCTCGGTAGGTGAGCTGCTCTCTGCCACGACGTTACCACTTGCTAACATCGTGGAATGACTTGGAATTAGAAGCTTTTAACCTCTTCAGGCCTGATGTAGCCTACATTATAGTGTACATTGTTTCTTTTTTTCTTTTTTGGAATGACTTCGATACTTTTAAATATTTTGAAAAATTCAATGTGATAGAAATGGAGAATATTAGTTTTGAAACATTTCTATACCTGAATTTAAAATAAAATTTAAAATTTTGGGGCCCCAGGTGTCAAAACTGTCCCCAAATTTTGATTTTCTGTGAAGACTTGATTTGGGAATTTTGGATCCCCAGAATGATTATGTGACCAGTTTTTTCTCATTTTTTTAAATATAAATTCAGGTCTGAAGGGGTTAAATTAAATTTACACGAAAATTGTCCATGCTATTCAAATACGCCAAAGGGATAAATTATTCTTTATTAGATTTTCTATCGATATGGACAAAAATCACGATCCTACTCGGAATAGTTAGCGAATACAGAGATGATTAAACATTTCGCAAAAAAGAAAACATTTTTTCTGAAAAAAACTATGAACTTTCCACCAATATGATGATATAGTTTTTTTTACATACAATATGAGCTATTCGCTCTGGAAATCTGGAAGACTATTTCATTTCTATCCTGTATACGTAGGTAGATCTTCTTACATTATATGCACACATATACAGTATTTTAAAATTTATTTTACATATCTTTTAACATATATCCAGTGCTGATATAGGAAGGGTTTGGGATTTATCAGGCTACTCGTATGCGGATAGGACATAGCTCTATCAGGGACAGAAGCAGGATGACTCACCTGTCAGCGTCGGATTCACGAATGCCACCCAACTCACTTGTCGGACTTGGAGAGTCATCGCATATACAGTAAAGGGCGCACAATGGGCCAAAGCGTGCCTTAATTTTATTGACTCATCCCGGGTCTAGCCCTCGTAAAGACAAGTAGACTAACACTATACGAGGGTCATAACAGCGTAAAGCATTGATTACGTGCAAAGGCTGTTACTCGTACTATGACGTATAAGAAATGTTGTATTATATTGTACTTGGAAGGGGGGCACGACGACTCAGTGCTAAGACCTAAAAGATCTATTGCGTTTACCCCCGAGCTATAGGCATCCAATAAGGAAAACTCAGTGCGCAGAAACCAGCGGGCGTGACTGTCTCGCGCAGATGACGTATGCTCCCGTTCCCAGCATGCTCTTACACCTACTGCAGGGGGGGGGGGTAAGAGGGGTATAGCATGCGCGCCGCGATGAGTCCGAGCTGAGTTTTGCTTGCAGGATACCTAAAGACATATTACTAGCCTACACCGGCTGACTACACTAAAGTTCGCCGCTTATCCAGGTTTCGAGCAGACAACCCCATTCGTACGCCACCAGCCGGTATATAGAGAATGTTATGAAATGAAACGGAATAGATATCGGATGGAATAATTTTGACGCCTAACGTGAGGAAGCTCGAGAATTCCGAGAAAAACCTCAACTCCGACATTGTCTGCCACGAGTGTCACTACGGATTTTTCAAATGGTAAAATCCCAGGCCTCCCTCGGACTCGAACTTGGATTTCCTGCGTAGCAGGTTGCAGATCTAGCTACTCAGCCACCTCAGGTGTGTAGAAGAACTTAATTGCTCTACATTTTTGAGGAAGTATAGAGTATAACCTGCTGCAGAACATGAGGAAGGATGTGGTACCACCACCATCAGTCCCAGTTAATTATCTTGTCCCATGTGCATCGAAATTTGTGTAATTTCTCACACGGTTTGTCAAGTCAAGTTCGTTTGCAGAGCAATCAGACAAACTACGTATTCATCTGCCTACGTTGACTGCCGTGCCACAGGAATAAAGAATGTACTACTAATTATAACTTAGTGCATATTTATATTGAGGGTGTGTCCAGAAAGTTATGATTAAAAACAGGAGGCTCTTTAACAATGTGAAATAACACAAAAATTTTATTATGTGTGTTGGGGAAATAAGTTCAAAATATTTTGAAAGGTAATTGATTTACTCAATACGAATTTAAAATATTGCCCTGTCACTTTTCCCTTATTCTAGCGGTTTGTTCAGTATTTAGTAGTGAGTGTATCGAACAAATACAATATTTTTATAAGAACCTGCAAGCCTAAAGTCCCCACAGAATTAGCTAGTATGCCTACGGCTTGTCTTAAATGAATCGATCGTTTTCAGTTCTTCTGTCTGGAAGTGTCTCCAAATGGAATTGCAAAGTACATCTCCTTTTTTAAGCACATCTATTGCAAATGATTTTTTTTGCAGATTCTAAGTAAAAATATTATTTATTTCCAATTATTATAATTTTTATCATTTTCATTGTCAAAGATTGTGCCTCTTGTTTGATCGAACTATAATGTTCTATAGCAATGCTATCATTTTGTTCTATTTAATACAAAGAAGTGTTATTTTATAAAAAAATACGTATTATCTGCGTAATTACTGAACCCAAACCATAGAAATATTTGAATCGCCCCGTGCAGAAAGGACTTCAGTCACAAATTTTTAAGAAATGAGATATCGATGGAAATCATATCTTTATGGGTGACTCCATCGGCCTGTGCAGAAAGGTATTCAGTCCAATGCTTGGAAAGATAGAAACTGAAGCGTCAGGCTCAGAGTTCTATGCAGAAAGGAATGCAGTGTACAGAATGTTTTTTTTTTTTTTGTTTTAGTTTTCTCAAAACTAGGTCTAATGGACGAAGCCCTTTCTGCATGGGGCGATTCATTTATGGAATGCATTTTTACACTCATACTTCTGCGTTGTTGTAGGTAGTAAACTGTCCAAAGACAGGTCTGAACTTCACAAGTGACACCATAAAACATAACTCATGAGGCAACTAATACAGGAGATAATGGGATAGGGGTAGCCAGTTACTTTCCCCCTCCATTGCATACATCGCTGACAAGTAACATATTTCACTAATCAGACTTCAGATGTATTCAAACATTTCTGAGTTTTGAAAAATAGTAAATTATATATAAATTTTGACAAATGATAGAAAACTTCTTTCAGAACTGAATATTTTGAATCGGTTCCAAAGAACATTAATCAATAAACTACATATTATTCTAATAATTATATATAAAAAATAAAATGTATATCAAATTAAAATATGAAGATTTAAAAAAAGGTGATAATTCAAAATGCTCAAAGAATCTTTGACGATGCCTATCATAATTCTTTCCACAGTTTGGTGATGAATATCGAAGTTTTTAATATGTCCCATGTAAATTTGAATATACTGTAGGTATCCCTATTACCAAAAAATAGTCTCATGCCTGACTAGTTTTTAGTAGGTAAATCATAATGAATGTTCAAGTCAGGAATATATGGTTCATAAATACTTTTCTTTTCCAAGTCAGCTTCCTTTACCTCGTCATTTGTTTCGAAACGAACTGTAGGATTACAGCTTTGCTTATCTTCAATAATGGCTATAGTATTAACTCTTTTGATGGATCCTGTTTAAGATGTCCATTGTACTTCTTCGTACATTCTAGCTACGAAACGTATTATTTGTATAAGTCTAGATGAGATAGGCTACTGTATGTGTTTAATGTTGTAATTTTCCATATGAGAACGGCCGTTCTTACTTCATTCCAACGTCCATTGAATTCACCCAGCACCGTGAAATGTGTGCTCTAATCTGCATATGTACTTCCCTGTTCATTTACTTATACAATATGTAGGCCTACTTCCTAATAATATAAAATAGTTACTAATCAGTAATTTGTCCACCGCTGTGGAGTAACGATCAGCACGTCCGACCTTGAAATGAGCGGACCTGGATTCAGATCCTGGTTGGGACACGTTACCTAGTTGTGGTTTTTCCGGGTTTTTTCCTCAGCCCATTAAGAGCAAATGTTGGGTAACTTTCGGCGTTGGGCCCTGGATTCATCTCGCTGGCATTATCATCTCATTCAGACGCTAGATAACCAAGCGTCGTAAAATAACCCATTAAAAAATCGGTAATTTATCTAAGATCCTTTTTCGTCCACCGCTGTGGATTAACGATTAGCACGTCTGACCGTGGAACAAGCGGGCCTGGGTTCAAATTCTGGTCGGGGAAAGTTTCCTGGTTGAGATTTTTTCCGAGGTTTTCCTTCAAACAATCGAAGCAATTCTACAATTGGTATCTTTCGACGTTGGATCTCGAACTCATTTCGCCATTATAATTACTCTTCCCTCTTTCGTCGTCATCTCCGTTTCTTTCCTAGGTTTCGGGCTTGCTCCGATGTACAGTAGGCTATGCGGGCGGCCGCCAGACTTGGACCCCGTGGATATATGGTCATTCGTTGTTGGTGGTAGCGCTACGCACCGTGGGCTCTCTACTGGGCACCGGGGTTGAGGGATATCGGTAGGCTGTAGGGGAGTTCGTAGGCGGCGCGCAGCGGGATCTGCGGCCAACTCGAGCGGCCTGCGTGCGAGGAAAGTCCCAGTCCGTGCCCTTTCCTAAAGAGCGAATAATAGATAGAAGGTTTTTTTTTACTTCAGGAGTATTGAAATACTATGAGATGATGACACGAATGATAGATCATGATGACTTGGAAATAATAATAATAATAATAATAATAATAATAATAATAATGGCTTTATTTAACCTGGCAGAGTTAAGGCCGTAGGGCATTCTCTTACACTCAACCAGGATTAAGTCTTCCTTGCATAGTTCAACATACAATGAATCGGATTTAATTAATTACATAGGCCTACAGATAAATTTACATAATGATATCAAAAGAGGCAGTTAAATAAAAATGTACCTAATAAAATAAAAATAAACACAGTGAAATATATATTAATGTTGTTAGAATCAAATACATGAAATCAGAAGCCGATAATTCAATAAAATATACACGATAGAACAATAATAAACACATTGGAGTACATATTGGTATTAAATTATAAGCAAGTAAAATTCATATAATTAAACCAGAAACCGACAATTGAATAAAATGTACACAAATAATAATAATAATAATAATAATAATAATAATAATAATAATAATATAATATATGAGTATATGTATAGTGGAAATGGCAGAGAAGATTGAAGTATTCGAAGAAAACTTGCCTTCTGCATATCACTCAGAATCCTACAAAAATAAAATTTCAGTCCGTTTTTTGAGAAGTGGTTAGTTATCCAAATGAGCTGTGATTATTAATCATGTATTTAAAGTAATAAAGTCTTTTTTTATTATTTACAGATGCAGCGTGCTCGTCTTGTGACGTCACAGTTCCGTTCAACTTCGCCTTCTGGTTGGGCTACTTCAACAGCTGCATCAACCCATTCATATACGCTTGTTCGTCTAGAGAACTTCGACGGGCATTCCGCGGCATTCTCTGCTGGAAGAGGAAGAGCCAATCCCGACCTTACAACAACAATATGGCCGTCAGTTTAACGTCAAGGTCACGTGATCTTAGCCTCTCAAGCACCACCAGCATCTCCACTACAAGACGCATTCAATGATAAAAGATCTTATTGTTAATCGAAAACTGAAATACAGTTTGATTACATTTTCCTCATTGTTTTTAAACATATGAAGATCGTTTATGTGACGTATGAAGTTCCGGACAAAAGAGGCTTTCTAGCATAGCCTAAGAGATCATACAAGGCCAGATATTGTGATTCATGAGTATGTAATATAACGTATACGGTAGTTGAACATGGTGTCACTAAAATCGCATAAAATCTCTCCATTCGCTGACTTTGTATTGGATGAATTATGTAGCCATGGACAGCCACAGATTATTGAGCAGCCAACACCAAGACATCTGGGTCGTTAAAAAACCTGACTTGCGTTTATTATACGCTGCGGTATTTTTTATTACTTGACCGCGAAATTGAGAATCGTTCACCGGTAGTTATCGTGTCAATTCCCGATTAATTCATGTTGGATCACCTGAAAATTAAGGGCATGTATTCACAACAGAATTAAGCTTGCCTGAATTACAATTAATGCTGGAAATTTTGCCACTTCACCCAAAAATATTACCTGAATCTTGCAAAAATTTGATGATTTACCCGAAGGAATTCGTCTGAAGTGATTACTATAATTTTCTGTTTGAATAGCATATTTTAATTCTTCAATTTTATTGCATGAGGAGTTTTGCTCATTCCTACTTTATTTTTAAAGTATTTCATTAATAAAACGACCCTCACAAGTATTAACATTGTAACTCACTTTCTTCCATTTTTCAGGAGAAGCAAATGAAGTTTTAAAATGATAATGTAAATCAGTGTATACAGATAGTAACAATAAGATTTTACATACGATTGGGAAGGTTTAGAGCTACAATGATAGTACTGGAAGAAAAATAAACAATTTAAGACCATATTAACTAGCATAACTCAAAACCATAAAGAATTGAGTTACAATGTTAGTATTTGGGAGGGTCGAAAAGTGACATGAGGCCAAGTCGATCTAATACCTAGAAGCGGATGATGATGATGATGATGATGATGATGATGACGATGAATTGATGACGTAGACTTGAGACGACACAATTAAACGAAATAAGTAGGCTATCTATCATTGAACAATACACTCAGTGCTTGTTTTCTCAATTTCATTTTTTCAACATTTCAAAATGTACAGAATGCTGTCTGCAGAATGTTTTTTCTTGTCTGATTTTAATGTGGAATTTTCAGGGTAGGATATGCAGAGATTAATAATGGAAAAGTGACATTTTCTGTTAAAGGCAAATATATATTGTTTTATTATTCACATTTAATCATAATAAAAATATGATGTAAGAAAACATGTAACGTCATAAAAGTACAGTACATTTTATCTTACGTAAATGGTCTTAGGCCTATATCATTTTACTAATATAGGCCTACCACTTTATAAAAATATTTGTCCTAGACATAAAAATCATGGAACAATTTTACAAATCTCATATTTATTCTGCCAGAGCATTTTGTATGACAATGAAACACAAAATCAGTAATATTTTGAAAAATAATTAATTTAGTAACATAAAATTTTACGTGAAGTTTAGATATTATAAGCTAAAAATACAGTATACATTTCAAAAAGTTTGGATAAAAATGACAGGATTTCGAATTTTTACCTGTGCATTGCTTTAAGTACGTTGTTGACTCTAACGATGTCATAAAAGAAAGAATTTATATTTAATAGTGTATGTCCGCCGAGTTAGCTTTGTGGTAGCGCGTCTGCCTCCAGACTAGCCGGCCCGGGTTCGATTTCCGGTAGGATCAGAAATGTGTATGTAAAATTTGTTTCTATAGACTAGGAGAGATGGCGGTGTATAAATTTTAATCACTTGATTGTGTACCAATATCCCTCGGTTAAATCCAAATCTCTCTGCAGTGCATATGAAGAGAAGGCATGATTATTATATCACTGTTTTATAGTGTCTCGTCCGTCGGTGGTGATGCTGCGAAATATGAACGTCCAAAAGATCGAAAATGTAAGTAAGTACAGAATTTGTTGGGAAAATGAACGTGACCTCAAGCCTTGTTTGGCCCTGTCAAGCAGGTTATATTCAAAGCTCGTAGCAAACCGTATAATGATTCGATTAGAGCAGATATTTACACACAACCACAAGAAATCAAATATACACGCAGTCACAGTGAAACATTTTCTGCCTATTTCATCAACATCATTAACAAATTTATCATTTGAAAATTTGTACGTAATGTAGGCCTGTCATATTTCATTCCATATGTTTAGGGTTTTCCATATACAAAAATAGGCCTGAGTTGAATACAAAGAAAATTAATTTTATTAACAAAATTCTATATTATTAAGTAGTAGGCCTAATAGCTACTCTCATGTATGTTATTCATAATTAGAATTGCTTTAAATACAGGGTGCGAATTAAGATTTATGATGAGAGGGATAAGCTAGATAGAGAATGCCATACATAGCAATTATTATTATTATTATTATTATTATTATTATTATTATTGTTATTGTTATTATTATTGTTATTGTGATTATTATTATTATTA
Organism: Periplaneta americana; assembly: GCF_040183065.1. Lineage (NCBI taxonomy): Eukaryota > Metazoa > Arthropoda > Insecta > Blattodea > Blattidae > Periplaneta > Periplaneta americana. The sequence continues at coordinate 65,259,604 of NC_091123.1, read as the reverse complement.
TTATTATTATTATTATTATTATTATTATTATTATTATTATTATTATTATATTTATAACCATGCAATAAGAATGTTAGGAATAATTCGGTCAATTACTTATTCTTTTTCAACACCTGACTCTCTTTTACTACTATATTACACATCAGTGAGATCGAAACTCGAATATTCATCTGTAGTTTGGAACTCTATTACTAGTTCTGATTCGGCAAAACTGGAAAATATTCAAAGGAAATTTATTTCATTATGTTCGTACAGATTCCTGCCTAATAACTCTGGGTATAACTATGATAAAAAATGTGAGTACTTTAAATGTCGAAGCCTGTATGCCAGACGTCATGATCTCGATTACTTATTCTTATGTAAGGTCCTTAAAGGTGGCATTAATTGTCAATCTTTCTTAAACATTGTCAGCCTTCGTATTCTTATGAAGGATATGAGACAATCACAAACTCTTCTATATTAGAAATTCTAAATCTTCCTCCTCCAGATGTATTAAAAATGCTAACTTACATGTAGGCGATTTCGATCCATTCAATATCTAGAAGTATTAGAATATGGCAATGTCTTTGCTAATATTATTTGCATAATCCTTATACACAAATTGGTAGTAAGAATCAACTCCTTTCCCTAATATTTTATAGTATTAATTCTTGTAAATTAATTATTGTAATCTATGTTTTTTTTATTTTGTTAACTCATTTGTATTAATTGTATCACTGTGCTGGACTTTTATTGGCCAATGGCTGTTGTCCAGTACATAAATATCAATAAACAAATAAATAAATTATTATTATTATTATTATTATTATTATTATTATTATTATTATCCTCATCGATACCGCTCAACGCTTGTCGCATTGAGTTGCTTGTCTTGCATCTTGATCATAATAATAATTATATCCATAAGCAGACTTAAGATAATATATGCTATTCCTAAGTTATTGATTGTTGTCAGCTTGGCGGTGATGACGATACATCAATATTATTTTCTTTGCTTACTTTATAAAGAATACGTGTATTAAAACAATAAAATTATATTTTGTGAGGGGAGATAGAAGTTATCCTGACAGGAATTTTAATATGAATTTATCTTGATCATAATAATTATATCCATAAGCAGATTTAAGATAAGGTGTGTAATTCCTAGGTTATTGATTGTTGTCAGCTTGCCGGTGATGAAAATACACCAATATTATTTTCTTTACTTACTTTATACTTTATGAAGTATGTTTGTATTAAAACAATAAAATTATATTTTTTGAGGGGGGGATAGTAGTTATCCTTGGCAGGGATGTTAATATGAATTTATGAGAGGGGGATAACTTTCCAACAGGGGGAACATCCTCCCGTCTCCCCCGTTAATTCGCAACCTGATTAAATACTTCACAGAATTGTTGTTCTCATAAATAAGGAAAAAGAAATGGTTGCACACGGTAAATGTCTGTTTTTATTTAGGTCTAATTCTATTTTTGTCGTACCATAAGATACCATAATTTAGAAATGTTGGTTCCATAATCAGTGGTTGTCAGGTTGGCTTCAGTGATTATCAAAGTTATATGAAATATCAAACCGCATCGACGTTTGAAAATAGCAGAGCATTTCTAGAAAGAGGCGTGGATAATTCTGAAATATTTAACCAGTTTTTCACGTAATTTTATACCGTAGTGAATTAGAATTATATACGTTAATTCATACATAAAAAAGAAGAGAGTTTTATTCTGCCGAGCGATGTGTGAATTATGTCGAAATGGGAAATTCCTATTTCCCATATTTTGTAGTCTAGTATAAGATATTGACTAAGAAACGGATTCTTTACAATATACAAAGTTATAGAATAATACAAAATATTTTTCTGGTAAATTTTCCCACCAGTTTAACAGATTCCAGAACCTAGTTTAGCCGGAAACTATTTGACAGACTTTGCAAAACTTCGGAATATCTTTTCATGATAATACCGATAATCTTAATCCATTCAGTATTCAACTGTCTACTGGGTGGAGACGAACGAAATCGGAATTCTTAACGCCGTATCTTAATTTTTTACTGCGAAGCCTTGTATAATCTCGTAGACGTTTTCCAGTATTTAAAATTAACAATGAAACACGTACAGTATTGTGTTTCTGTGTGGAATAAGCGGTTATTGTATCAAGCGAATAGGAATTATAAAGAATGGACACTGAGCGAATTTCCCTGGTCTGTTTTTCGGCGCGCATGCGCTCCGTAGCGTATTATTCCACTTTCAAACGCTAGAGGTCAGTGTAATCGAGCATCCGGAACAATCCTGATTCGGTGGCAGGGCTGCTGAAAAGTACTTCTGCTGTCGACTGCTGGCGCGATATCAGCACCAACTCTGGGGAAAAAGGCAGAACCTTCCGCTGATGCAGATAGAGCTGATTTGAAGGTCATTGAAATATGGCACTACTACATCAAAGGTGCGACGCGCAGTGTCCATACTTATAATTCCTATACGCTGGTTTACCTACTAAGAATAATCAATATAATACAACAGTCTAGTATATACAGCCACGAAGCTCAATACGTAGGGAATATGCATCCATAGATAGTTGCTAACAACTAGGATCGCTACTATCGCCTCATCACAGACAATGCGAAATAGTATCGGCACAGTCTACTGTTCCTAGTACCCTCAACAACTCAAGCTTCGTGACTGTATATACTAGACTGCGATAATACCCTCTACTCATTGATACTAGAGTCAAAAATATATTTTCTTCTTACTATATTGGAAAATTTTGCGATCACAATCAAGAAAAACTGGGAAATGATTTAATATAGCGCACAAAATATGTTGTATTGTATGGTGCTATTTTAACTGTAATATAAAATGTTTAGAACATGTTCGATTATTTATAACCAATATCGCTGTAAATCGAAGATATTGAGAACGTGAGAAATATAACAATAGTACAGCATAGCGAAATAATTTACATTGGGAAACAGTGTGTTCAGATTCTGTGTTTGGTTTAGGAAGTAAAAATTCAGTGACTTACAGAAATGTGTTACTTTGTAGGATTTTAAACATTTCTAGTTAATAACTTTATTTTCTGTTACTTTTTCATTTTTTTCCGGTTCATGTGACGGCCAGGATTCGAGCTCCTACTTATAAGGATTTGTTGCAACCCCACCATCAGCATTTATTCATAGAAATTGAGAATTTTTTAAAGCGAGATCAACAATATCCATGAGAAAACTTTCGTCGCTACAAATTTTCCTTGATATCTCTGGCGTTTTATCCCAGATTTTCAGCTTGCAAGCCGAGAATTTTCATCTACTCACTGAATGGTTCATCAGTTTTTGTTCATAGTAAGTTTAATTCTATCCAGTGGTGAAATATAAGTATAAATACGTTTCTTAAATTCGACCACATACTTCTATGTAAATATTATGTAACATTATCTTTTTGGAATGCTTGTAAAAGTATGTAAACATTTTCTGTGTATATAACCTCATCTTTTCCTAATTCCAATTACTTTTGAGTGTTCCTTCACACCTATAATTACGTATTAATTTGTTTGTATGATCTATATATATTACAACACGTATGAGTATTAAACTGTACAGCTATAATATTGTAAGTGGATATTTAACTGTAGAAAGATGCTAAGTGCCAAAATTTAAAAAAAGTGATATTTCACTAGAATGGTGCAAATTGCCAAGGGGCATTACATATCAACAGGGCTAGGTTCACAGAAGATTGTAGAATGTTATTAAGACCACCAAAAGATGGCAATGCACTGCAAAGTTACCTCATAAAAAAGGTGCAATGTGCCATTCGTTTTGATTTCCTTTCGTTGTTTATTTGTCGTGTTCATAGTGAAGTTATAACAAAAGGCATTATTGATTATATACCGTAGTGTTTTCTACTAACAGGTAAGTGTTATATAGGATGTTTCAGAAATACTTTGACAAACCTTGGGGGAACGTTCCTCACACCAAAACAAGGAAAAAAGTTCATATAAACATATGTTCGAAAATCCTTAGTTTTCTTAGTTATTAACGAAAGAACATAATGAAACATATGTTAAACATTGTCAGCTTGGTAGCAAGTGTTGCAACTTTAATCAATGAAAGTTTACGTTCAACGCGTTTCGAGGTACAATCCAACAGTTTAACTTAAGTTTGTAACCGATAATAATTAGTCGAATGATGATATCGATAAAAGTCTGCTGATGCACCCATTGTATCCTAGATGGCTATGTGTTGCCAAGGAATCCATGATCCGAAAAGTGCATGCGTGTGTGGAAGCAAGAGGAGAACATTTTGAACATTTGTTATGAGTTTCTGAATTGATCAATGTTGCAACACTTGCTACCAAGCTGATAATACCTAACAGATGTTCTGTTATGTTCTTTCTTTAGTAACTAAAAAAACTAAGGATTTTCGGACATATGTTTATATAAACTTTCTTTTCTTGTTTTGGTGTGAGGAACACGCCCCAAGGTTTGTAGGTTTGTCAAAGTATTTCTGAAACACTCTGCATAGGCTATAACATAATACGCAGTGTATAGCTATGAATCACATAGAAAGAATGTATTACCTTTAGATGACACAGCTGGTTTGTTTTAAACTTTTAAGTTCTTAGTATTGAAAATACAGAAAATAGGGGAAATATCCTTAAATTAGCACGTTTTTATTTATTGTAAGTACCATGAAAATGCAGAATAAAATGCAGTGAACTGACACCCGAGTATTTTATAAGTTCTATGACCAAGTTTATGCAACACTATCAACATTTCTGTTGAGTCTCTTTACTGTCATACCAGTACAACGACGTCAACATAGAATCATGAAAGCCGACGATATTCAGTTCCAAGTGGTGAGGATGATTTGCTTCCAGTCTGCAAAATTACTTTAGTGGAAGTATTTGCAGAAATGAACAGATCTGTGAATAATAAGTGAATCATAATAGGTACCTACAAAATGTTTATTGGACTTAACACTCTTCATGAATTGTGAAGTTTGTTTGTCTCAGTGTGTTAATTTTAGTAGTATCACCAAATTAATGATAAAGACTGCTGAAAAGTTGTAAGTACTATCAGTCAAATTCTAAAAAAATATATTCTTAAAATTGTTGAAGAGCGAAAGTTATTAATTAATAAAATACTGTTCATAAATTTGGCACTTTGCACCTTTCTACTGTAAAGTATCCAGATTATATTATTAACATTTTTTAACGATATGATGAGGGTCTTACATATTTCTCAGTCCTCTATTTCATTTCATAAAACAAGATTTCATATTTGTATCTCCTATTATACAAGTAATTCGATCCCAATAAGAATTTCTGTACACTTAACTACAAATTTGTATGTTATGTATTACGCAAATTCGAACTAAAATATGTGACTGTAAATCTTTTCAGACGTAATTAAACTAAATCTGTTGAAATATTCTTGAATGATGTGTTAACTTATTTATTTGCGGCTAGCACATAATACATAGCTGGCAGTTTAAAAGTCCCGAAGCATTGCTCACCCAGTCGGCGGCCCGAGTCCCAAGCAATCGCTCGCATTCCCTTACATGAAAGCGCAGCGCTCTTCCCGCGTGCAGGAAGTCGTGAGTGAGATTTCGTCGGAGCTCTATTGTGCAGTCATGAACGAGATTTCATTAGAGTGTACAGTAGTGTTGTGCAATTGTGAGATATTCGCTGCTTCGTCGTATTTCAGGGATGAGACGAAATTAGCTCCCAATCACGGTAGAAGAGCTCGACCTTGATCACGAGCCCATAGCGCATCCACTGTAACGTAGACAACAGGGATGTACATGCACATGCAGCGAATAAAGGCAGCAATTATTGCAATAACTTGCGTTACTAAATTTCTGGCTAGGTAATAGAGCTAATTACTGAGTTATTTAATATACATGTACATATATAAACAAATCGCAAAGGGAAGGGTTTTTTTAGGAACAAAAAGAGAAATAGGAAAAGTTAATTGTATGTAAACCATTTTATTGTTAAACGCAATTATTTATTATGTAAATACTTCACTTCATTGGTTAGGAGAAACTAATAGGGTCTATCTGCTCGACGTATGTGATCTCTAAGTACTTTTGAGTATTTGTTGAAAAAATAATAATGGCAATATTGATTGAAATAGAGTATATTGATTATGTGATTGTGAAAATGTAGTCCTTACTCCCCAGTCGTGATTATGTAATGAGTTTTCTTAGAGTGATTTGTGAGATGCACGTAACACGAAAAAAAGAATTTGATTAAATTAAGATATTGAGAGCTATCGTAATTTTTGAGGTCAATCATTTAAGGGGATATGTATGACTTTTAAAACTTTCAGTCCACACCTATGGAGTAACGGTCAGCGCGTCTGGCCGTGAAACCAGGTGGCCCGGGTTCGAATCCCGGTCGAGGTAAGTTACCTGGTTGAGGTTTTTTCTGATCAAATGCTGGGTAACTTTCGGTGCTGGACCCCGGACTCATTTCACTGGCATTATCACCTTAATTTCATTCAGACGCTAAATAACCTAGATGTTGATACAGCGTCGTAAAATAACCCAATAAAATAAAATTAAAAATTAAAACTTTCACAATTTCGGCCAAAATTTGTGAAATTAAACTATATAAACAGATCTATAATAATATCATCTGTACAAAATTTGGTACAATTAGGTCTAATAGTTTTGAAATTATATTTTTAAGTATATTTTATATTGACGTTACTGAAAAAGCTCCTTGCATCAAAGTTTTCAAAATGTTTAGTTCATATTTGCTAAAAATCCTGAAAATAGTTATTGGAATAAAAGTGAATTAGCATTTTGAGCTTAGTAATAGTATAAGTTAAAGTGCAATCAAAGATAAAATATTATTTCTAAATTAAAGAAACACGTAGTCTAATAAAAGTAAATATCCAGAAACAAGCAACAAATAAAACATCAACAATACAGTCCACACCTGTGGAGTAACGGCTAATGCGTCTGGCCGCGAAACCAGGTGGCCCGGGTTCGATTTCCAGTCGGGGCAAGTTACCTGGTTTAGGGTTTTACGGGGTTTTCCCTCAACCCAATATGAGCAAATGCTGGGTAACTTTCGGTGCTGGACTCCGGACTCATTTCACTGGCATTATCACCATCTCATTCAGACGCTAAATAACCTAAGATGTTGATAAAGCGTCGTAAAATAGCCTACTAAAATAAAAATCAACAATACATTTAAAATAAAGAAATAGAAGGAATATAGATACTATTTACTGACCCAACTGTAAATTAATTTACCTTCGATGTCAATTCTGAAATGAATTTATTTCTCTCTTCTCCTGAATAATGCCTATATTTTTTTCATGTTGCGTCTCATAATGCCGTTTTATGTTGCTTTTTTTTGCAAATGATATATATTTTTTTGCACAACAAACATTGGACTTCATCACCATGTTCGAAGCATAAATATTTTATCTTCCACTCTTCCTTGAAAGCTTCAAGCGCTTCCTTTCCGTCATGATGCGCTGTGTTCTAAGATCTGTACATCCTTTAGCAATGTTTACAGGTAAAAGAGCTCCGCGCGCGCGCAGCGGGCATAAAATAGCTCTCGCCCGCAATTATTAGTATCCATCGCAAGACTGTCGTATTTTCATCTTTAAAATGTGGATCAAGTTTAGAAAGGAGATTTTCGAGGACAGCGTTCTAAGACAGCTCCTGTTTCATCAAGTTTTTCTTCTGTAAGCACATGACAGCTTCATTTTTTTAGCGGTCAGTCATAGAACTTGTTTTATTAAATGCATTCATTCAATTTAGGCTAATATTGCTTTTCGTGTTGGAGCTGGGCTGCCAGGAAATTTACGTCTACACTTCAGGTACGTCTTCTATATGAATATACCGACAACGCAGTGCGTATCTCGTCATGGCACACTCTAATGAAATTTCACTCACAACTGCACAATATAACTCCGATAAAATCTCACTCACAACTGCACGATACTCACAACTGCACAATATAACTCCGATAAAATCTCACTCACAACTGCACGATACTCACAACTGCACAATATAACTCCGATAAAATCTCACTCACAACTGCACGATACTCACAACTGCACAATATAACTCCGATAAAATCTCACTCACAACTGCACAATACAACTCCTTAAAATATCACTCACGGCTTACTGTACGCGGGAAGAGCGCTGCGCTTTCATGGAGAGGAATGCCAGCGATTTGGGAATTGGGCTGCCGCGGCATGCCGATCGGCTGAGCAATGCTTCGGAGCTTTTAATCTACCCTCACTGTCTAACTTAAATGTACAGTTACCCTTAAAAAGAATGAGACGATTCTTGGTCGTCGGAAGTTAAAGTTCTACAGCGCGGTTCACTCGATATCGACGTAACGATAAATACCATGAAAAATAATACAAGAATTGTTACAAGGACCACAATAAGTATCACGAAGAAGACAGCTATTTAAGGCCACGATTTCACACCATAGCTCGAGTCACAAAATATCATTGCTTCTCTGTACCGAATGGCAAATGCCTGCTATGAGATCTACATTCTGGACTGCTGCTGTCACTGTCTTGCCTCGGTAGCTCATAGAGTAGCGTGTTGGTTCCACTGTATAACCGAAACGTCTCGTGTTCGATCCCAGGTAAAACTTTTTTTTAATTGAGGTGGAATTAATTTGTTCAGAGTTCCTCGACTGTCTAATTTGTCGAAAAATATGGAATAATTTATGCCCAATTTCTGGGTCTTACAAGTGGGCTGAATCTCGTAAAAAAATAAATCTTACTTGGAAGTTAAAAGTATTCTTCCTCAAACAATAATCATATGAAACAAAAAGAGACCCGTTAACTTAAAATCTTGTCCACATGCCATCAGCTTCTATTACAGCTCTAAGTCGATCCGGCATAGATATTACGAGATTGTGGAATAAGTTCTGATCCTCGGCGAGATCTTTCCAGGTGTCAACGACTTGATCCCACAATTCGTCTCGATTTCGAGGGCGTCAGTGGGCATAGGTGGCTATCCTTCTCTTTTTCAATTCCGCCCATAAATTTTCGATGACATTCAAATCAGGTGACTTCGGAGGCCAATTAATGATTTCGACCTCGGGTCTCCTTGGAAACCATCTTTGAATGCTTGCAGCATAGTGCACGGGATGGTTATCCTACTGGAACAGCAATGTTCCTTCGGGAAAAAGTTCTCGGGCGGAAGGAAGGAATATATTTTCCAGAATGTGCTCGTAAGTTCCCGCATTAAACCGGCCATCGATGCGTTCTATAACGCCAGGTCCATCGTAAGACATCCACCCCCAACACGATATGCTAAAGCGCCCCGATCTTTCACGTCGGTGCACATAGCGCTGGTCATGTCGGAGTTGCAATGTAATGACCCTCATGTTCTTAAATACTGCAAGAAGTACTGTGTAATTTATCAAAAATTATGAAAGAGGGAAATAGAATACATTTGAAAAGAAAGGTACAAAATTCAGATAAACCTATTCGGAATATTATTAAATGTAATGATCCTCATGTTCTTAAATACTGCAAGAAGTACAGTGCAATTTATCAAAAATTATGAAAAAGGGAAATAGAATACATTTGAATAGAAAAGTACAAAATTCAGATAAACCTATTCGGAATATTATTAAATTTAAACTTGTAGATATCCTAAGAAAGAAAATATTTTTTTCATCAAAAACCAATGATTAGGCAAAGTAGAGGATCCCAAATCTATTGCAAATTCTTTCAACGTCTTATAGTATATAGTTCAGAAATATTATTGACAACTTAAACATTCAAGATTTTGCAAAAGATACTGCAATTGGTTACTTAACAGATGCATTTAATAATTAGTATTAATAATATGTAATTAGTCAATAACTGCAACAGTGCTTTTTCATTCAATCATAACATGAATAAAATTGAATGCACATTGAATTAAACACTATTGCAAACACGTAGATAAAATAGTTAAAAATCAACTGAAGGGGTGAGAATGAAATAATCCAAAGCCATACTTTTAACAAAAATTGTTTTGTGCGAGTGCATTTCTTACACATATGGGAAATCTATTAATAAACTATTGTAATAATTACTCAACAAATGACATAGCCTAAGGACTCTAAACCTTTGTAAAAGTTTGTCTATTATTACATATATTTTTTAATTTCATTTTAATTGTTAGTTTTTAATATATATGCATTTACATTGTATATGTGTGTGTGTGTGTGTGTGTGTGTGTGTGTGTGTATAAATGCATTCATTAGATTAACGTTTATAATATTATAACTTGTAATTTTGTATTGTTTGCGATCATTAAGACTTAATCTCAGGACATTTTAAAACTCTATTTCAACGTTACTTAGCTATTTCAACGTTATTTAGACAAAAAAAATCGTTGTGTAGACTAAGAATCGAACTCGCACTCTTCTATACAACACGCACAAGTCTTAGCGTCTGAGCTATTGAAACGACATGAAAGCTTTCCTTTCTGTGCGGAGTGTCGATCTAGTCATGAAGGTCCATTGTCGATTTAACTACACGATTTATGTATATATTTGTCTTTTATTTACGTAATATTATCATATTTTTTGCAGTTTTTGAAGTGAATTTCGGAATGATGCTAGTAACAAACCAAATAACCTGAATTTAAATAACTCAATATTCGTTATCTTGTGTATCAGTGCTCTGGTCTCCGATCATGCGCAGTGTCTTACACCTGAGACTTAGGAATATTCAATCGTCTCATTCTTTTCCAGGGAGACTGTACGTATTACAGAACGACTAATAAGTACCTATGTTGAAAGCTTAATGTGAGAGTTTCTTGATATGAAATAAAAATGAGGTTACAACTACTTCTTTATAGAATTAGTAGTCGAAAATAAGTTTAAATTAATTAATACATTTCAAAATTTCAGGTCAGGGAATTTTTCCTTTACTAACAGATTCTAAAAGTTAGCTCCTCCATTCTTTATTATTTACAGGTGTTTCATGAAGAATGGTCTTCAAGTGACCACATAGAAAAGTCTAGCGGATTGAGGTATGGCGATCACGATGGCCATGGCTGTATGACACCGCGTCCAATTCATTTCTGAGGGAGCTATACATCAAGTTATCTCTGACGCGGCGATAGAGGTGTGTTGTCGCTCCAATGTGTAACTTATAAACAAACATTTATCTTCTTACATCTCTCTGATATGTGGAAAAAGTGATCTTAAAAAGCGCACATAAAACTTAAAATTATTCAGATAAAGAAACACAATATTTCGTTCCTATGTCTTACGCAGGATCATTCAAATGAGATTTTAAACGTTCACTATTCACTCCTCATCTTTATATCTATAAACAAGTGTAAAAGTAAACAAGCTGAAGTATTATTTCTTTGAATTTCGAGATTTATGAAATTACTTACTGAATTATTAGTAGGCCTTACTATTCACAGTTCAGTATCTTGTTCCTATTAATTATGTACGATTAATGAACGGACGCCGTTACTTTTTTCTGAAGTTTGAATACTGTTTCAAATATTAGTACATTGTTATTATTATTGTAATTATTATTATTTTTATTATTATTATTTTATTATTATGTTCTAATACTTGGAACATTATTATTATTATTATTATTATTATTATTATTATTATTATTATTATTATTATTCTGAAATTAAACGACGAGGAAACTAAGAAACGTTATCAGGTTGAAATTTCAAATAGGTTTGCAGCTTTAGCAACTGCTGACGAAGCTGAAGAAGAGTTAGATGTTAATAGCGTGTGGGATAATATTCGAGATAATATCAAAATTGCAGCTGAGCAGAGCATAGGTTATCATGAAACTAAGAAAAAGAAACCATGGTTTGATGAAGATTGTTCCATTGTAGTAGATAGAAGGAAACAGGCAAAATTGAAATTCTTACAGGATCCAATTGTGGAGAATAGAGATAATTATTTCAATGAAAGACGGGAAGCAAGACGTACATTTAGGAATAAAAAGAGAGATTACTTGAAGGAAAAACTGTATGAGGTAGAAACAAATAGTAAGAATAAAAACATTCGAGATTTATATAAGGGTATAAACGAATTTAAAAATGGATATCAGGCAAGGGTAAACGTGATCAAGGATGAGAATGGTGACTTGCTTGCAGACTCTCATTCAATCCTGAACAGATGGAAAAACTATTTTGGGCAACTACTAAATGTACATAGGCCAAACAGAAATGATCGGGACGAAATTGAAATACAAACTGCTGAGCCATTTATACCGGAACCCACACCTTCTGAAGTCGAAATTGCGAAAGAAAATCTGAAAAATTATAAGTCTCCAGGTATCGATCAAATTCCAGCAGAATTAATAAAAGAGGGTGGAAGGGCAATATCTAGCGACATTTATAAACCTGTACTTGCAATTTCGGAAAAGGAAATTGTACCAGAACAATGGAAGGAGTCCATAATTGTACCTATTTTTAAGAAGGGGGACAAGACTAACTGTAGTAACTTTTGAGGAATATCATTTTGTTGACGTCGTACAAAATTTTGTCGAATATCCTTTTGAGAAGATTAACTCCATATGTAGATGAAATTATTGGGGATCATCAGTGTGGTTTTAGGCGTAATAGATCGACTATTGATCAGATTTGTTATATTCGACAGATATTGGAGAAAAACTGGGAGTATAAGGGTACAGTACATCAGTTATTCATAGATTTCAAAAAGACGTATGACTCGGTTAAAAGAGAAGTTTTATATAATATTTTTATTGAATTTGGTATTTCCAAGAAACTAGTTCGATTAATTAAAATGTGTCTTAGTGAAATTTACAGCAGAGTCCATATAGGCTAGTTTCTATCTGATGGTTTTCCAATTCATTGCGGGCTAAAGCGGGGAGATGCACTATCACCTTTACTTTTTATCTTCGCTCTAGAATATGCCATTAGGAAAGTTCAGGATAACACAGAGGGTTTGGAATTGAACGGGTTACATCAGCTTCTTGTCTATGCGGATGACCTGAATATGTTAGGATAAAATCCACAAACGATTAGGAAAAACGCGGAAATTCTAGTTGAAGCAAGTAAAGCGATAGGGTTGGAAGTAAATCCCGAAAAGACTAAGTATATGATTATGGCTCGTGACCAGAATATTGTACGAAATGGAAATATAAAAATTGGAGAATTATCCTTCGAAGAGGTGGAAAAATTCAAATATCTTGGAGCAACAGTAAAAAATATAAATGACACTCGGGAGGAAATTAAACGCAGAATATATATAGGAAATGCGTGTTATTATTCGGTTGAGAAGCTTTTGTCATCTAGTCTTCTGTCAAAAAATCTGAAAGTTAGAATTTATAAAACATTTATATTACCGGTTGTTCTGTATGGTTGTGAAACTTGGACTCTCACTTTGAGAGAGGAACAGAGATTAAGGGTGTTTGAGAATAAGGTTTTTAGAAAAATATTTGGGGCTACGAGGGATGAAGTTACAGGAGAATGGAGAAAGTTACACAACGCAGAGCTGCACGCATTGTATTCTTCACCTGACATAATTAGGAACATAAAATCCAGACGTTTGAGATGGGCAGGACATGTAGCACGTATGGGCGAATCCAGAAATGCATATAGTGTCAGTTGGGAGGCCGGAGGGAAAAAGACCTTTGGGGAGGCTGAGACGTAGATGGGAAGATAATATTAAAATGGATTTGAGGGAGGTGGGATATGATGGTAGAGATTGGATTAATCTTGCTCGGGATAGGGACCAATGGCGGGCTTATGTGAGGGCAGCAATGAACCTCCGGGTTCCTTAAAGCCAGTAAGTAAGTAAGTATGTAAGTAAGTATAATTATTATTCTGTTTGCTCATTCAGTAGTGAAACATGTAACATGAATAAGAAAAAAATTGTCGCTAGATGGCAGCTCCTATCGGCTAGTGAATCGCTTGTAAGTATAGGTCCTATGCTTTAGCTTCTTCTTCCTCTTCGTTAATCCATTATACTCTTTGCTCTTAAAGGAAGAAGAAAACCGGAAAATTTTTTCTGTGTGGAACTTCCGCACATTACTAACGTAAGTAGAGATTTCACGAACTTATCCACAAGATTTTCTGACACAAGTTTCTGATAGTTGTTATTCCTATCACACTTCGATATTATGTCAGACTGGCACAAAATAGACAGAACAACTTCTTTTTTTTTTTTTGAGTAAACATATGGATGAACATAGTATATTTGGTGTTGCCACCTTCCATTTCAGCGAAAGCATTGTTAGTAATGGTCTTATGAGCAGACAATATAAGCAGCCATCGGATATCGGATGCGTTTGTGTTGAACAAAAATGAAAAAAGCGTTTTTTGATGTGTTGTGTACCAATTCGCTTTATTGCACATTTTAACTTCAGACGACACTTCAATACGAAGCATACCAAGAAGTATGGAAAAAGTATAATTTCAAGAATTATTTACGAAATGTTATTTCTGTAGAATTATTGTAACTCTAATAAAACAAACATGTAATAAACTGCGGAATTAATTTATCACTTAATATTTAGCTGCGTCAAATAATTGTTTGTTTACTAATAAATTTAACGATTAGCATAATGTAATTCTGTATGACTTTGTATCAACATAAGAATTTGTTTTTTTATTACAGGTGACGAGAGAAAGTAGTTGGTATAAAGTCTAAATAGGCAAAACACTGAAAAAATCGCACAAGATAGTGAACAAACCACAGCACAAAAATTAGTTCGTGTCAGCTACCGCATTTCAAAATATATTGCGGATAGAATGAAACCATTCACAATAGGGGAGGATGTTAAAGACTGTTTAGTTTTAGCTGGAGAAGATGTTTCCCCTAACATAGTCGAACAATCAAGTGCATCAGTCTGTCATCTCACACAGTTGCAGGCAGTGGTACTTAGTTCTGATGTAGAGACACAATTAATGAATAAAATACAAACTATGAAGTGATACTCCTTGGCACTAGATGAACATACAGATAATAAAGATATTACTCAATTAGCCATATTTAATGTCATTAACTTTTCAGATGATAATGATACGCCACTGATGCAGACTGTTACTGTACTGAAGTCCAGCGGCCATTCATTGACTTAGTGTTGTGTACAGGAACAAAAAGTGGAGTGACGTTGCCAATGTGTTTTCCCTTCAGTATGAGCTCCCGACTAGACTCTGTTGAAGTTCTCAGATGACTCGATCAGCCAACCGAGTTTCTCCTCAGGTGAGATTGTTTTTCGATATCTTTTACTTGGTATCTTCGTAGTATCTTCTTTAATAAAATGCAAAATTCTGTGGAAAAGGTTTTTTGAGACTAAAATAACTTCTGAGTTTAGTTTCACTGTCAATCACATGGTGTTTTACTAGAATATTGTAGGCCCCTTCTTTTTCCTATTCTTAAAGTCTCGTAGCGTCATTATGAAGTAGTATAGACCAGACGATCGTTTTTAACGGCAGGAATTTGCGTGGGCATTTGCTTTGACTGTCCAATAAACCTGAGTTGTTCGAATAGCGCTATTTAAATCGTTCAAATTAATACCCTAGCGCAGCGGTGACCAAAACTCGAGCTGCAATGTTTACATGTTACATACAGCCTATGAAGTAAGGAGACGGAGGAAAGGTACTTGGCATGAAAACAACAAACCAGTGGTACTATAGACATCCAAGAAACAAAACTCAGTGCGCAGAAACCAGCGGGCGTGATTGTCTCGCGCAGATGACGTATGCTTCCTTTCCCAGCATGCTCCCCGTCTCCAATCACACCACCGACACTATGCGCATGGGTATGTATTATCAAATACCTTACTATAATAATACCGGACAGCTGTATACTGGCAGCATTGGCGTGAGTGCGAAATATCGCGGACCTGACATCTAGCGGAGCGGGATGGAATTACGTCCACATATACAAATATTAACATAGCAGGATTCTGACTATTGTTTAAAACGTGAATTACTAATGTGGAGTAATATATGAAACACTTAAGAAATGTTGATTAATATTTAATGTAAAATTATTATCTGCATATTATGAGAAATATTGTAAACTTCATATTACTTTCCGTAATTAATTGTTACATATTTTTTTCTTTGGTTTAGTGAGACAAAATCAATTCTGATATTAGGAATGAATTTGCAATAATGCTTTATATACGCATTGCTGACAACTGCAAAGATAAAATTGATAGTAGTCTGATGCTTGTAATAATTAGTAAAGGCATGTGGACAACAAAAAAACTTAATTTGATAAAACCTTAAAATTTCCAATACATTTTAACTTCTATTCATTTATTAGGTCTTGATAAAAAAGCTAATTTGTATTTTTCTATCAACACAAAGGCGAATGAAGTAGGCCTAGTAAAGAATGTTGTTGACTCACGTTTATGATCCCTCGGAAATCGAAAATACGATTTGGAGCAATTTGTAATGCTGTAATTTTGTAGCAATTATAAACAGCACATAATATATACCCTGGCATTTTAACACAGCACTAATTAATAAAACTATTAACTAGCCCAGCAACAATATACATTGCAGTTGATTACAGCTTGTTTCACGAGTATCACCACACCGGCCGCCTAGGTAGCAGCATCAGCGTCGTTCGCACGTAAAATTGCTAGCTGTCCGGTATTATTATAGTAAGGTATTTGGTATTATCTTCTTGTGCTGAACTGAACACGTGTTATTGCTACAGAGTCAGGGAGTCACATAGCGTTTTATATTAAATATTAATTTAATTTAATTTAAATATTTAAAATTTAAATATAAGGACAATTCCAGTGAAGATAGATACCGATTGTGACTTAGAGACGATGTTGATATCTTGTAATGTTATATTCACTTAATTGGTTATTGTTACAGCCGCTCTTTGAGTGCACATGTCCGCAACCGTAGCCGTTATAGCTATACCAGTAGCCGCTTAGTAAAGAACCCGCCTACTGCAGGGGGGTAAGAGGGGTATAGCATGCGCGGAGCGAGGAGTCTGAGCTGAGTTTTGTTTGTAGGATACCTATAACATCTTGATCAATCCCGCGGATAAAAATCTCAAGCTTTGCTGTATCAGTAATGTCACTGCTGTCATCAATAATATACGATCTTTCTTGCTTCTTTTTTTAACCTTCTTCTTGAATATAATCAGGAATTTTCTAAATTCTTCTCTCGAGACTTGGTCGAGAAATTCGTATTTTTTTTAAATTAAAAACTTCTTTTGCAAGCAAAATGGTAATTGAAGAAAGTATAAAAAAGGACAAACATTTAACAGAAAAAAGAGCCACGTTCACAAGAATTGTGAATGATGATGATTTTTTTTTAATTAAAAACTTCTTTTGCAAGCAAAATGGTAATTGAAGAAAGTATAAAAAAGGACAAACATTTAACAGAAAAAAGAGCCACGTTCACAAGAATTGTGAATGATGATGATTTTTTTTTTAAATTAAAAACTTCTTTTGCAAGCAAAATGGTAATTGAAGAAAGTATAAAAAAGGACAAACATTTAACAGAAAAAAGAGCCACGTTCACAAGAATTGTGAATGATGATGATGAGACGACAATGAAAGTAAGATTCATTAAAGACTGAAGAGATATCTTATCAATTTATCATGTAGGAAAATCAACATTCTTAACGAATGTGCAATGTATTGTAAAACATTATCTCAAGTGTGCCAGGAAATTTAAAGAATGGTTTGTTTGAAATATTAATTCTTTCTTGTAGCGTTTATTTTTGTTTTTAAAGACAATAGACCAATTTTATCAATACTGCTGTCAAATGCTCTTTCATCCAACAAAATTTAATTACCTGTTATTCATGCTCGGATAACAAATTCTACTAAATGAAAGGAATATTTGTACCTTTGAATGATTAAGAATTAAGAAAAGTAGATAGGAAGGAGACAAAAACTCGTAGTGTCCATTGTGGAGATAGAACAAAGTATAATTTTTAAACGTATATACGCAGAAACTGGTATCAACATCTCTGCTCTAAGATTAAAACTATTTTCGAAAAAAAAAACTTTTATTTAATAAACGCTTCTCGTTTGGAGACCCAGTCATATTATTTATTAGGGAATAGTCTCTAAGCAACATTTTATATTATCATGAGTAGGGCTAGGATTTTGATAACCTATAAATCATGAAAAAAATCCTAAAAACAATGCATTTATGAGCTAAAAGTCTTTCCAAAATGCCCTTAGAAATGCCCTAAAAATTGATCTTATATAATTGGCTTAGTAGGAAAAGAGGTTTTGTACTACTTGATATTTAGACTAGTAATTAAATTAAATTTTACATAATTTTTTCTAAGTAGTACACTTTAATTAATTATTTTACCTGATATAGTTTCCATGTATGATCGTTCATCTCTGCTTCGGCATGTGGACGTGAGGTCAGCAGTCAGCTGCTCGGTCTTGGCCCTTCATGGGCTGTAGCGCCATGGATTTACTTTACTTTTAGTTCCATGTAGTCCACCACAAGGCCACTCTTATCCGGAATTAGGAAATATAGAGGAGTCTATATTGAAGGGGTGGTTGGCCTGATCCATTATATGGAGTGTACTACGTTAAAATGGCAATATTTGTGTAGAAAAACGATTACAATATCATACAAAATAATGGGTATTAATGGACAAAATGTGTAAAGAAAATATCAAAGGAAATAAACATTAGTTTACATTAATAATGGGGATTTGTGGTCAAATTAAATGAAAATGCCTAAAAAATGATCGAATAAAACAAAAGATGCTCTTATGAGTTCAAACAGGCACAGAATGCAAAAAATTCCCCAACAAATATGTCTTAAAACACTCAGTTTATCACATAATATATAAATACTAAAGCAGCTATTTTTCCGGCTTACTAGAAAAAAGATGCAATTTCATCAAAATCCCAGCCCTAATCATGAGTCACTTACGATTCCTCCGTCATACAATATTAATTCGCCTCTATAGCGCAAGGCCTACTATAAAAAGAAAATGAACTAGTATAAATTATGCTGAAAACATAGCAGTGCTTCAGTAATAATTACCAGTAGTAGATATTCGTTTAGCACCTGTGGTAATATGAACAGACCAACAGACCAAGGTGTTCGTCTGAACACCTGTTATGGAATTCTTGCAGAATTTCATAAAATAAATCAACAAAAAAAAAACATAAAACAAACAGATAGATAAATAAATGAGTAAGTAAATAAATTAATTAATAGGTAAGTAAGTAAATAAACAAGTTTCATGTCACTAAATCACGTGCTTCAAAAGGTATTTACTAATACTTTTTACTAACCCTATAATCTATGTACGTGCATTTAAGAGTTACTTACCTCGCCACCTGGCTCCATGATACCAGGGTCAGCTGGCATATCCTGTAAAAATGAAATAAACTAGTAAAAATGTATGCTTGAAAAATATGACATATGACTCAACTAAATTTTCCAAAGCTTAGGCTTTGGACAAAGAAGAATAACACTTCAACATCATATCATTATTGATCAGAATTTAAAATGGCCTCATCACGTTACTTATCTTTGTAAGAGGCTTCGTAAAACAATTTATAAATTCGTTAATCTTCGATGCTACTTACCCATTAGAGTTCTACGAAATGTTTATTTGGCCATTATTCAGTCTATCATTCAATATGGTATAATTGTTTGGGGTGGAAGTAGAAAAATTAATCTTAGTCCGTTAAATTTACTACAAAAACGAATAATTAAAATTTGTTTGAAGAAACGTTTCGATTATCCAACTAAATTAATTTATTCTGAATTTAATGTAGTTTATATTGAAAAAATTTATAAGTATACGCTGTTAAAATTGTACCATAGAAATCGTAATAAGTTTGTATTACAGACACATAATTATGACACAAGACGAAATATTAATTCAACATTAGTAGAACCTAAATGTCTCACATCTGCTGGTCTAAAGCATAGCATTAATTTTGGCCCTCAGTTGTACAATGCTTTAGCTAAATCACACCCAGAACTTCTAACATGTAGCCCACTAACATATAACAAGAAAATTAGAAACGTGTTAATATCTTCAATTTGATTAAATAAATGTATAGCCTATGTGTATGAATTAATCAACCTATATTATATTTGTATTCTATAATTTTGAAATATATATACATATAAATTGTCCTACTTTTCACGTGCGATATTATTCTTCTCTAGTGTTAATATTATACAGAGTGATTTATATAGAACTGACACATTTCTTTCATTAATTGTTTCAAAACGAATTGTGCTAGCGACAACTTATTATACCTAAAATGTAGAGAAATTTTGGGAGATTATTTACCTCTATAGCAAATGTTGAAAATGTCCTCCATCCTGCATAAGGCACAACTCAAAACGTCGTTCCATGTTACTGGCCACTCGTTGGAGGACTCTGTTGTTAGCTTGAATCTCCTGTGTGATGTGCATCAGATCGTCCAATGTCTGGGGACGTGTGGCGTAAACCCTGTCTTTTAAGTAACCCCATAGAAAGAAGTCCGGCGTTGTCAAATTCGGAGATCTCGATGGCCACAGGTTCCTGGAAATTATTCGGTCGTCACATAACCGGATAAATGGGACCATGCTTCATCTGTGAACCATGTGATGGACAATATGGCAGGATTTTGCACAATGAACGTCTGAAACCAACGACAATAATTCAATCTTTTATCCTTATCTGGTTCCTGTAGCTGATGAACAACCGTAACCCTATATGGCTTTAGGCTCTCTGACACATTGAGTAGGTGTACTCTGTCTCCTGAGACAAACGTCTTAATGATTTTTTGGGTGACTGCTCCAGTCGTGCTCTTACGTCAACAACAACTGTGGGAAGCCTAGATGAACGATGCTTGCCCTTTTCACTCACCAGTGATCCAGTTGTTTCCAATTTGTTTACCATTCCCAGTATTGTGTTTCTTTTGGGAGGATTGCGAACACCAAATTCTCTCTAGTATACCCTTTGAGTAGCTGTAATTGAATTCGTAATCCAGTATTGCTTCACAAGGAAGAGTCGTTGATTTAATGTGTACTGCATTTTCACGTTGACACAAAATGTCGAAAACAGCTGCCAACAATAGGAATAAAACAAACATCTGCGCATCTAGTGACAAGGAATCGAAACTCCAGAACATTCTGCTTATTTGGTGCTAAAATTGGGTCATTGAATGAATTTCCAACGGAATAATTAAAGAAAGAAATGTGTCCGTTCTATATAAATTACTCTGTATTATATAATTCCATTGCCGCTGAAATTTAAATTTAGTTCCTATTTGATTTTATTTATTTTTTTTCTATATTTCTCTTATATTAATATTGTATTATATAATTTCTGTAACTGTAATTTTAATTTTATTTCCTATTTTATTTTATATTCTCTTATAGGCCTATTAATATTAAATCTCAACTGCGACCGAACACGAGCGCTGCTCATTCGATCTCAAATTTTGTTAATACTACTTCGAAACTAGTCAGCCAGGTAATTTCCTAAAAAGTTAACACGGTAAAGAAGTTGTTAAGTTAATCAGTGACTTCATTTCTTCTTCCATTTGCTGAGTTATTTTCAAATCAATTCTTCCCACGAAATTTGCTCTGTATTTCAAAGCTATCAAACATTTCATATGACCAGTTGCCTTCTCCTGATTCTACATTCTTCCTGTCAATAAATTCAAGGACAACTTGACTATCACCAGCTCTACCTCCACCAAAAACCTGACAAGGTGCACAGTACATCGTCCCGGTACTAGGAGAATAGTCCCTTATTATTTTCTTGCTATTAGTCAAATTCCTTTAAATGAGTTTTTATAAACATATCTCAATTCGTCAGAATAAGCTCTCTCTGATTTTCAAAGATCATCATATAAAATTTGTGAAAATCCATTGAATGCGATATATTCGCCTGTTGCGTCATTTAGAATTCACTCAACTGGATCATTGCTCGCTATCACCTATGCTGGTAAATTGTTCAGATTTGCTGCAGACACATCATATTATGTAGTAAATTGAGTTTCCATCTCAACCATCTCTTGTTCTTCCAAACCACATTTATTATTGTTTTTATTAACAGATACTGTCCAGTTTTCTTGTCTTTGACACTATTTCGTTAACTTTCGCTTCATTCTCTTTTCTTCTCCTCTTCTAATCACTGCCATCAAGTCGTTTTCTACCGTCTTTCATGGTGTTTTAAAATGTAATAATAACTTAAAACGTGAGCAAATTTTGGAATAATTTACACTGTTTAAAAGTTTTTAGAAATCAAAACAATAACAACGTTACATCTCTATACTGGGTGTTCATTTCAAAGTGTGTCATGACGTCACTGTTCTGAGTCATCGATTTGAAGCGAGTTTCAGCTTTTATGTCGGAGAAGTTGCCAATTAATCAAGGCGTTCAATCTGAACTTGAGAACGTGTTCTGCATAACTTGAACGTCGTAGCAACAGATGGCGGTCTGTAAAGTCTGTGTGCTACCATAACCTCTTTCGAACTGTGTTTTGCGCGGGCAATTCGTACGCAGGGTATTTGTTATCATCGGTTGCGTACGGCAACATTCCACAATACAAATCAAATGCTCCGTGTCCATGTTGACCGTCGAAGTTAATGTCAACAAATACGTAAGTAATCGTCTTAGCTCTCTCCGCACATCCCTACAGTAAGAAAAAACTCACCTCAGTACGTGTTTCCAAACAATTCACATTCCTGCCACTACAGGTGTTACCGTACGTATCGGTAAGTACCCTTCAGAATGAACGCCGTACTTGCCAGGAAACTTCTCTGGCATATAAGTAATACGCCTCTGTGGAAGTGTAGGAAGATTGAATTCTCTAGGCTCAACGACTAGCCACATGACGGCATACAGCGAGCCATGACACACTTTGAACTGAACACGCAGTATATATACTCGTACCTATATATCGAACACTGAAAATTACTGTAAAATAATTTTCGCGATTCAGCACATCTTAAAAGCAACAAAGATTGCGAGAAACTAAACTACAAATTTTCTAAGAAGGGGAACAATAATGATACAAGAATACTGATTTGGATTTGATATCCGGAAGTATATTCTACAGCAATTCTTGTCAAACGACTCTTTCTCAGAAGGAAGAAAGAAAAACAATACATATACAAAATTAATTAGCATCATTCTCTCCCAGAGTCGAGAGTATGTGAGTGTCAATTTACTAACAACAATAAAAGTTGTCCGCGCGCAGTGTGTCGGATGTACAATAATGAAGATGATTATAAATCAAAATATAATGCTTATCGTTTGAACTTACAATGATGAAATGAAATGCATTTCTGTTATCACATGTGAGCGTAAACGGCATGAAGAGGATCTTTTATACTATAAAAATGCCGCCCCTCAAAATTTGCCGCTCTAGGCCCGGGTCTATATGACCTATACACCTAAATATGCCATTGCCTCGGGGAAAGAGAACAGAAAGACAAAACGCCAAAATGGAAATTTTGTTTGCCAGCAAAAAACGGATCTGGGAGAATTTTAAAATAAAGGTATTTTTAACATTTTCTTATGTATAAAGAAAAACATACTAATAAAAAATATGCCATTTTATGACATTGTTTATTTCATATTTGCAATTTACGTTGATCATTTTAGGATTACAATTTTCCATATTGTTACATTAATCAATATTTTAATAAACTTAAAGAAAGCTATGCTGTATAATGTTGCACCTACCCAAACAGAGCCCTCCTCACTAGATGTACAAATGGTGCAACGTGGAACGCGGGCTCGTCTACGGCACCACCGACAACATCACCCCCAGCACTCTGTCTGGAAACATACACAATTTACTATATTATTAGTCTATAATATAAAAATAAGAGTAATAGGAAATCCCGGAATGTACATATTCTCGGAATGAACAAGGAAATGCCAAAGAAAATTCTCAGACAAGTATGGAGCAAGCAGCACGACGATGGATTGACACAATTACTGACCATTCAGGTCTAAAGGCTGGTTCACAATAAACCGAGAATGGAAACGAGAACGGTAACGGAAATAATGTTAAAATAAATGCATTTAAATACGAGCACTGACAATAGTTAGTTGTGAATGCTCACATTTAAATACATTTATTTTAACAATATTTCCGTTCTCGTTTTCATTGTCGTTTCCTTTTCCGGTTTATTGTGAATCAGCCTTAAAACTGCACTGGATGAAGAAACTTGGTGAGAATATCTGTAATAATTATGGGACATGATACAAAAGCAATCATTCATATCAACCATAAATCATTATTTAAATAATTCCACCCTCTAGCATGTACGAGCACATAGTCTTTAGTGCAGGCCTGCACAAGATTTGCGCTCTCTGAGCCGGCTCACAGCTCATGAGCGGAATGCAGATATTAGCTGCGCTCTATATAAGGGTGGACTGGGGGAAGGGGTGGATCTCGTACAAAATAAACGCAAAAGTACTATTACGAGTGTTTATGAAATTAATTCCCGTTCAGTGTTTGCAAAACTATCTTGGACTATTATTGATTAATAAAGAAATATTTATTTTACAGAAATAATAGAAATTCTATAGCTACTTAAATGTACAATAACATTTCGTTATATTTTTATTTATCAGTACATCAAAACGAGGTTTTATGCTGTTGGCAGCTGAAAGGAACAGTAGCCTACTAGGTAATCGTAATGAAATATCAGTTACAGATGTTCGATGCCTGCCTTTGTTAAAGCTGATTATAGAAAACAGTTGCTCACAAATATAAATGTTGAGCCAAACATAGCAATTATTTTCACAGCCAGCCTGTGTAGTCGTGGATATTATTGCTAATGTTTAGTCTTGTAAAACTCAACCAGGCTAGTAGTATTATTCAAACGATCTTTAGCCCTTAGGTCATATTGAAGATCAATAAGTTCGATCTGTAAATCGTTAAATGTTAAATGTTATGTTCCGTCTTTTAGATTCCTCCATACTGTACTGTAGCAGTAGGTAAGCAACGTGGAACAGTAACTGAGAATAGGCCTACACACTGCACTCCACTTGATAACTGAGTGGTTGTTTCCCTCTCCTCTACCTATAGCAAGTCTATGTCATTCTGACGTATCTTCCTCTCCGTTTCGACGAGCGGTAAACTCGGCTCTCCCGCTCCGAAGGAGCGCGTGCGCTCGTTGAGCGCTGTTTATGCAGGCCTGTTTTAGTGTATAAATATTGCAATATATACGAGATCGGACCTGTTTACTTACTGCATGCAAAACAAGGGGCAAAAATGCATCTGAGTATTTAGTTTGATATAATATGTATAGCAGTCAGTTAATACATGGTATGAAGAAAAAAAATCTCCTGTTACATATTACGTAATCATCTAGTACTGCATGATATAGGTACGAGAAAACATGCTGGTACATACACAAGTTGTTAGACTTTGACCTCTGTATTGCAAAGCTTTTGCATCATGAATGTTGTCTGACAAATCTGTAACTAGAACTGTAGTGACAAATTTTAGCGCATTATCAGAAACGATAACACGATAATTGATTGATTGATTCATTCATTCATTCATTCATTTAGTGTTCTACCCAACGGCAGGTCTTTCACTACAAACCCAGCATTCTCCAGACTTTCCTATTTTCTGCCTTCCTCTTTGTTTCCTCATATGATACATATATCTTAATGTCGTCTATCATCTGATGTCTTCTTCTATCCCGAACTCTTCTCACGTTTACCATTCCTTCCAATGCATCCCACAGTAGGCAGTTTCTTCTCAACCAGTGACCCAGCCAATTCCTTTTCCTCTTCCTGATCAATTTCAGCATCATTCTTTCTTCACCCACTCTTTCCAACACAGCTTCATTCCTTATTCTGTCTGTCCACTTCATACGCTCCATTTTTCTCTATATGATCATATACATATTTCAAATGCTTCTATTCGTTTCTCTTCACTTCGTCATAATGTCCATGTTTCTGCCCCCATACAATGCCACACCATACAAAACACTTCACTAGTATCTTTCTTAGTTTCTTTTTTTTTTCAGAAGTCCGCAGAAGATGCTCCTTTTTCTATTAAAAGCGTCGGAAACGATAATAAATAATTTAATTTCCTTACCATTCACCTCGGGAAAAGATAAGAGAGAGAGGAAACGTTAAAATGAAAATATTGCTTGCCAACAAAAACGGATTTGGAACAATCTTAAAATAAATAAATATTTAGCATTATTTTATGTACTGTACAAAGGAAAACATATAATAAAAATGTGCCATTTTATGACATCGTTTATTTAACATTTGAAATTACGTTGATCATTTTTGGATGAGAATTTTCCATATTATTACATTAATCAATATCTTAATCTTAAAGGAAACTGTTACTGTAAAATATTCCACCTACCGACTCCATCTCGCCTTCGCTCGAAAGCGAAGAAAGTGAGGGGCTTATTAGCTGTCGGAGACGGCGCCGGCATCTTTGACAACACCATGTCTGAAAACATACACAATTTATAATAATAATAATAATAATAATAATAATAATAATAATAATAATAATAATAATAATAATATAACAGAGAGGGTTTGGAATTGAACGGGTTACATCAGCTGCTCGTCTATGCGGATGACGTGAATATATTAGGAGAAAATCCACAAACTATTAGGGAAAACACGAGAATTTTACTTGAAGCAAGTAAAGGGATAGGTTTGAAAGTAAATCCCGAAAAGACAAAGTATATGATTATGTCTCGTGACGAGAATATTGTACGAAATGGAAATATCTTTTGAAGAGGTGGAAAAATTCAAATAATATAATTAAATGGTATCTTGAGAAGGAACTTTGGAAAACAAATGTGAATAGAGGTCCAAATCCGATTTCACAACATAATATCAAAACCAGCTCTGTTATATGGCAGTGAATGTTGGACACTGCGGCAAAAGGAAATAAACAGAATCAACGCATCACAAATGAGATTTCTACGATCACTGACAGGAGTTACCTTGCGGGACCGCATTAGGAGCGAAGACATAAGAAATCAGTGGGAAGTTGAGGAGATGACCGCAGACGTCCAACATTATCAACGTAAATGAAGAAACCACCTTCTTAGGATGCCTGAACATCGTTTACCAAAGAGACTTTTGTATTACGATCCACGAGGACGAAGAGATTTAGGCAGACCTCACCGACGTTGGACGGACCAATTCCATTTGTAGTTCACAGACGGAAAACAACTCAAAACTGTGTATTGGCAGAAGAAGAAGAAGAAGAAGAAGAAGAAGAAGAAGAAGAAGAAGAAGAAGAAGACCTAGGAGCAACAGTAACAAATATAAATGATACTCGGGAGGAAATTAAACACAAAATAAATATGGGAAATGCCTGTTATTATTCGGTTCAGAAGCTTTTATCATCTAGTCTGCTGTCAAAAAATCTGAAAGTTAGAATTTATAAAACAGTTAACCTATATTACCTTTATGGTTGTGAAACTTGACTCTCACTTTGAAAGAGGAACATAGGTTAAGGGTGTTTGAGAATAAGGTGCTTTGGAAAATATTTGGGGCTAAGAGGAATGAAGTTACAGGAGAATGGAGAAAGTTACACAACACGGAACTGCACGCATTGTATTCTTCACCTGACATAATTAGGAACATTAAATCCAGACGTTTGAGATGGGCACGTATGGGCGAATGCAGAAATGCATATAGAGTGTTAGTTGGGAGGCCGGAGGGAAAAAGACCTTTAGGGAGGCCGAGACGTAGATGGGAAGATAATATTAAAATGGATTTGAGGGAGATGGGTTACGATGATAGAGACTGGATTAATCTTGCTCAGGATAGGGACAATGGCGGGCTTATGTGAGGGCGGCAATGAACCTCCGGGTTGCTTAGAAGCCAGTAAGTAAGTAAGTAAGTAAGGAGGAATTAATCAGTCAAAATTCCTGCTAACCGGGTCACCAGATTGATAGTTAGGCAAAATTGAGAGAACACATAAAAATGAAATTATTTTACGTATAACAAGCCCATAATAAATTTACAATTCATATTTAGTTTTTTTTCTTCATATAAACCTGTAACTGGTTAAATTTTGTAATATAGTTTCAGTCTTTCTGACTTGTCAGGATTTACTTAAACATTAAACAGTAATTGTAGTCTTGAGAATAGAAAATATGAGACCAGGTTATGTTCAGGAATTTGATATTTTTTTAAAGATAGTTTCATCTATTTTCCTGCAAATGACATCAAAATCTCATTGTTATAAAATTACAGGTTGGTCTGTTTTTTTTTTTTTTTTTGCGTGACTCCGTCCACAAAATTCTACTTAAACATGTAAGAGTGAATAAAGAGAAATCATGCACCTGAAAGTTACGACTCACACCTTAATACTCCTAAATGAGCCATTATACTGCCATAAAATAACATCAATTTCTGAATGCACATTTTTGTGCATCTGCTGTTTAGATATTAGCAGATTTGTGCAAGGATTTTTCCATGCGTTTCCTTAAATTCTCTTTTCAGTGATTTGACTTCTAATTATTACGTGTTTTATTAACTTCATAAAAAGCTGTAGACTGCAACAATCACGTAATCATTTGTTATAATATAACATTATGTGAACAAAAGTGTGCTATAGCACAGTCTAGTATATACAGTCACGAAGCTTGAGCTTATGGGGGTACTAGGAACAATATACTGTGCAGGTACTATTTCGCATTGTCTGTAATGAGGCGATAGTAGCGATCCTAGTGGTTAGCAACTATCTACGGATACATATTTACTACGTATTGAGCTTCGTGACTGTATATACTAGACTGTACTATACTAGTCAAAAAGATAGAACGAGAATTATGTTAGTTTCGCTGGTCGATTGTGCTGTACTTCGCTGCAAACCTCTTGCGCAAGAAACCTTCATGGTTTCACGGCTCCCGTGTCATTCAGAGGAGTGAAGCGTTGCGTACTCAAGTAGTATCATTATCAACGAGGACAATAATTGATGTTCGGACATGTTTTTCTTCCTGAAATCCAGTAGCTTGCAAGGCATAGTACAAAGAGAATGAATTGATTTTGTTAAAGCCAAATTCAAGACTTAATAAGCGAGTAATATAGAAGTTTGCTTCAATCAAAAATATGATACAATTGATCTACAAGAAATTAATGTCAAGTTAAGCTTTGGTTAAGAATGACTTATTTTAAGGTATATTTTAGGTTGTCCCTACATCTTTTAACCCGCGAGACGCCATCTACTTTATGCGTGGTTTTATTTATTTGTTTAATTGCCTTCCTACCAGCCTATTTGCAAGTCAGTCAGCCTGCTTGCCTATCTGCAATCTACCCATCTATAGGGAAACAACTTAGAAAACTCCGTTTATCTGCACATGCGCCAATCTTAAAGACTGACACAATATTGTTGTATTATTGTTCATATTATAGTTGTAATCCCCTGGTAGAGGGAGAGAGAAGGCCTGACGGCCTTATCTCTACCAGGTTAAATAAATAAATACTACTAAAAATACTAAAAAATACTATTCACTTCCTCCTTCTTAAATGTTAACCAATAACGGGAGAAGGCGTTACTTACGTAGACTTTCAATGAAGTAGAATATTTTCGTATTTTTTTATACTTAATAGCAACTCAAAAAAGTAGTAGTCAGATTGTAATAAGGGAAAAAGCATGTTAAAGTGTATTGTTTGCAGATTTTTAAGATGTTTGAGTCACCGCAATATAACAAATGAAGAGTTCACTGCAAGAATGATGGATGTCACTTTTTTGTCGAAAATGAACCAAGACTGTCAAAGCATAGCTTAAGACATATAGAATGTACATAGAGAGTTATATGGCATTAACACTGATAGTCATTGTCTAGTAATGATCGGAAAATCACAGTTAATCTTTGAGCTCTAAGCATTTCAAACTTTCAATTACTTCTCCTGAGAAATATGTTCCAAATGACATTCATCATTTTTGCAGTGGACTCTTCAAATATAAAGACTCTTAATGTTTTTGAAGTAGAAAAGCGATCACCGATAAACTTTTTTTTTTTTTTTTGTTGAAGAGATGAGTGGGTAGTTGCAGTGTACGAAATCGTCTAAATAGATTCTCCTTTATGTTGAAAAAACCCCATGTTAATAGAATGAGTCAACAAGACATCATCACTGAAGTTTTCTAGGCTGATCTCAATTCATCTAGGCTGCCCTCAATTCAGTGCCATATATTGTATTTATATTTTATTTAGAAATGATCTGTATAGCGCTAAATGCGCTGATCGATCAATAAATTATTTTAAAAAATCACTTAAGTTTATGTCTGACTGCTCGCGGTCCGTCAAGTAGTGACTTGCAAGGTTCATTACTTATATGCTATAAATTTATGTTTCCGTAGGTGATGATAGGAGGAAAGTTTTCGAAAATCTAAAGCAGATTGGGTGCAAAGAAATCTCAAAGAAACTACCGACAGGAAATCTAGCATAATTGTAAACCTTGAAACGAGATAACGCACTATAAAAACAATGAATTTATTACAATACTTTTTGAAAATTACATACCGTCACTGATGGACCTTTGACGGCCAGAGATAAACAACTCTACGCGGAAGTCGATCATCCCCAATAGAAGTGGAGTGAGGCTGACGTCATATTTCCCCTACTTACGAGTTCTACAGGTCTGCCCTAGCCCATCGCTGGGCAAAGGAGGATTTGTGAATCCCTGTGATTCATGACCTTCAAGCGATGTAGATATACTGTCCTCAGGGCATACCTCCCTCCCGTGTGCACAAGCAAGTCGCAGCATTGGTGGAGCAATAGCCATGGATAAATATACAGGGACATCATTTTATTTTTACTAACATTTTTAATATTAACCTGGCTATACCTCTGGGTCAACCCCGTTTGATACCCCCTTCCACGACTGGAGTTCGATGATACTGGCGTAATATACAAACAAATCACTTTACTAGGTATAGGAGGGAAGAAAAGTAGTTCATCCATTTACGTAAACTAGGAAATATCGCGCTTTTGAGTTTGATCATTTTCACTAGGTTTTTGTTTAATCAAAATATAGTACTGTATTAACAGTGAGTGTTTTTACTCACGAACTGAGCTGTCCATGTGGACGTATTCATTATGCAGTGTATATTATACTGTCTACAGCACATTAGCTTACAATATAGAAAAATAATCATAATATGGATATTTAAACACATTTTTGAAAATGGTGGCCCTTCATTTCAATATAGGTTTCAGTTCTAATGTGCATATTATCGCATTATAGACTATTGTTCCTAATCCCAATTACCAGTTTCGTCCTTCGTACTAGTAACTCATGTTGAAATAATTCTGTACCTACTCTATAAAAGAGTACCTTACGTACTGTAAATTCAATCTTCACTTCTGCCCGATCCGAAAAGATAAAATTACTCAGACATACTATCTACTGTCAGTTCTATGTCGTAGGGTCGTAGAAAGGGAGAAAATCACGTGAGAGTTAATTACTTAACAAGGCCCTTTTACTTAAGTTATTTTAAACAGTCGTATAATATTACGTAGACATCCAATTCCTAACAGAAATTAATGTTCTCAGAAAAGAGCTAAGACAGCCCAGCCACTAGCTGGCGAATAAAAAGCTGGTGGGGGAAACCGGGATACGACGTAGGCAAATGGACGACAGTACCTGTGCGAAAATTGATTCAATATTGAAAGCTCTTTCGTCGCTGGAAAACGCGAACATATTTTTGGAACGTACTGTTTACTACGACCGTAAGGCTACTACCACAGTCTACTATATACAGTCGCGAAGCTCAATAAGTAGTAAAAATGCAAACACGGGTAGTTGCCCACCACTAGGATCGCTACTATCGCCTCATCATCGCAGATCTCTCTCCTAGCAGCCGACAAAATATGTTACACTTTCGTTGTCGTGTTCTTTTGGAAAAATTAACACGTACCTTTCATTATTGAAATATTAAATGCATAAAGTTAATTTAGTATTTTAATGAAGTATATTAAATGCCACCATAAACTCGAAGATACCTGCAAGAAATAAGTTAATATAATTTTTGTTTGTGCAAAACGAACTGAAATTTACTATAATAGCTTCACTCATTCAAGATTATAGAGATAATTAATTATGAAACCAATAAATATTAATTTGCATTTCTCTTTACAACAATAATAATGGAAATATGAATTAATGGAGTAACTTACGTATACCGGTACTTGTAGTGTAGGCTTACGTAGTTAACAAAGTGGGATGAGGTTAAGCAATAATAATCACATCAGAATTGGAAATAAAACGTGATCAATAAATTTTATTGTAACAGACTTTTCCTTCGTCTCTAGTAAAGCAACAAATAAAAATAACAACAAAATTAACAGCTATAATTAAAAACATATCCTTTGAAAAAAAATAGGCCTAAGCAATAATAATCCCACCAGAATTGAAAATAAAACGTGATCAATAAATTTCATTAAAACAAACTTAATTTTTCTACGTCTTTAGTAAAATAACACATAAAAATAATAACAAAATTAATAGCTACAATTAAAAATATATCCTCTGGAAAAAAAAGTAGACCTAACCTTTATTTCTCTGGAAATTTAGCAGCCTAAGTGACAGAACTTTAACCGGTATCTAATGTCCTTTCGGTTAGACTGAAACATTTCATTGTGAAATTTAAGGATATAATGTATTCTAACAGTCACAAAGAACTTCAAATTAACAGTTTTGTTTCTGCACAGCATTCTTGTGGAAACCCAGGAACCTTTCTGAATCTTTCGGAAACCGGAAAAAGGATAACTCTGGCCTTTTTCTCTTACTGTTGCTACAATTTATAGCACTACAAACGTCTCCTCCTTGTCCCATATTAATTATTATATTTTATCCATTAACATTTTCAATATAACCAATAACGAACATTTCACAAGCATCAATGTGAAATACGCAACGAGCTATCACTCGATAGAAATACGACACAGTCCAAAGTCGACCATGGACAGTCTATTGTTTCTAGTTGCTAACCGCTTGGAGCGCTTTATCACGAGATTTGCAAAAAAACACCTCAAGCTTCGCGACTGTATATAGTAGACTGTGCTACTACTATGACTGTATATGCGGTCTTGGATCTGTGTGGAGGACGGTTGAACTTCATTAGTAGAAGGGGTGGGAGTAAAGTACATTCAAAACCTCAGGTACGATAAAAATTGAAGTAAAAATAAAATGATGTCCCTGTATAATTTATCCATGCAATAGCTGTGTCTATACCATACCTGCACAAACAGCGCTCAACGAGCGCGCGCGCTCTTTCGGAGCGGGAGAGCTGTGTTTTCCGCTCACCGAATCGGAGAGGAAGATACGTCAGAATTTGTCTATGCGTCAGAATGACAAGACTTGCTATAGGTAGAGGAGAGGGAAACGACCACTCAGCTATCTAGTGGAGTGCAGTGCATATTCTCAGTAACTGTTTCACGTTGTTCTACTGCTACAGTACGGTATGGAGGAATCTAAAAGACGGAAAAGTAGTGATCAGGCAAATTCTTTCAATGTTGCATGGGAAAATGCTTATTTTTTCATAGCTGCTGGAGTAAATGCTCAATGCTTTATCTGCCACAACATTTTGAAAGGTAGAAAGAAACATAACATAATGCGTCATTACGAGTCCAGACATAAAGATACTAAAGATATTAATCTTCAACAATTTAAATATCTCTCTTCAGGGAGGACCACTCCTTATCGGCTGTCCACAATTGCTTATTCAATATATTCGCAGCTACCTTCCATATCTGGAGGCCGTCTCCTCTATCCGCAACCTGAGGACGCGCCATGCCATGGTGATAGGGATCCACAATACATAGATTATTCAAATATACATTATTAAATTTCTTCCAAAAAAAAATACAACTAGAAATACGTATATTTTATTTGAAGAGGCAAATTGCGTCATAACTACTAGCAACAAATACAACCTTAATTATTATGGACTAAATATTTGACATGATTTTGAAGTATCGGTATCTATATTACAAAAAAAATATACAATATAACAGATCTGAGCTTCGAAACTCGACCGCCTTAACATGTTATTTTTTCTACTTCCTATAGGTGCCGCTAGCTTCCGTTAGGAAGTAATCCTGGTTCCATTGAATACACATAGATGCCACTGCAAGTTGAAAACAGTTCTTTGACCTGTTGCGAATCGAAATCGGAGTTTGTTCAGAAATTCATTCATACTATTTATTTTGAATAGAGTATAAACACAGTGAAACAAATAAACTGTACCATATTGTGTTCATAATTAAACAAGAAGGAGCTTTGAAGCAATTTAAATCAATTTACGTCACTATATATTATTTCTTTATATTCAAGGAGAAGGAATTTCAAATGTTATATTCTTTGTATACGAATTTCAGAACCTGATCAGCTGTGTGTTGCGTACATTGCTTACGGTTGCGTAGCACTTTCTTTCTCGTTGGCGAAACAGAGCATTTGCTGTTTGTCAACATTAATTATATAAACAATAAATATGCCTTATCAGGGAGCAGCTTTACTAGTATTTCTAGGATTAGGCCTTGCAACAGCAGCCGTTTTTTATTTTTTAGGACAAAGGGATTTAGAAACTCCCCATGGTTCATATAACAATAACCGAAGATCTCCCCCAGATGATCCTGGAACTTATCCTAGTTCTTGGGAACAAAGGTAAGAGATTTTTTTGACATGTTGAACTGAGCATTGACATTCATATATTTAAGATTAAACTCTTCACGATGCCTTAAGCATAGCCTATATTTTTCCTGTCTTATGGGAAAAACGTAGGTAGCTTATTCAGCAAATAATTATATAATATTTTGGTTAGGCCTACATTTTTCATGTAAGGCTGTCTGGAAAAATGTAAACATTTATGCCGTTGCAAAGGCACTCTTATACCTTATCACCGATGTCGATTTAAAATAGTATCTCTGGTTCATTGCTTCCTCCTGCTTTCTGCGCCGGTTTCGTAGATTACTGAAAAATAGTAAGTTAATAATTGTGTCTTGAGAAGGAACGTACCTCCAAAATTGTTTTTGCTCATGACAGTTCCCATTGATGACTTGCCCACATATCTAAGTTATTAATCTTGTGACTAACAGTATTTCTAAGTTATTAACATTGTGGCTAACAGTACAGTTTTGTTTGCATCAGAAAAAAAATATGCTCGTAATTGTTTACAATTACGTTACCGAAGGAAGCCGGATATCCATATCCACCTACCGACTAAAATTCATATGCAAGACATTAAAGGCCTGAACAAACCAAACCAAACCTAACCTATCATAGATACCCAACTTACGAAAACTCTCTTTCTATATATGTACACCAAGCAAAGAATGCGATCCCGCCCCTCTCCACTTTCACAGCAACTTTTCACCCTTATTTCGGTGCGAGATTGACGTTACCACTCAATTTGTCTTTTGTTTACTGTACGCGTTACTAGAAACCAGTACAGTCATTTTGGGTAACTTTGTACCACTTCTATCATTTTTATACTTACCGGTACCTAAAATAATGTCTATTGAAATTAATGTTTAAAAGTAAATTATTTCAGAAAACAACTTATTTTATGGGTTGAAACATAATAAAGATAAAGAATCATATTTTAAATAGGTAACATTTGACATTTAATGATGGTACAAAGTTGCACTATTAATTTAGGAAACTTTGTACCATATACAGTATGTGTCCTATTAAATTCAATTCCCCATCAAGGTAACTTTTGACCATACAATAAGAAAATATCATTAAATTTTTTTTTCATATGAATTCACAGAAAAAAGTTTATTGAAAACGTAGAACATTTACCATAACAATGAAATATACTAGCACTACAAAAGAAAATATAAACACCACTTTTATTGGTTTATTACCTACATAAGTAATATGTTTGATAGTTTGATATGTTATTTTTAATTCGCTAATCAAATTCTTCACATTCTTAACATACCAGTAATCAGTTCACATGTGCCCCTTTTATTTACCAACTTATTAACCTTCTTTATTACTTCAAACTGGTCAGGCCACATCCAAGGCATTCCCTTCTGGGAGTGAGACCATTGCCTGTAGGCCTACCAGGGAACAGTGATCCTTTATATGAGACTACTACAAAGTCATATCAACATTCTCAGTGATAACATATTTGGCATTCCAATATTATTTCTGTGTTTATTTTTTAATTTATTCACAGTTAATGTTTGACTTGGGAAGGAATACAAACGTGCAGATTCTAGTTGACCAATTTTCCTGTGCTTATATCATCTAATTCCTGCTGTAGCGTTTCACTGGAATACCTTGCCTTTATTGCATACTGTCTTCTCTCTGGAGAATCCTTTTGACCTCTAAAAATTTGAATGCATTATAGAAATCCAGAGTGTAAAAATTATAACAGTAATTTTATAAACAAGGCCAAAGAAATTTCAGTAATATCTGCTCTTAGACCTTTTATCCACACAATCCGAATAGCCAATAGGCCCAATACAGCCTACTGGTGGAGATACCAGTTTCAAAATTAGGTGAATGTTACTTATGTCCCGCTCACTATAGGAGACATAGGCCAGTTTTACACTAATCCTAAACATTTAGTATAACTTGTTGCTTGTGTAGGTAGTCTTTTACATTAGATTTGCGAAAATTGGTTTATAGCGCAACATTGGCAGTGATAAAAGTGTGAAATATTCGGGTGAAACAAGCGTTGAGCTACTTCCGCCGATTTTGGAACAGACATCGATGCACTTGAACTGCCAACATAGAAAACAAAAAATCACACTCAATCGCTTTCACCTTCATCTTGACGGACTAATAAAAGCCTAAACTAACCTAACCTAAGTGCATCGGTGTCTATTCCAAAATCGGCGGAAGTCACTCAACGCTCGTTTAACCAATATTCGTTCAGTGGGCGGTGGATACTCTACATTGATCCAAAATTAATATTTGTATGAAAATGATTTAGGCCTACTTCTTTTCTTTTTCTTTTTAAAAGAAAATTGAAAAAAGGGCCAATCTTCCACATTACCTCACACCACACATGGGACTGACATCTGATTTAAGTTTCTTTATGGGTTAGATGGGTTAAATGAGTGGATAGCTAAGTGACATTAAGCTGAGGTATGCGAGAAGGTTAGTGGATTAGTTGAGTTGAGGGCAGTGATGATATTAGGCCAGTTTGCACTGGTTCGGATGAACTGGTTGTTAAATTATTTCTATTTGCAATTACCATGGACATATACAGTATATGTTTAACATAGGTACACATGAGAGAACTTTTTGAATATCACCACTGGTTGAGGAGTTATATAAGTCAACGTTTCCACAACGCACCGAGGTTTTGGTTCACTGTCATTGCCACACCAAGTAAATCCAAGTTTCAAATAACTCTTGTCATATTTACGAAAGTATTTTTTCTTTGAATAGCTACTAGTAGGACTAGATATTTCTTTAATGGCACTATAAGTAATATATTTCTTCACACACAGCTTCTGAACTATTAGCACTGCCTAAATGAAGCGTATCATCATGTTTCTTTATTTTCAAAGATCCGGATCAAATCCAGTTTTCCATTATTTATATGGGCACTATTTAACAGGGACATGAACAACTACTAGCATGTACCACATACGAAGGATTTCAAACAACTAACTGCTGACATGCAAGCGATGAATAAACAATGCACAGAATTTGTTATAAGTTACTTGTGATTGGCTACAAAAATATAATTACCAAAGTATTATAATTAATTAATTAATTAATTAATTCTATTTTAAAATATAAGTATACTAGTATTAAAATATGCTACAAAAATGATAAATTCGTTTTCGAAGGGAATAAGAGTAAGGTGGTCCACGGAACTGTTCTGACTTAAAAAAGTGGTCCCCACTTGAAAAAAGTTTGAGAAACACTGATTTAAGTGATATGAGGCCGAGGATTTGTGCAATGTGGGAAGATACTGAAGTTTCACCGAAAAAAGTAACGGTGAATCTTACTTATGTCCCAGGCACTATAGGGAATTTGAAAAACACACTGAAAATACCTTTGATTTATAGTATGGAGTAGTAGAAGCCAACCTGCCCTAAATACGTACTTACTTATATACGAAAATCATCGTGCGTGAATGAAGACATCTATTTGTTAATACTACTTGACGTCATGATCGATGCCATGGCGCATCTTGCTCGAACTGCCAAGTTACATGACATATACTATAGTACCCATATTGTCTCATTAATTATTTTTCAATGTTCAAAGACCTACTTTTTTTTAACAGAACTTCTTTTCAAAAGTTCTTCCCACCTGTAGCGACAGGCTCATGTCAGTAGATTTACTGGCATGTAAAAGAACTCATGCGGGACAAAATTCCGGCACATCCGGTGACGCTGATATAACCTCTGCAGTTGCGAGCATCGTTAAATAAAATAAAACTTTTTCCCACCTGTAAAAAATACATTGTGCAGTGACATTCGTTATCATTGCCTTACAATATGACAGATGTTAATAAAATGGTTCTAATGCATTGAATAATTAAATATATTTGTTACAGAAATGGAAATGTCCGACGTAGACGCAAGAGGTCCTCTCAACCAGATAAAACTACTTGCGCAATATGTTTGGATGAAGTTAATGATGATGAGAAATTGTTGCCATGTACACACAAGTTTCATTCTAAATGTATCAATACTTGGCTCAGAATGCAGGTAAATATTTCACAGTGAAGTCAAATACAATATGAAGAATGAAACCATTAAGGCATTCAAAAAAAACATCAGCAACATTTTCATTGCTACAAACTAAATTTATTTAGGGCACACTTAACATTACATATTTCAAATATTATGTTTTTGTTAACTAATGTTGAATTCTTGGCGATAAAACCATTAACTCTGTTGTTCTCCATGTCAACAAGAAATTTCCAAATTCTTGTAAGATGGTGCACTCCATCTGTCCCATCTTTTTTGGACATTTCTCTCACAGAGCACTCTAAAGCAGGGTTTAAGCTAGAAAATAAATAAATGTCGCAAAAATGTACAAATGAAAAATTGTATTTGTGCAAATTGCAAAAAGCTTGTACAGTTTTATAAATAATTGTGCAGAAATATAAAATTAATAAGAAACGTACAAAATATATATCACAGTTGTATGAACACTGTTAAAATAAAATAATTGAATTGGTCATTGCTAAAAGGCCCTTTCTCCGTATTTTTACAAAAATGAGTCAACTACAGATTCAACATCCTTACATATAAATACACAAGCTGTGCTAAAAGGACTTTCCTCAAGCCTTCATACACACGCACAGTTGAGCGTTTCATTTTTAGTGTCATGCTAAAATGCCCTTTCTCCAGGATAGAGGGCCTTCTAGCTGTGAACTTGGCATTTAGCGGTGCTTCCATCTGATGACAAGCCTTTATACTTACTATACTATCAGCTATCTTTATTGTTTGAAGCGGTCTGTTTATTCTGCTCTGATATTTATTTGTGTTTTAATACAAATTATTATATTATACGCAATTTCGGCTAATTGAAATGGAGACTGAGAGTTTGAAAAGCAAAAAGAGCTGTAGTG
The DNA here is from genome assembly GCF_040183065.1 of Periplaneta americana. Lineage (NCBI taxonomy): Eukaryota > Metazoa > Arthropoda > Insecta > Blattodea > Blattidae > Periplaneta > Periplaneta americana. The sequence continues at coordinate 65,220,133 of NC_091123.1, read as the reverse complement.
ATACTTGCAGTTGGAAACGAAATATATTAAAGAAAGCCAAAGTTAAAGGCACTGAACATGTGACTTACTCTGGAGAATTGGTGGCTGAAAGACGAACTGGTGAGGATTGTAGGTAAGTTCAGAATATTTACACTGAATCACTGACGTAAATGAATATTGCATAAAAATGTTATTTCCTAAGGGCCACAAAAATCTTTATAGGCTATATAAAATATTTACGCATGCACAAAAATAAAGTCACTCATTAACTGGTGGCCCATGTTTTACAAAAGAGGTCTTTCTGCAGAATCTTATGGTAGAAAGGTACCTCGGTGTTCGAAGTTGTCATTCGCCCCTGCGAGTTATTATGAATATATGTACAATGCAAATGTGAAATTATTTTAAGTTCACTGCTAAAAGACCTTTAAATTTGAATTTTTAATTAATAATATTATACAAACTACACGTGACAAGAAAATAAAAATTGTGCTTCTAGAAAGCACAAATGTACCTTTATGATGGACAGTGACCACATTGCTCTACGAAGATTAGTATTTCTTAAAAACAGTTTTTTTTCGATTTATTCAGAACTAACATTTTTGGACAAAGGGCCTTTTAGCAATGACCAATTCAATTATTAAAATTAATAAAATTCGGAGATTGCCTCTCCATTCTCAGTGACTTTACCACGACTGCAAAAGGAAAATAAATATAATGAGACTCATGTATAATTATATTTAAAAATTATATACAGAAAAAGTGCGATGTCTGAATAATAATCTTTAATTCTTACAAAGGCTGGAAAAGTTAAGAAATTGATGACCAGTATGTCTTCTATAAAAAGAATGTAAAAAGTATGATAAAGTTAAAGTGTGGATAAAACTGACAATTTAAAATAATTAACATCACATGATGTGTATACATTCTTATAATAAAAAGCTAACATATATCGTATTTAAAAAAGTACAAAAGAATAAATGAAAGAAGAGTGGACAAAGTTATGATTTGGATGAAAGACTCACCGGCTGGTTCAGATGATCGACAGCATTGTAGCATGGCTTAAAGGAGACTGAGATGAGGGAAAGGATAGAAATTACGTTGACTGATACTACGTTAATCTTTTTCTATTCAAATCGGAAGTAATATAAAGATCAAAAAGAATGTTTTTTTCATAAATTGCTTTTTCATATAAATTATGAGAGTTAATGGATTTATCTTTGTGTATTTCAATAGATTCTAAAATGTTTAGTAATTTAACTTTCCTATTAGTATGTAAAATTTCCATATCTGAATTAATATCTGTAAAATAATGTTGGTTATTGTATATATGATTCGAATGAATGGGGATTAAGTGTGTAGTCTGAGTTGGTTTCCTGTATATTTTATAAAGAAAATGATTGGCTTTCCTTTCTATTGTTAAATCCAAAAAATGTAAAGAATTGTTGATTTCATCTTCTTTGGTAAATTGAATTTTGGGATGTATGGAATTTATATTATCTAATAAATTTTGAAAATCGATATTTTGATATATTAGAAAGGTGTCATTTAACAATGTTCTGTGTATTGGAATCTATGAATTTGTTTTCTCAACGATTTAGAATCATTCATTCGGGACGATTCATTTGAATCATCCCGAACAGCACAAAAAAGCAGGATTGTACAGTTTAATTAACAGATTACTTAATATTCCCATGTCCAAATCGGATTATGATAAAGCATTAGATATCATTTACCCAATAGCAATAGACAGTGGCTATAACACGAAGATGGTAGACAGGATTATCTCTCAGGTAAATTGGAAAAAACAGGTAATTTTTTTTTTTTTTTTTTTTTTTTTTTTTTACTGTTTCTTCATATATTAGCTCATGCGATAAGTATAACATTGTAAACTAATTTCATAATAATGGTCCATGGGCGTGAATACCAGAAGCAGATCCTTGAGGGAAACTTTTAATGGCGTGTAGGACATCAGATTCAGAAAAAGATGGGTGATTAGCAGTACTAACAGGAGCATCAGGAAAAGTAGATGGTCGAGAAGGAGGCGGGTGTTTTGATAATAATTCTTCGTAAGTAAGTTGATTGTATTCAGCTATCCCCATATCGGATGATAATATACGAACAGCGTTGCGAATGTCTCCTTCAGCAATTTTCCTCTCTATACGTTGCGCCAGGGAGATATGTGGTGACTTCTTCTTAGTACGAATAGACTCGGTGAAAGAAGGATTTTGAAAATTGTTTATGTTTTCCTTAATCTTGGAGATTAGTGATTTATTAGTAGACTTTTCAGGAACACGAAGAGCAATGTAAGCGTAAAGCATTAAATTGACCCAATGGGCTTCGGAATTAAACCATATACAAAGGTCAATCAGATGTCGAAGTCGGTCCGCAGCCAATGGGCGAGCTCCCTTGGGGATTCTGCGTATGACAGCAACAGATTTCTTGCACTGTATGAGTATGGAGTGAAGCTCTTCGTGGGTGATATTTGAGGATGGAATTGCATCTTGAATGTCAGAATGCACACGTGAGTGATGAATGCGCAGACCACGAGTACCTCTAAAAAGTCTAGTATCACCTGATGGACAATGTGGGCACGGAATATATTCATCAGGTTCAGTGGTAGCACTAATATGTGTAGAAATATCAGAAGAACTTCCTGCTGCAGATGGGGAAATATCCAGCGAAGAATCTTCTGATGTATGACATCTCGAAACGTGGGTATTGATGCCTCGATGAGTAAAAGATTTACCACATAAATTACAAGTCACAGAAGAAATGTTAGTAGATTCAGAAGGAGTACACAGAGGGATGTTGGTTGACATCACTGATAAATTAAAGTAAAACGCGTAAATAAACTAAACGAAGACGAAAACTGAATGAAATTAATTAGTTAATTAATAACTGTAAGCACTGTTGCTATGTAAAATCAACAAGTCTGTAAAGTCACTAGAAAACACACTGAATTTCTTGAATATTCACATGACGAAAAACATTCCTAATACACACATGAAGAAACAAAATAAGTAAGTCTTCAGATAATCAAGAGTTAATCCAGTTAAGGATATTAATCACATAATAATAAACTTTTGAAATGAAAGAGAAAACAAAGCACACATTATTAAATCATGGCCTTCTATTGGAAAAAACAATTGAAAACTTTCACACGTTTATCAAATAATAAAGAGCAAAAAGATTATATCAGTTTCGTTTATTCACACCCTTATGTTTACAATATTACTTCTATCTTCAAAAAATTAAATTTCAATATTGCTTACAAAACTAACAACTCTATCGGTAAAATTTTGTTCAATAAATTTCATACTAGTAATTTTGATAAATTCAGTTCTTCAGGTGTATACAAATTAAATTGTCAGTTTCCAGAATGTGATGCCACATACATAGGTCAAACAGGCCGGAATTTCAATATAAGATACAAAGAACATAGAAACATCTCTCATGAAATTTCTCATTCTGCTTTCAGTGAACATATATACAATAACCAACATTATTTTACAGATATTAATTCAGATATGGAAATTTTACATACTAATAGGAAAGGTAAATTACTAATCATTTTAGAATCTATTGAAATACACAAAGATAAATCCATTAACTCTCATAATTTAAATGAAAAAGCAATTTATGAAAAAAACATTCTTTTTGATCTCTATATTACTTCCGATTTGAATAGAAAAAGATTAACGTAGTATCAGTCAACGTAATTTCTGTCCTTTCCCTCATCTCAGTCTCCTTTAAGCCACGCTACAATGCGGTCAATCATCTGAACCAGCCGGTGAGTCTTTCATCCAAATCATAACTTTGTCCATTCTTCTTTCATTTATTCTTTTGTACTTTTTTAAATACGATATATGTTAACTTTTTATTATAAGAATGTACACACATCATGTGATGTTAATTATTTTAAATTGTCAGTTTTATCCACACTTTAACTTTATCATACTTTTTACATTCTTTTTATAGAAGAGATACCGGTCATCAATTTCTTAACTTTTCCAGCCTTTGTAAGAATTAAAGATTATTATTCAGACATCGCACTTTTTCTGTATATAATTTTTAAATATAATTATACATGAGTCTCATTAAATTTATTTTCCTTTTGCAGTCGTGGTAAAGTCACTGAGAATGGAGAGGCAGTCTCCGAAACATGTCTGAATTTTATTAATTTTAATAATTATTTTATTTTAATAGTGTTCATACAACTGTGATATATATTTTGTACGTTTCTTATCTAATCCATGAACACTGTTTAATTGACCCATATGTGTGATTTAAAATTAATAAAGTAAGCAGAAACAAAAAGTTATGTAATTTGTTTCTTGGAGTTTTATTACTTTCAGTTTATCTTATCATACTCTAGATATATTTATGTGAGTAAGGGTCGAATTCATAGTCGTCACTTATAAAATGAGGAAACACTTAAGTAATGAGCATTTCCTTAGCACTTATTTCAGATCGCATTGCAGAGACGCTACTCATTCATATGCCCTGAGCATTCCCTTGACATCGAAAGAAATATGGCAACATGGCTAGACGTGAGCGCTTTCCTGCATTCAATTGTTTTCCAGCCCCTTCAAATTGTTAAATCGCCATTATTGTCATACACAAATACAGAAGTAAATATTATAAAGCTAAAAATTATACAAGATGTCCAGAAAGCATTTTACAGAAAAGAAAGAAGTGAGCTAAGATAACTAGTTATGAAATATGGAGATATCGTCGAAAGTAAAGAAAAATTGATAATTGTTCTTTCCAAAAGAAGAAATTGACATGGAACAAAATTGCAGTTGAGTTTAATGCAAACTCCGGAAATATTCCTGTAAGTAAATCATTTTCATTTATTTTTCAGTTATTTTTATGCTAAACAAAGTGGAAGTGATATAATTACGCAAATTTTAACAGCTTATTCCTTGGGTAGAATACAAACAAAAATGCAAATGACACTTTGTTGGGACGTGAATACTTTTCGAAAAAAAAAAAAAACTGCCACTTAAATCTACACGAAATTCTGCTGTATCATAAAATCTCAAAGCAACCAGTATTTTCAGTAGTGGCGAAATCGGTAAGCCTCATGGTTGCATTGTGAATTTAAATGAGAGACACCAGAATATTCACAACAGTGTTCTTGTCGAAATGGTATCTCCTCTTAAATTGTTGATCATTATATATCTCTAAAGGGTTCTCCATATCTCTGATATATCTTTTGCCGAAACTCATTTTCATTTTAATTACAGAACTCAATAAATTAAATTAAATCATAATCATCTATTGTATACCGAATCAGCTGATTACAATGCATATAAGGAAACACTTGAGTAAGCTGACAAGCTACCTTATTTGAATAAGTGTTCACTTCAGTGGGATTTATGAATTGGAAATTATTATAAGCAACTGCTTAAGTGTTTCCTTATAATAAGCGTTGACTATGAATTCGGCCCTTAATCATTAGACGTAGGTATGTTTAGACTTAATTACTGCTGAATTTACATCACATTAAAATACATTATTTTATGGGCACTCTAAACATTGAAATTCTCTACTAGTAGACCCTTCAAGATTTATTGTTAGCAGAGCGCTAACTCTTTTTAATGAAAGGCGGCTTCTAATTCCAGTTTTTACAAAATTCATGCAACTAAATTCTCGCTCACAATTTACAGTATGCAATGGAATTATATAAATCAATTAGAAGAAATTGTTCACTTAACTTGCATGAATTTCACCAACTGTTTGAAATCCATTCCCGAATATCTATCACTCAATAACTTTTGAACATGTCATAGCATTTAATTTAAATTCAGATTAGTTTAAACACATCTTTTATTTCATTTTCTCCATTACCATCTTTGTTTCTGAAGTCCAATGTGGTTGTCGCATTTTTGCACATTCACATTGAAAGTTTGTTGCATTTTTAGAAGTTCGAGGTCCACACCTGTGGAGTAACGGTCAGCATGTCTGGCCGCGAAACCAGCTGGCCCGGGTTCGAATCCCGGTCAGGGCAAGTTACCTGGTTGAGGTTTTTTCCGGGGTTTTCCCTCTACCCAATATGAGCAAATGCTGGGTAACTTTCGGTGCTGGACCCCGGACTCATTTCACCGGCATTATCACCTTCATTTCATTCAGACGCTAAATAACCTTGATGTTGATACAGTGTCGTAAAATAACCCAATAAAAAAAAATAGAAGTCGAGTAGCAAAATGCGAGAAATGCAATTGTGGCTTAAACCCTGCTCTAAAGCCCCCTTGTTTGGAAGTAAATACCTCGCAGGGGTTCTTTGATTTTCGAGGATGTCATATTCACAAGGACTCATGTCTGGTGAATTTCTGAGTGTTGAAGTATAGCCTACTTCCCAATTCCATTTTCCTTACAGATTGGTCGCTATGGCAGATACATGACAAAGAACATTATCGTGTAACACAATAGGCCTCTTCTCAATGTTCTGTGGTCATTTACAATGATGCAATTAGGTGCAAATGATATTTCAAGTAATTATAGTGTGTAGTAAGCTGCATTTACTCTTGTATAAAGAGGTCCAGTGTGCACAAGGATTATGCCTTGTTACCTTTACTTTTAAAAGATCCTGCAGATTGTGGATACTGTGATTCTGGGTGTTGCCATTCACTTGATTGTCTTTTAAGCTCAGGCAGATATGAATGCAACCATGTCTCATCCATAGAGTCCCATGAAAGTGGCTTCATTTTTAAGAAAAGTTCATTTTAAAATTTCATGATTTCGGCATTATTGTCAATTTAGCGGTGTTATTTTAAAATTATATGTCTAAAAATGCAAGTTTTATAATCCTGGCTTGAGATATTAAACATTATAACAGTCGTGTATGCAGTATTTTCAGCATCAATTTTCAGTTTTTACAATTTATATAGATTTTAATATATGGCTGCATCCATTGACAAGATGGTGGAAGGAAATATGGCATTGAAAAAAAAGAAAAAAAAAAGACTGAAATTATAAAAATATTACTTAAAAATACATTATTGTTGGAATTTTGCGAATAAAATAAGTATTTGCTGGAATTAATCCTCATTTCAGTTTTGTTGCTAGGTCTTCCCCTCTACTCACACTCTTTACCATCTGTGAAGGGGAAGATGCTACTATCCATCTTACTGACGTTCGACTAATTGACTTCGAACATAGTGAAAATTCTTATTATTGAACATATTTACCAGTAATCTATATTTCGAAAGCCTATACTAAGCGTTTGTATTTCATTTTATTGTTCTTTATATCAACTGGCGCATTAACGAGCTATTGACAGCAGAAGATAAATGTTTTCTTCACCACTAGTTGCTACTCTAAGCACACACAATGGGACAATCTACACTGTGTCACTCCCTCCTGCCTTCATAATACAAACTAACATTCCTTAATTTAATTAATTGCTAGTTGAAAATATTGTAAGAACGACATTAAAATATACTCAAACATGTAATTTTCAAACATCTGTGTCATTGTATTTTATATCCACTTATGTACTTTATTTAATATTTTATTTTCTTCTGTCTACAACTTGAGGGGTGCAGGTATAAGAGGTAACAGCTACCATTCTGTTACTCACGGACTCAGGACAAGTAGAAGGGGAAAGAAATGCCTTCACATCCTCTCAACTTGTATGAAATGTCGTTTAGTTAAAAAATTTTAATGAACGTTTTTTTCATGTTATTGTATGAATTCACATTACAGTAAAAGCCCGATATAGTGCATTGTTGGAGGGGGGACATACTTAACCCCCGCATTATAGCTGAACCGCAATATATCGGAAGTGATTATAGTCCATGTGTTAAGGAAATGACAGGAGATGGGTAAAGCCGATAATTTAATGCAAACTCTATACATGAATTTAAATAATGTAATACATACTGTAATATAAACTAAACACTCACCAGTTATCAGTTTATTCCATAAAACTTGTTATTGTGTTGTTTTTAGCAATAGTTCACCTCACTGTTTATAAACTATCCTGATTTTACACTGATTGAAAAAAGTCTGTAAGTTTTGTTTGCCAGACGAAATGACTCATTCATTTCATTCATTCATTTATTTTATTCCATATATCTTACATGAGCAATGAAGCTTTAAGATGTGGAACAAGTCAAAATTTTACAATATTACAATTACAATTTTTACAAATTTTTGTAGTTTTACAATTTAGTAATTTTCTACAATTTTTACAATTTTGTGCAATTTTTTACAATATTTTGGCGAGATGTAGTGAGATGAGGTGAGATCCAAGGATTCGCCAAAATATTACTCGGCATTTGCCTTTTGATTTGGGGAAAACCTCGGAAAAACCCAACCAGGTAATCAAATCAAAGGGGGGGTAATCTAATCAAAGGGGTTGATGCCAAGGACTCGCCATACACCATCCGGCTTCAGTCCTACGGCTGTGGAAAACCTCGGAAGAAACCAAAGACCAAAGTGGGATCCAACCCAAGCCCGAACGCAGCTCTGGATCAGCAACTGCATATGTTCTCTGCGTATTGTTTATGTGCTGGTGCTGCACGTTATACTGCAGAAATGCTCTATGCAGTATTATCTTTTACATTGATTTTTTTTTAAGATTGATTTCCACTAAATGTATTGAACATTTTGTTTTTTTTTTTTTTATTGGGGAACATACTTTCACCATGTTAAATACGAATTTGCAGTAAATCAGATTCCGCTATTTCGGCCTTTTACTGTATTTCGCAATACAGAAGGGCGTTTTTTGGGATTATAGGAAGAAGTATAAAGAATTGATTAAATGGCGATCTTACTCGTGTTAATTATGTAAGCATGTGCGGCTTACAGCTGTTTCGGTGATACTTGACACCATCCTCAGAGTATTCTGTGTCTCGGCGCCATCTCATCTTCGCTGCCTGTTGTGTAGATGCGTTCGTGTGGTGAAGAGTTGTGTCAAATAGTGTGTGTGTTCTGAAATTGATCTGTGTTTTGAGAATTTGATTAGGGTGTGTTTTAGTGTATCTGTATATTTCATATTGTTCTAGTGTGTTGAGTTTTTGGTTTTTGGGTTGTATGTGTAGGATTTCCATGTCTGTATTTATGTTATTGTATGTGTGGTTAGAATTGGTTATGTGTTCGGCATATGTAGATGTATTGTGCCCTCTGGTTATTGCATTAATGTGTTCTTTGTATCAAGTTTGGAAAGATCTGCCTGTCTGTCCAATGTAGAAACTGTCGCAACTATTGCATGTGAGTTTGTATACGCCTGTGTGGTTGTATTTATTTGTTTGTGTGTTGAGATGTCTTTGTAGTGTGTTTTCTGTTCTGTATGCTATGTTGTGTTTCTGTTTTCTGAATGAGGATGCGATCTTGTGTGTGTTTTTGTTTTCGTATGTTAGTGTGATGTATTTCTTGTGTTTGTGTTGTGTTTTTGTGTTTGTTGAGTTTTTGTTTTGTCTTCCTTATGATGTTGTCTATTATGTTTGGGTTGTAACCATTTTCTTGTGCTATGTATTTGATTGTGTTCACTTCTTCATTGTAGTGTTGCTGGCTCATGGGTATGTTGAGTAATCTGTGTACCATTGTCCTGAATGCAGCATGTTTGTGTTGTGTGCGGTGATTAGATGTGTTGTGTATGTGTGTGGTGGTGGTTTTGAAGATGTGTTTGTTGTCAGCTTTTGTTATGGTGATGTCTAGGAAATTTATGGAGTTATTGTTTTCAAGTTCCAGTGTGTATTGGAGTTTTGGGTGTATTTTGTTTATATTTTGGTGTAGTTTGTGTATTTGTCGTTTGTTTCCTTTGTATAGTATGAGTATATCGTCTACGTATCTGTGCCAGTATATTATGTTGTCTGCATATTTGTTGTGTTCATTGTTGAGTATGTATGTTTGTTCTATGTTATGTAAAAATATCTCTGCTAGTATGCTAGATATGGGTGATCCCATTGGCAATCCTTCTGTTTGGGTGTAGTATTTGTTGTTGTGTGTGAAATAGTTTTGCTTACATAATTAACACGAGTAAGATCGCCATTTAATCAATTATTTATATTCAAGTATTAAAAGTAGTGTACGAAAGATTCAACATGAAGTATAAAGAAATGGTACGCCAAATTAGCAAAATGAGAACATTTCGCATTATTAAATCTCGCGAATTTCACTGGACTTCTACTCATCCATTAGACCTATAATAATGCGATGAAAAAAGGTGTCTCATTTTCACGTTCATATTGCTTCAGATACACTCTTCCTATCTCCAGACGCTGCCACATGTGTATTGCAGTTACATTAGACACTGTGGAATCCAGTGGGCTCAAGACTTTCCGCATTTTCAGCTTCTTCACTAAAAGTGTATGAACAGACTCTGTGCAACACCAACTTCCTCCTTAGAAAGTTCCACACACGTCCAGTATCTGTTGTCTTACAATAAACTTCCTTTATGAAAGACTTCAATATTCCCCTGGTTTGACTTCTCTGCAGGCTTCTTGTAATGCACTAAAGTAATGAATTACAGTTGCCCCCCCCCCCCCCCCGTTGCAACTTGGGATTTTAATATAGCTGATGTTCCAAGTCAATGTATTCACAAAATATTATTTGGAGAATTTCAGTATGGCTGATCTATACAGCAGTGATTGCTTTGTTGTTTGTGTGTGTGTGTGTGTGTGTGTGCGCGCGCGCGCGTGTGCGTGTGCGTGCGTGTGCGTGCGTGCGCGCGTGCGCTGTGTGTGTGCGAATGTCCTAGTAGGCCAACATTTTAGTTTTCTTAAGTGTGAAGTTTCTGTTTTATGCTGATTGCATGTTTTCCCCGTGCAACTCGGATTTTGATGAAGCTGATGTTCCAAGTCAATGAGTACACAAAATATTAAAAGGTAAAAGGTAAAGGTATCCCCATAACATGCCATGAAGGCACTTGGGGGGTGCATGGAGGTAGAGCCCCATGCTTTCCGTGACCTCGGCACTAAAATGATGTGGTGTGGTCGGCACCATGCTCTGACCGCCTTTTACCCCCGGGAAAGACCCGGTACTCAATTTTATAGGAGGCTGAGTGAACCTCGGGGCCGTTCTGAAAGTTTGGCAACGAGAAAAAATCCTGTCACCACCTGGGATCGAACCCCGTACCTTTCAGTCTGTAGCCACCTGCTCTACCAACTGAGCTACTCAGCCGCCACACAAAATATTATTTAGAGAATTCAGTATGATATATTCGATGTATACAATATTAGTTGCTCTATCATACGTCGTGTCCTAAAAGTCATGGTGGGGTCCAATATATTTTTCATAATTTTACTCAACCTCTTCGTCCTATGCTTCTGTCTGTATACGAAATTTTAAGTTGTATGATATAGCATGCAAATAGCATTTAACGTCGTTTTTATACTCATTGTACCTCGCTAATATATTTTCTATTCTCCTTTGATTAGTAATACGAGGGCTGGAAAGAAATAAGTGGCAACACTGTTTTATCCCCACGCAGGGAGTTTTGTTCGAGCTGCTGTAGAGGGTGGGTGGAGCTATACAACTCGGGTGGTGGCACTAGTGTAGGTGCTGCAGTGGTAGGAGTGGCATGTGTTGAATGCAGGTTGTCAAATCACACAGCCTGAAATGGGACGTTTTCCAAGTTAGAACAATGTACCTGGATAAAGATCGAAGTGGCCCATGGAAAAAACGCCAGGGAATGTCACACTGGACTATGTGAAGCGTGCGGGAATGAGGCATTGGGGTTTGCAGCTTTTTGTACAGGATGTGATAGTGTGCATCAGGAACCAGGTGGAGGTCGACATAGTGTCGAAAACCGAGTCATTGAATTGATTCAATCTTTGCTGCATGTGGACAGGAGGTGGACTTCCAGGGAATTGGCTAACGAGGTAGGAACAACCCACACTACCATGTTGAATGTGTTGCACAATGCCCTTGGTTACCAAAAATTTCATCCCAGTGGGTACTGCACCACTTACAGACGTTCAAAAATGGCACAGATACGCCCTCAGCGGTGATCATTTGGCATGTTACGGACGGGAAGGTCGCACGTTCCTGGACAGGATCATCGCATTTGACGAAACATGGGCACGCTTTTATGAGCCAGAATCTAAAGCACCAATCAAATGAATGGCGCCACTCATCATCTCCCCGATCCAAGAAGCTGCGTCAGGAACCGGGGAATGTGAAGGGGAGGAACTGCATGCCGTATAATGATAACACATACGTCGTATGCCACTATCAGCATCACCTTCATATTCCCCGGTTCCTGTCCTGCAGTAGCCTATATATTGACTACACCCCAACTCTGGTTAGTAGCAACAGGCATCTATAATGAACACCGATCAAAATATCCCTCATTTCTCGTGAAAAACAACAACTGAATAGACTACAGTAGACTATAGTGGACTTTATGTTATCAGCAAACAGCTGGATACATTAAGAAGATTGATTGATTGATTGATTGATTGATTGATTGATTGATTGATAGATTGATTGATATAGTGTACATGCTGGAAAGTGAGGATATATTATATTGCAAATGTAACTGAGAGTTGTGGTTACTATTCATAGCGAAAAATAATAAACGCACATCCAATTTGAATTTCAATAATGCATTCTTCTTTATACAAGCAGTTAAATTTAAGCAGTTTCATAGTATAATAGCGTAATACTGGCATTACAATATAATTATTCAGCTACACACTTTCCTTTTACTCTCGCCATGACATGTGACAGCGAACAATGCTATACCAAAACAATATCCGACTTTCACAAGGTGTTCAAGAACAAACTTCAGAAAAGATTTACCAACAAGTGTTTTAAAAACAAATTCCATTGTAAAATGAAAAAGAAAAAGGGAAGAGAAAGAGAAAGATAAAATGCCACCCCCCTGGAATTTTCCGCAACTGCCTAGGTTGCTGGCACTGATTGCAATACAGTGCATTGAAAAATGTTAGAATTTTTGTTCTTGGACATTCAGCAGTGGACATTTTCTGGACTGGACATGTTTGTCCTTGGACATTTTTGCACTTGCACATCTTTTCCTCTGGACCTCCTTCCCCCCTTTTCCTTTTGGAATGGACATTTTCACCTAGAAACAGTTGTGTATACAGATGACAAAAGTACATTCATTTGTTTTCTTTTCAGGAAACACAAGGCTGCCCACTATGTCGTAAAAGTGCCGCCATCTGATGCTCAACCAAAACGACTTCGTTTGTTTCCTAAACTAGCTCAAGTCATATGAAACTAGTTAGTGGCCCAAATTGTGCAGTAAAGGAGATTAAGACGAGATTCAACAGGGAACTGATATTAACGCATAAATGATTGCTTACAGGTCGTGGTAGACCTTGGCATGGGGTAAGAGGCTTCAATAATAATTAATTGGACGGCTGATATTAATTAAATGAGAGAATTTAGACTGCTAAATCATTGCTAAATAGATCACACACAGCAAGAGAAAAGTGTTGTTAGAGTGATATGTAATTAAAAATCGAGAAGGACATGTTTGCAGAGTTGAAATCTAGGAAGATAATTTAAATGAAAAGAATATTGATAAAGAAGTCGTTTTGTTCCCCGTATGGTCTAGTTAAATTTGATTGCCTTAGGCTAGTTATAGAAGACAGATAAGAGATGTAATGAACTAATGAGTTAGCAATGACAATTCCAATGGGTGTAATAATTATTTCTTTTCGTAGATTAGAACTAGTATTATAATATGCACATATTCGTTATTTGGTTTACTTTAAAATGTTTTAATTGTATTCTATTTAACGTTACCGGAAATTTTTTTAATATTCAGTTTCTTTTTTTTTTACATACAGCTTTGATTGATTTATGTGAGATGTAATTGTTATATCTCAGTTACGATAACAATAATTTATTGCAGGGACTGATCGACATACCAGTAATTGACTGTGCATAAATCGTCATCTCGTTTCTTTCTTTATTTTATTATTTATTTATAAGTTAAATGCGGCTTTCATTATTGTCAATTAAAAGTAATTGTGTAACAGATTGTGTGGCGGCCATTTACCTCATTATATATTATATATATACATACACACAACTAAATTAACTCATTGTACTGTCCATGTTACCGCAATTTTATTTTGTTATAACATAATCTGCATTATAAATGGAAAAGTGTTAAACACATTTGAGGGTAAATACCAATATATAGAAGCAGAAAAACCAGCAGGCTTGATTATTAAGATATCTGACTGCTTATTCTGCTTCACCCAAGTAATAGAGAAAAAAACTACACCAAAAATACTGTATGTGGACTTGAACAAAGCATGTGATGATGTGCTGCTAAAATTTGGGGACTTATTTGAGAGAGTATTGACCTCGTTAAAGTATTGAAGAACCTTTGTGAAAAAATCTGAGTAAAGCTTACAGTTTGAAAGAGAAGTTCAAATGATTTTGGAATCACAAAGAGGCTTCATTAAAATTATTGTATATCACCTTATTTAATATCTATTTATAGCGAGCTTTAAATAGGCCTATCTTAAAAAAAATGCAAAAGCTTTGGTATTCTCGTTAATGATAATAAATTTCTTTGTTCATGTTTTGTGGATTACCAATTAGTATTAATTCAGACAATGATAGTTTAGCGTATACTATATCTTATATTGTGCAAGTCATTAGAGAATTAAGCCCAGAAGTTAACTTGAAGAAACACACAAAGTGGAATATTAGATGAGGTAACTAAGGAAGTATTCGATTGAGAATAGCTTTGTTCTTTGCAATTATAGGCCGTTCCTTATCTCGTGAAACCTATCTGTGCGTGAGGGGAACAAAAAAGTGGACTACGCTTCCACTTGTAGCTAGCTAGCGCACTTACTCCCACCATAAGGTTTTTACTATCAGCTATGGTGCATGCGTGCATTTGGTTTCACGAGACAACGAATGACCTATAATATATTATGAATCCGAAATATAGATAAATAAAGTAAAGTAAATAAAGAAAGAACCAGTATTGTAGGTTATGAATAATGATTAGTATTAACATAAACTACAGAGTTTCAATATCGAGTTCCCCTATTCTCCTGAAAATTTCGTGTAGGAAACTTCACACACAGTTCCCGGTACTTAGGCAATTAGACTGGTACTGTTCTTATGATATGATTCTTGATACTCAGGCAATCATTTGTTTTAATTCAGTCGAGTTATATTTTAAAACAAAAGTACAGTGTGGTATAGTGCATGTTAATTACGTTATTAATGAATACGTTTACTGAGTATTGATCAAATCAACAGTGTAGATTTAAATTTGTGATAAAATTGTCTTGTGCAAACGTCCCAAGCAAGTCAATTATAGCGATATTTTATTATAAGTTCGGTGTTTGACAAGAATACAAATAGGAGAAAGACAGTTTTAACAGACGAGAAATTGGGCGAAATTGAGACAGCGTTAGAAAGGAGTTCAGGAAATCTCTCGATATTGTCTAGAAGCATAATATGCAGTTTGACGTGAATCCGCACATACAGCAACAACTTCAAGGAAATTGTGACTATAAGATTTCAGTGGTTCAGAGATTGAATAATCCTGATAACAATGCTACAATTCATTTTTGTAATTGGTTTCTTCAGTCTGTATATGATGGGTTATGTTAATTCTCAAAACAATCATTATTGGAGTTTGGAAACACTTCATCACAGAGCTCTGATTGCATGACATTCATAATGTTCTTCATAACATTACACAAGAAGAAATGGATCTAGTATTGAACAATTTATTGACACTTGCCTACGAGCAGATAGACATCATATCGAACATTTGTTGGAATGTAAGGTGAGATTGAACACTGTAATAACATTTAATTACATTCTCAGTCATGTAGTTTAGTCACAGCATTGAATAGCAGTCCTGTTATGGCAGACAAAGGGCTACCAACAGGCAAAGAAACAGCTGATATGTGTTGGAGGCACTCGACTTTATAAACCCTGTAATAAAGAATTGTTGATGAAGTAAAATATATCAGCCACAGAGTCTGGAGATGAGTTATAGGAATATTAAAAGTGGAAAAATGAAGAATTATTATAATTTATCAAACTAAACAGCTTATAGTTCGGCCACATGCAAAGAATGGATGAGAACTAATTACCAAAGGAAAATTCAGTCTGGACACTACGAAGAAAAAGTAGCTAAACAAAGACTCTGGAAGACATAGAATGAAGAGGTTGATAAAAAATAAATTAAAAGCAATATGCTAGAAGTTTTATAGATGACTAGAGAACATTGGAGTAGAAAATTAAAAGATGTGGAATGTTACGAAACTCGTATGTACTTTGTCTAGATATTATAATTATAGATTCATGCATGCTATGCATATGTAGTATTATGAAATGCAACTGGTGTAATGACTGTTCAGATTGAATGAATTACGTAGTGATGTACAATTTATTTTATTTCTACATTTTTTATTTTAAAGATTAATTATGACTCTTAGCTATCAGATATGTTTTTTTCTGTTTGAAGTACAGTATAACCTCATTAATGTGCTCGTCAAGGAACTATGGCCTCAAGAGTAATAAGTACTATAAACAAACAATTTAGATATCACTTCATAGGAAACATTTTATTGTGCATTAGTTCCAGTGCAAAATGCAAGTAAGAGCTCATTATATATGGATAAAATCTTTGATTGTTGTTTGTCGTGTGTTTGCATTAGTCTACTATTATGAATGATAACATTTTCTATGAGGTTCAAGGAACTACAGATAACTTCACTTGATACACCACTAATATATTTTTGAAGAACATTACTGCTCCGAGGGCTTAGTTTGGTGTGGGAATACTTTCCTCTGCAAATTTAATTTCCTCATTACTGTCTTCATCTTAGGGGTGGTGGCAGCATGATCCACAACCATGTCGTCAACACTGCAGATTTCTGAGGTCACTAGACCTTTTTCAACTAACACATTTTGACTTCCCTCAACTTCTCCTGTACAAGAGCGCAATCCTTAACATCCATTATGAAAGGGGCATTCATTTCACAGATTGTTATGCCATTTTGCACTGCAAACTTACTGCACACTCCAAAGAATTCAAAGAATGACTAAATTTTACAGAATTGACGAAATATATTGATAGGGAGACTTTTGAGCATTAAAATCTTTTATACCAAGGAAAGTACTGGTAAGTGCAACGTCCGACAATGCCCTTCGGAAGGTTTTCTAGGTAGACAGTGAAATTTCTCTCTTGTGCTCGTGGTGCAGTGACCCCCTTAGTATAGTCATAGCAACATATTTTTTTTCACCATGCTTTTAAAACATTACAAGTTTCGCGATTTATATGGAATTTTTACTCATTTCCGATCCGAAAAAAATGCTAAAAGCAGGATTTGGAAGTGTTACAAGAGGGTAAAATTATGCAGGATTATGTATTACCAGTAAATGTCCAGGGACCATATAGAAAGAGTATAACGGGCAAGATAGTGTTATAAGCGGAAGCAT
The DNA here is from genome assembly GCF_040183065.1 of Periplaneta americana. Lineage (NCBI taxonomy): Eukaryota > Metazoa > Arthropoda > Insecta > Blattodea > Blattidae > Periplaneta > Periplaneta americana. The sequence continues at coordinate 65,202,751 of NC_091123.1, read as the reverse complement.
ATTTAAAGGGTTAGGTACACCTTAAAACTTAAAAAAAGATCGATTTTTCAAAATATTTTTTGTTTAATGCACAAATTATTACAGTACAGTTTACTGAAAAAAAATATATCAATATCTGCAATAGTTTTTGAGTTATAATTTAACAGGCAGGATGCTGCAACCTTAGTCCCTCCTGATAATGGACAACATCACTCCCACTCCAATAAATGTTAATATCTTTTTGGAGGCAATATTTCTCATATCAGCTGATGAGCAAGAGTTTGGAGATTAAATTTCTCATACCGGTAGCGATCTTGTTTTTAAATATAAGGACGTGATTTTTGGTTTCAAGAAATTATAGTCTATAGAAAAATGTTTAACGCTCATTTTCCGTAAATTACATTTGTGCGAGATCGTGCATATTTGCTTGGTTTCCGCACAAAACCAATCCGCGGAAAGTCTAAAATTCCACATTCAGTATTCCCAACATAACACACATAACAATTTCCCTCTTCTTACCGCTTAAGTGACATATTGATTTTACTGCTTTAGGCTTTTAACATATTATTTTTAGAGACGTTCAGTATAGTAATAATTATAAATTGGAAACTTACCACTGCAATTTCACCTAAATTGCACTGTTAATTATTGTTTGTAAATATTTGCAAAAATTAACTAAACTCTACAACTCCACTAAAGTTACTGCATTCGTGATGCAAGTAACATTAAGGAAGCCGTGAAAAAATCAACAAGATTCCATAGACTGGGGGAAAAAAAAGACAGACGTATATCACGGCCTGCAGGAGTATAGTAAACACAGAAAACATTTTAAAGCAACAATGTTGAAGATAGATATTTTTGTTTTGCAAATTTGCCGTCATTGAACAGAAACCAAGATGGGGATTTCATTGCAAGTAATTAGAAATTCCTCTTTCAGGTATGTAATAAACGATCTTCGCACACTACGTTTCGCTTTTTCAAACTTCTCCTCGAACATGAAAACTTCAACATACCGCTCTTGTAACGCATATTACTATTTCAAGAACCTTTTCCCTGATAACTCAAAAACTACCCAACATTCTGTGATGAAATTTTTTGTGTGTATTTATGCATGTCATAGCTATTAAATGCTGCAAAATAACTTTTCTATCTTGGATAGATTTGCTGATAAAAAAAAAATTCATTTTAAAAAAATGGTCAAATATACACAAAATAAAAAAAATATTATTTATTAAGGAATGTAGTTGAACGAGCATGATATTGTAAACATGAGTTTCAGCAATAAAATAAAATAGAGAGAACATAAAAATGTTGAAAAGTGTATGAGTTATGAGGGAAAAGCTTCATCACTGCACAGTGAACTGTCACCATTTTGAATTTTGAAAAAAATATAGCATATAAATAACTTTTTAAATTGTAAAAATATTTTTTCATGTAACAGAAGGACACTGTTTTACACCTACTAATTTTAATTATTATATAAGTTACAGTAATGGAGCAAAAAATTGTTGAATATTTCCAAAATTTTTCTGCTTTAAGCTATACCTAACCCTTAACAAGGTTTTACTGTACAAGTATTGAAAAGTCTGTAAATTGAAAATGAGCTATTTATTGTAGGATAAAATACAGTAAAAGATTTTTATTTGAAACATTAAATTTCTAAACTGAAGGCATTAGTGTTCTGTTTGTGTGAACAGCCAAGCTGCAGTTTGTGGAATGATTTAATACGTATTCCAATGTGAAAATGGCTGGCTTATATTCTCGTTAGAGCTGTGTGCAAAGTTCATTATTTGTATTTTAACCATTCTCAATTGTACTAGAATCTCTAACAAGTAATGATAACAGTATATGGCAGTACATGAAGTAAGCCTTAGTGAAAGGTTTATGTCACTCAGAAGTATAATTTTCAGTGATTACCATTCTAGTCATTGGAGCCAAGATTTGAGCATTCAAGCCAAGCTGAATATGATGGATTTTAAAGAGTTATAAAGTCCTTAACAAGGCTTTCACCAAGAGGAAAGTAAAACTGTGGATCCAGTGTCATAGATATATGGCACATGAAACAGACTCTGATAGAAGGCACTATGCAAAATATGCCAGTCATTTCTTATCCATGTCGAATTTGACACTGAATAAGCTCTGTAGATGAAAGGGTCATTAAATAAAAATACGACTACTAAAACGTATACTTTTAACATTAAATAACTGCATAAACAATAATACAAAGTGTTACATTTCATGATGTGCATGATGAGTTTATGAAGCTCACAGACTTGTTTACAGCAAAGCATTAATCAAAACAGTAATGGAAGACAGGTACTGAGTATGATCAAAAATAATTCCTCCAGGAAGAAAGTAAATCTGTGGCTGCCATGTCGTACATTTGTGGCATGTAAAAGATCTGTTTTTAAAGAGGGCTCCAGGAAAAATTTCTTCTTCTTCTTATTTGATATTACAGCCCAAATGGGCCTTAACCTACTCTATGGCTCTCTTCCATCCTTCTCTATCCATCGCCAATTCCTTATTCCTAATCTATTCACATCCACTCGTACACAGTTCCACCATCTTGTTCTCGGTCTTCCTCTTAATCTGGTTCCATCTGGGTTGTTATTGAAGACAATCTTCACTTTTCTTGTAGTTTCCATCCTTCTAACGTGTCCCAACCATCTCAATCTTTGACATCTTATGTGCGTCGCCAAATCCGATTCCTTATACAGTTCATTTATCTCATTATTATATCTGGTTCTCCATCCATCCACTGTTTCAATTGCTCCGAAAATCCTTCTTAAGATTTTCCTCTCAAATACTGCTAGTTGTTTGCATGTATTTTTATTTAGGACCCATGTTTCTGTACCATATGTTATAATGGGTCTTATTGGGGTTTTGTAAATCTTTATTTTGATTTCTCTAGATATTATTTTATTTTTAACAATTGGTAAAAGTGAATAATATGCCCTGTTAGCCAGAATTATTCTTCTTTGTATGTCGTTCCTTAGGTCATTATTTGCTGGCAATATTGATCCGAGATATGTAAGTTCTTTTACTTTTTCAAACTTGTATGTTCCCATTTTAACTTCCTTCACTTGATCATTTTGTCTTTTAGTGATTGACATAAATTTAGATTTCTTTGTATTTATTTTAAATCCCAACTTTTGAGTTTCATAATCCAACGCTATCAAGGCTTCTTCAACATCTTGTATCCTTCTTCCGGTGATGACCACATCATCCGCATAGCCTAAAATCTGTTGTGTCTTATTAAAAATGGTTCCATTAATTTGCACTTCTGATTTTATTATTGCAATGTGTAGGGCTATATTAAACAAGAGAGGGGCCAGCCCATCTCCTTGCCTGGTTCCTTTCTCCAATTTAAAATTTTCAGTTGTGATCTTTCCTAATTTCACTGTTGCCTTTGGTTCAGATGACACAATTCTGCATACATTTTTCAGTCCAGGAAAAATTTATTGGCCATTTATCATTAAGTTTAGACATAACTGAAAGGGTTATTAAATAGATAGAAATACTACTGCTACTCAGAAGTATACATACATAAATATAAGGTTTAAATAAGTTCATAAACAATAATACATAGTATTACAAATTTGACTTCAAAATGTACATGGGCCTAATGAGTTTATGAAGTTCGGGTTTATTGTTTTTTACTGCTTGTACAGCCATGAAGTAGAGAAATGACAGTAACAGAGGGCAAGTACTAAGCATGAATGAAAGTAATTCATGTTCTTCCTGCAACTAATAAAGAGCAGTTTGTGTTACTTAAACTTGACTATGTGAAAAAAATTATATTATACAATTTGTATATAAGCATTCAGCTGTAATTACAAAAGTAAAAGCAAGACAATTTAAAATGAAGGATAGATCTTATGATGAGAGCTGCATCAGAAAGGAAAATTATGAAAGTTACAAAAATAAAAACTACTGGGAAGACAGTGTATGAGATATTTAGACTGTATAGGGAAAAATGAGCATACAGTAGACATTATTGGTTAGGAAAGTTAAGTTTGAGTAGAGTAATCTGGCACAATATTGTTTGTTCTGCAGCAAAATGTCTTTATGGCTTCCTTGTGAAGATATAGGCCGTTCATTACCTCGTAGAACCTACTTGTACTACGCTCCCACTTACAGCTAGCTAGATCACTTATCTCCATCACCAGCTTCTTACTATGAGTTATGGTGGCGCATATATCTATTTGGTTTTCAAGAGATAACGAATGACCTATTCATTCATTCATTTAGTGTTCTGCCCAACGGCAGATCTTTCGCTGCAAACGCAGCTTTCTCCAATCTTTCCTATTTTCTGCCTTCCTCTTTGTTTCCTCATATGACCCATATATCTTACTGTTGTTTATCATCTGATATCTTCTTCTGCCCCGAACTCTTCTCAACCAGCAACCCAACCAATTCCTTTTCCTCTTCATGATCAGTTTCAGCATCATTCTTTCTTCACCCATTCTTTCCAACACAGCTTCATTTCTTATTCTGTCTGTCCACTTCACACATTTCATTCTTCTCCATATCCACATTTCAAATGCTTTTATTCACTTCTCTTCACTTCATTGTAATGTCCATGTTTCTGTTCCATACAATGCCCCACTAAATACAAAGCACTTCACTAGTCTCTTCTTCGTTTCTTTTTCCAAAGCTCCGCAGAAGATGCTCCTTTTTCTGTTAAAAGCTTCCTTGGCTGTTGCTACCCTCCTTTTGACTTCCCGGCAGCAGCTCATGTTACTGCTTATAATACACACCAAGTATTTGAAGCTGTCCACTTGCTCTACTGCCTCATTAAAATTCGCAAGTTTATATTCTGTATTTTTCTTCCTATGACCATGCTCTTCGTCTTGAACCACCTATAATAATTATAATAATACAAAATTCATACTGAGTATTATTCTGTTTAAAATCTGCAATGGTAAAGATACGATATTTAATAAAACTCCTTAAGAAAATATCAAAATTAAGCTAGGTGGTGAGTGCCTCCTCTACAACATGACTAACTTCTGCTCCATAGTATACAGGAGCTGACATTATTACAATAAATTAACCATTTTTGTATGTTTACAACAATCTACTAGATAAATATTGTTGAAGATGGTTCCTAATTTTGAAACAGTAACTGTGTAAGATGTTCAGTCTGGCAAGGTCAGCTGAGAAATGACATCTGTTCGCCCATCCAGACAATGGCAATAATTTTCTGCATTTTTTATGATCAGGTGTGACATATATGTAAATATTTATTCAATAATAAACAGTTTTGAGTACTCCACTCCTTATTTGTTGAACTCCAAGAATGTGACTACAGACAGCCGCAGAGTGAAAGCCTGCACAATGAAAATAGAGCGTAATGGTTTAGAACAAGTATTATTATATTTTTAAATGTCTTAAGTTGTAAAAAGAAAATTGAGAAAGATATAACGTGAATCTGGCAAAATTGCAAATGGAAACTATTTATAAAAGATCATAAATAAACCAAAGAAGGAAGCAAGGATAAAATTCTACAAAGCAATGGCTGTGCCTGTACTTCTATGTTGAAGCAAAACATGAATACTCCCAAAGAAAATCCGGGGTAAAGTATAAATTTTTAGCAATGAATTGTCTGAGAACAAACAATTGTACAAAGTTATTAAAAATATGTACCGTACAGGAAATTTTTGCATACAGTACAGTAACAATGCACACATCTTGTAGATAAAATGAAGGAACTAAGAGTGTCTGCATTAGCACATCAGGAATCTACTGTTATAGAAAAACTAAGAAAGAATAAAGATTTGCTATGAATTTGTACAGGCAATTTCATATAAACTCTGAAGTGAAGAAGAAGAAAAATAAATTATATGACATACTTGCCATAATAACAGTTTGTCTTTATCATCGAACATTTTTTATAATACCAAAAAATGCAATAATAATAATAATTGTATTGTATGAATGTTGGTGTTGTTTGTAATATAGGTCAAAGAAGAGATGACATTTAATTGTGATGTAGGTATCGTAGAAAGGAAGCTTTCCTAGATGACTGTGCATCATATTATGAGAGGATAGTCAAAAAATTATGTTTATATATTTCATAACTTCAGAATTAAATAGAAGAAATTTTGTTAGGATTATGTTACAGCAGCTTTAACTTCTTTTAGATCTGAAGCCAGTTTCCATTTGATATACTTAGAGAATTTATGTAAAATAACTTCTAATACCACAATAAATAGTGTGCTCTGACTTTTACTAGTGATATACTTTTGTAGAAATTGTTGTCATTTACTTGTTTAGATATAGATGTAACGACTCTCTCTAATACTTGGGTAGCTTGTAGTTTATAACTTTTAGACTAACACACAGTTTATACCTTTTTGGAAGAGTGTCTTCTTTTACAGAATGGTAGATGTATTTGTTACAAGCACTTTATTATTGTGAATATGATATGTGAAGATACAAAAATTTGTTGTTACACAAATTAGTAATTTATTGTAGTTACAAAAAATTATGAAGTGAATGGAGAAAATTATATATAGTATTATAGTAAGTATAAGGGCCCAATATGAATACTGTCAATACACCAGTTTAATGACCTTGCTGGGGAAGTGGAGGATTGTTGCCACATGAATTTTAAGAACTATCTATCAGTGGTGGTTGGAATGAAATTACAGTTTACAGTAGAACCTCTATTATCCGTGGTAATAAGGGGGTGCGCTGAACGGTTAATCGAAAAAATCGGATAATCCGTACAATGAAATACTTTCGTAAATTAAGGGGACACTCAACTATATTTTGGAATTTTTTTCCTATTTGACCAATCTTTTTCAAATTTGGAGAAAAAGTTTAATATACACATGGAAAGTAACATGCAAAATCTCAGCTCATTAGATCCAATACTTTTCAAAATAAAAAATATTTCAATTTTTAATCAATAATTAATTGAAATATCACTTTTAATTATCATTTTTAATTTTTTGGCTTTGTGCATTTGACTGTGACTTCTCAATGAATAGGGGAAGAATTCTGCGTATTGATTTAGTTCTGTCACGTAAATTAGTGTAGAAATTTAATTTTTCATTTCTATGACACTTTTTCTGCAATTTTTAAGTTGAGTGTCCCCTTAAGTGAATAATACACTTTGGTAAATTCCTCTATAGCCTTGTCTTTGACATGTTAGGTAGTGGATCACAAGTGCACTAATTTAAGTCTCATTGTCAACGACGGGTTTTGAAGGGCAAGAAAACTCCTTGTAATGGCTGCCTGTGGAAAGTGAAGGTCTGGTGTTGTACATTTACATACTTTATACACTCCAAACTCGTATTCTGTTGCAAGATGAGCCACAGTTTCTCTTTCCCCTAACCACTCAATCATTTACACAATTTTTTCCCCCAATACTTAGCACAACAAGATTTCTTTTGAACCTGTAGAAGACATTTTATACAGAAGTTATACAGTACGACACTTCTAACAGTAGACCATACTGTGTAAGGGAAAATGGTTGTAATAACATTCTCTAGAAGAAATAACTTGCTAATACAATGTGCAGTACTTTATATATTTCTTCAGAAAAAAAAAAAAGGCGAGAGAAAGACAGACAGATAATCCACCAATCGGTTAATAGGGTGACGAATAGTCGGGGTTCTACTGTATTGGGAGAATACTTTTCTGTAGTCTATGTATTGTACTGAAGTTTATGGTGAGGTGATTTTTCAACAAGTAGATAGTATAAATGCAGAAATTCTATTTACAACCACATAAAAATTGTCAACCACATCCCATGCAGTGTCAGAGAGCTCTGTGTGGGCAGTAGTCACGAATTTAGCACTTGTGCTAAACCTTCGAACATCCACCTCTTCCAGTAGCATTCTGTATGCTGCGGAAAACAAATTGAAACAACTTATCATAGTTAAGATGCTAAACTGATTTTAAACTCTATGAATGAAATTATTGAATTGTGGATATGGTTTGAAATATAATGCATTTGTATGAAGTAATTTTCATATTGTGTGATGTTGAAGTAAGATATTGAAGAATTATTGGTGTAGTATGTATGTTACTACGAATCACTTCATACAAATGCATCCAGAGAATATCGTTAAACAATAAAGAAGATGGCGTAAGATTTAAAAAGAAATAATCTTAATGTCCAAAATAGTATTTAGTATTATTTAGTATTTATTTATTTAACCTGGTAGAGATAAGGCTGTCTGGCCTTCTCTGCCCCTCTACCAGGAGATTCCAACTACAATATGAACAATAAAATTACAATTAGTATTAAATTTACAATTACAATTACAATAAAATCAAAGTACGAAAAGATTACCTGAATAATTAAAGCTAGATAATTTATCATAGAGAAACAAAGAATATTTTATATTTACTGGAAGATTGACATTTATTACACATTTTTGCAACGACGCTACCACGATAAAGATGTTCAAATGAATTAGCATTCTTCATAATAATACATATATGAAATCAAACAAGACATGTTGAAATCTGGGCCCTTGTAGTTGCTATCTATAGCGGGAGTTAATGACAGACTTTTTCTTTTATTAATATACTGATACTTTTATTCACATATCTTAAATTAACAACACAGTGAAAAAAAAATCAAATATCTATGCAAAAAACAAATGACTGTATTTCTGAAGTGAACTAATGTTTTTTTTTTTTTATTCAACATTTAAAACTTTTCTTAAATTAACATACATATAATACTACCACAGTCTAGTATATACAGTCACGAAGCTTGAGTTGATGTGTGTACTAGGAACAAGAGACTGTGCTGGGACTGTTTCACATTGTATGTGATGAGGCGATAGTAGCGATCCTAGTGGTTAGCAACTATCTATGGATGCATATTCCCTATGTATTGAGGTTCGTGACTGTATATACTAGACTGTGATACCACCAACAAAAATCTCAGAATCAAATTGAAAACTTCCTATGATGTTTTTATATATCTTATTTGTGAAATTTCAGTACAGAATCAAAACTACAGTAAATAATAATAATAATAATAATAATAATAATAATAATAATAATAATAATACATAATTGTTTCGTAACATTTACGAACTTCCAAGACTATTTTGTTTAGTATAAAATATATTTGTCTTTCTGTAATTTATTAATACAGTACTATTATTCACCCAAAATTCAGTTACTACACTAATATAATGCCACATCTTCAACCTCCTTTGTATGAATCCTGGAGTGACAAGTTGTATGTAATATATCTACAGGAAGCGTGAAAAACCGGGTAAGTCTCCAAAAGTAAATTTTAAAGGAGGAAGAAAACAAAGTTCACAAGACTCTCCTAAATCGTGTAATTAATTTGGGGAATTGAAATCCTGCATAAATATGTATTCACATACGGGCTCTCAAAAGGAAATGTTTACAGTTATCTATCACTGAAGATTCTTGGCTTAAAGTGACTTACCCGGTTTTTCTCGTCTATTGTTAAATTCTTACAGGGACTTACATATTTATGTACAAATTAAAAAAAAAATCATTATTTACATATATACATAAACATTATTATTTCACTACTTTTCAAAATATTGAATAATACAGTATAAGAACTTTGGCATAATACAATAATGTCTCATAAGACATTTACAAAACCTTTTGTTATTACACATGTTATTACAGATGTTACGCATCTGCATCCAGTTCCTCCAAATCCGGGTCAATATTGGATATGTTGTCAACTTTCAAGTTCTTGTAGAAGTCATGGAAGACATTGTCGATTAGTGGTAAAAGTTCCAAGATGTCCTTCTTTTCAGCACTGACAGAAACAGGACCCTCATGAATCATAGGCAGTGATGTGGGTAATGTACTTTTGCCACGTCTACGGATAGATAGTTCTCGGAAAGATTCTTCCACGGAGAGAGAACTCTTGAAAAATATTTTCGCTGTCTCTCGAGTGTATTTCAGCCAGTGAGTGCTGGTCCACAGAAATTTATTACCTTCTGTATCAACTTTCTTCATTAGGTAGGGCCCACTTGTTTTCGTCAAGGAATTGAAGTCTAGAAAATGTTGTCCCTCCATCACAAATACTTTGAATGGCTTCTTACGTTTGCAAGACCTCACGAGCTGATACCAATCATTTGGATGGTTTATTTTCATCCCTGTCCTCTTATTTTCTCTCTCAATAGCTGCATGGTCTGCATCGCACTCCATATGAGTATGCCCACTCACCAAAATCTTGTGGTGAATTTCACGATTGTTAGGCCTCTTGTCAATAACAAAAGAAAACATAGTTGCTGTTTTTGTTCTGTCCCCCGCAAGAGTCAGAATAAAATGTGATCTCTTCTACATGATCTGGCAACTGCAAAATAAACTGATAGAGACAGGAACCTATTTGATTAGCCCCTCTTCCAGACGTGGTTTCATTCCACATAAAACATGTAGCTTCGTTGGTGACTAGATTATGGACTGTCAGATTGAATGTCCATAATTGCCTTTTATAAAAGGAAACTGATGTTATAAGGTAAGGTGTCGGTAGGCACTGCTGCAAATCAAAGGGTAACACAGCTTTTCTGTCATCTTTCTGAGTCACTTCCTTATCATGTCTCTTGGCTTCATATGACTCCTCCGCAGCCTTGTAGTGGGTATCTCGTTCTTGTGTTGCAGAGTCCCTAGTTTCTCCTGCAAAGTGTTGATCTTCATTTTCAGTACATCACATTTGTGACAAGTGTCTTGTTTAGGTTTTTTGAATTCTAGATCAAGTTCATGGAATCATCTAGAATAAATTTTCAGTGAAACAGGATTTTTAGTACAGTCTTTGTACAAATCATACATTTTTTATATATTAAGATCGGAGGGACAAAAACCGCTTAGAATTTCTATTTCGGCAATAATGACTCTCACAGCTAGGGAAGGAGAGAATATGACTTTCTGCAGACTGTAAATCTTCCATTTTTGTTTTGTTTGCAGGAGCAAACTTTCCTCTGCCATCAGGCGCAATAATTCCAGAAAACGATTCCTTCTTCTTACTAGTTACCCGTTCAGTGAAACCGGTTGTTTCCCCAAATGTCCTGCGAAAGCATTCCCTGCAGATGGCCTGATTATTGCCTTGAATTATAATTTCATATTTACAAACTATTTCCCTTAACTTGGCATTGTCTTCAACCACACGATGAGTCTTTGGTTTACTAATTGTTATCTATGAGGAAATATATCTCACCCTGTTATCATGATTACCAATAGCCCAATATTCCTCAAAACACTTTTGGCGATCTTCTTCCATAAACTTTTCCAGACACTTCATTCGGCATGGTTTAAGGGGAAGCATTTCCCTTGCTTTCACTTCCTTCCCTTTTTCTGAAACATAGGATTTTCCTTTATTCCTCAATTCCTTGTTAATTTTTCTGTCCTTCATAGTCCTTTTCTTCTGAACAGCAGCATTTGGCTCAGAATTTTCGGACTGCTGGTCCTGATCGTTGTTGAATACATTCGTGTCTTCAGAATTTTCTTCCTCCTCACTCTCAGCCATTGCGGTGTAAAATTGATTGTTTGCTATGTCTTCATCAGGGTGGTAGTCTGGATCTTTTACACTATCATCGGAATCGAAATCTACAAGCTTAGTACACTCATTTACATCTGGTCCAAATATGTTTAGTTGATCTTCACTGCATGATTTTTGTGCAGGAGCCAGTGGAAATGTACCTAAAAATAAGGGTCCTAAAGTTGTAACGCACAGTCCTCCACATGTTTACTTTCATATCAGCTCATGATTTCAATGTTTTTTACAGCAATGATAGAATGAATGTCGAACATACACCTGATAATTTGTAACTATTTTTTGCTTTATTCGGATTTTAAGTTATGTTTTGTCTTTTAAATGTCTTTATGCTTACAAGTTGCCCATGAGCCGCATATTGAACAACAGTCGATTAAAGCGGAGTTTCCAACTTTTTGAGTGTCACGGACACCTTAACATTCATACTCGAATTCGGTTCATTTTAAAATGCTTAACTTATAGCCGGAAGCATTTTTGGTGAACTCTGTAACAGAGTGGTGCATAACAAATAAATATTCCAAGACGCTGAGAAAAGCAATAGAAAAAGTTAAAGTTAGGCTTAATAATTAAAATACTTTTGAAAATACATCTTGGCTTGGGAATCGCTTTTGAATCTATCACGGACTCCTGGTGTCCGTGAGACACAGATTGGGTACCGCTGAATTAAAGTACCAAGAAAGTAGCATATGAGATAAATACTGTGTCAAGCTGTCAACATTGTTAGAAACAATATCACTTACCATTACCACTGTGATCAGCAATTTCCTGAGGATAAGTTATCTTCCTTCTCTTAGCATCTTCAAAACAACTGTTATCACTGTGAGTATTTTTTAAACTTAGATTAACAAGAAGACGTGCCGATGTGACATTGTGTAAGTCGAACCACAGTTCACTTTGCTATTGTGTGACATTAAACCATACTGTACGATAAATGTTCAACTCACAGCTCATTCACAAGGCAGTTATGATTTGGCGGGCTTGTGATTGTTGTGGGTACAGAAATATCTTGGTTCGCGCCTGTCTGCTACTAAAACAAGACAAAAGTAATGCCTGAAACTTAATTCCGATCCATATTGTTGACGTTCTCTTTCCGAATATGGTTGTTCTTATTGTTTCTATTATTGATTCCCTTTTCCTTATTGAAAACTGATAAGCAAAATGTTTGGTAACTCGACACGGAAGAAATTATGCGGACGTGAAGAAGAGAAGAAATCAACTTACCGCACTGCTCCTTTCTTGATACGAAACTGTAAGGTCTATAATAACTAAGTAATTCGACTTACCCGGTTTTTCAGGCAACCAAAATGAAGACTTGACAAACGAATAGTGATGTAATTAGACTTACATGCTTTTGCTCGTTCGTACTTAGCAGGTGAATAACGAGCTTAGTCGACTTACCAACAATTTTGCATCAATTTCTGTTCTACCCGTTATTTCACCATGCTGTAGCATCTATACTAATTGGTATTAGACTTCCCCGGTTTTTCACGTTATAAAACTCGGCACTGGGAATCGATACATGCTAATAACTCATATTTCACAAAAAGTGGACTTACCCGGTTTTTCACGCTTCCTGTAGATATAACCTTGGAGTTCACATACCTAGTTTACGAAGGCATAGTGTTAGCTTTTTTCTGTTTTTATTGCCCCCGTGCAGGGTATGTATTAAGATTTCTGATGAGGAGGGGGGATAATCCTGGCAATATTTAGTTATCAATTCTCTTTTCTTTGTAGTTCATCATTTTTATATGTAATATCGTAGTATTATATTCCGGGTATTATTGGGAGAAAGAGTACAGGAATACCAGTCATCTTATAGTTTAGTGAAAGGAGCAGATGTAGTGCAGCTTGAAGGTTTCACATTTTCCTTAGTTTCTAAGAAAAATTTCCATTGATGGTAATTAAACGTAACATATAACTGCCTCCTTTTAAAACCTTCACCATTTCCTGCCCCCAACTTATAATCTCGTATCTGTGATAATTCTAAAAATTAGTAATGAAATTGCTGTTGAATTAAGTAAATATTGTCTTAATTGTAATATACGATTTAGCAAACCTTTCAGAAAATATATTTTTACAAATTTATAATTCAAGAAATTTTATGCTGCAGTGTTACTGAATTATTATTCATAATTTATAATGCTGAAGGTAAAATTTCCCTTAAAATGGCATAACTGCAAGGAAGACATAATTTCAACTGAAAATTTCAGATTATAATATTTTATTTACACTATGTAAATGTGGCATTATATTGGAGAGTACTGTAGGCTTATATACTGTGTTACTAATTAAGAAGGAATTCTTCGAAACTTAATTAATTACTTTCATTGACTATACAAACACTTAACAAAAGAAATCAGTGTCCAGAAAGTTGAGTTGAGTACTGGTATTTGTTTCTTTCCCGCTTCATTATTTGTTTTCTCTTACTCTCTTAATTTGCAATCCATCTTTATCTCATGGTCAGACCATTTTCTATAGTTCGTGATAAACAATAGTAGCAAAAAAGTATTATATTATGGCAGGATGAATTCTAAAGTTTTCTCTCTTTTTTTCAAATTGTATGAAATATTTTATTTATGGCTGTGGTATTACTTCTGCATAGCATTGGCTGTATGAAATCTTTGGTGCTGCTTTTTTTTTTTTAATATAAGAACTGATTTGTTTGAATGGTATAACAGGAACAAGAAAGAGTTGAATTGTTTTGTTTTAAAAGACATCAACTCAGGTGCAGCTATGCTGTGAATTGTTACCTGATCTTTGCTTTATTATTGTATGAAATCTTTCGTCCTGGTGGGTTTTTAATATTGTTTGTATATTAAAGTTTTCCCACCATGTAATCATATCAGTCCACTACTGATAAACTGAAGATGTTGCTGTGTTATTGGAACAATATTGTATACCTATTGACTGAGTTACGAAGTGCACTTTATTAGGCGTAACTATTATAATTTTACAGATTTTCAATGTTCCTTATTGTTAATAAAACAACTGCATTGGATACAAGATTTGTTGTTTCTTTTAGAGGAGATGAGGTAAAAATTAGCTTATTTTCATTACTTTTGTAATGAGACTGAGTTACCGTGAAATAACCACCATCACAGGGTAAAGACAATGCTTGCTGACATCCTAAGACAACAAGGATTAGAAGTCCATTGTATCTCGGAAGATGATTCAACAAGACGAGATAGAAAAAAGAACATAGGAACAATATTAGACCCCGACTATCAGATTTGAAAGAGATGTACAACAGCCAAAACTTACTGATGATGAAAAAAGAATCATCTATGAACTTTGCAGTCCTTATTTTAGCAATCAGTATAACATCATGGCTAATCGTTGCTCAGTACACGGACTTCTTTTTGGAGTTCGTGGTACCATTTCCAAATACACCTATAACCTTTTAAAATCAAAGAGATTCACATTTTACAACGTTAAGAAAATCCTTAGAGAAATTCTAAAGGACTCAATTCAAAATTTGCAGTTTCATCTCATATTTCAAGTAATATGATTCACTTTAATTTTCTTTTGAAATTTATTGTATATATTTTCATTGTTTCATTCTAAACGTTTATATATGTATTTGTTTTTTGGATCCTTGTGGTCACTCTTATTGAAGGACAGATGGTTTTATTTTATAAATCCGATATATATATATATGTTGACTTACGTACAGTTGCCATATTTGCCGATAAATAAGACGCACCCCTTTTTGTACACATTTTTAGGAAAAATCTTTATCACTGAATATTATAACGAATTAATAGTATTTCAAATAGAGTAAAACTTAATTGATATGTTTTTATGGTGATCTGAAGAAAAAACGCATGTGAGAAAAACATATATCGGTAACTGAAATAGTTTTGAAGTCTATATATGGAGAGACCAAGCTAAATCAATTCAGTGAAATCATCACAAGAGAAAATTAGAAATTCACAGTTAAGCCATTTTTGGGTCTATAATACAGTACTCAAATTTAACACACATTTTTGAAGAATGTAAAATTATTCGTAGGAAATCTTAACTGCATAGAGGCAAAGTTGGCTGATATATTACATTTCAGACTCAAATCGAGAGAATTTTAAGACATTGATTTACCTTGTTCTACCAGTGGGATCTTCATTTAATAACATACGATTATTGTACAAAAAGTTAGTTATTTTGGACTGCTTGCTCCTAAAAAATAAATCATAGTCTCAAATTATGATAATTGTTCCATACTTTGTTCAGTTAAATCAGGAATTAAGAAATACAGAATTCGAATCTTGGAAAGTAATGCCTGGAAGAGGCAGAAGTGTAGAATTGTACAGCCAAATACCTAAAGCCAATGCCTGGATTTTTAATAAGTCTGGACTATCTACATCTGAATGGGTAACCTGCCTTAAAATGAATGCCAATTTAGCAGCAGTTAGATGAGTACCTGGTCGCTCTTTGGACGGATCCCGGTGCAGACATGGATGCCTGGAGACTGAAACCCTTGGCTCCATCCAAGGTCAGTGTAACAGAGGTTTACTCCTCCAAAATGCCAGACATCATCATGTTCGATCCTTAATTGCAACTGCTTTGAAAAAAAAAGTCTTGGACAGTAGAAGAAGAAGTATTTTGCCTTGCTACTAATGGCTCCTCTAGACATATTGACATCATAGCGTATTCCCAGATAATTGATCCTACCATGAGGATTGAAACGGGGAGTAGCCAGCCGGAGGATGTCAATCAAGAAAAGATCAACATTTATCTGCCAACAGTTGATTACTTCAAAGCAAAATACCAGCTTGAAAATATTGAGGTGATTGGTCTTCTTATTGGAGCTCGTGGTATGATTCCCAAGCTCTTTGAAAGCTTCAAGAAGACTTTGAACTACCACTGACACTTACTACTGACATCATAACTTCAGTTTTGAACTGCTCTTGCCAAATTCTGAGTCGTCATATTCACTCTGTTTAATTTCTCTTTCTAAACTTTATAATTCATATATGTTTATTTTAATTTTCTGTCAACAAATTCATGTAAACATTTAATATTTTAAAATTCATGTAGGAGAGTATACTGAGTCTTTCTGGGCTACCTCCAGTGGGAGGCAGTTAACAATTAAATTCCCCCCCCCCCACTGTTTCTGTTGCAATAACAGCGTTATTAAAGGTCACAAAATTAGTGGAGGAAAGCATGGGGAGCTTCGAATATCTACGAATTTCAAAGTGGCGAGTAACTTAACAATGAACACAAGATGACTGTCCATATAGCTATGCCATACACAATCTAAAACTTACTCTTACTACATGCCATATGCCAAGGCATTATGCGATATGGATGTACAGATACGGATCACATTTACTTTTCATGCCACAGCTGCAACAGGAAAACAACATGAGCATAGTGCTGCAGCAGAATGGCATGTCATCTCGCAATAGTGTCAAACTGATGTGGGCGAAACTCCCTTCCTCCTCGAATTCATTTACACATTACTGAAAAGTAAATAGCAACAGTTCCCATGTTTCAGGGTTTTTATTTAATATTCTTCCAAATGGATCATCCTGTGCACATGAAGTTTTATTTTCCAAATTGTATAATAAAAGCACATTTTATTTTATTTTGCATGTTTAAGATCATATCTTGAGCAGTTTTGTCACTTTATCAATATTTGTCACTTCTCCAAATCCTTATGAGGAACAGTTTAACAAAAAATAGTATTATAATGTAGATATGTTTTAAACTTAAAGCAACATTCTGTTTAACATATTGCTTGTTACTTATTCATCAACAACAATGTAATTTAACTTACTGAAGATTCTGATCGTTTCTAAGTAGATGGTATATATAAAAGAAGTTGATTATAGCTTCGACAATCCTTCATTTATTTCGACCAAGGTCAGTGTAACAGAGGTTTACTCCTCTGAAATGCCAGACACCATCATGTTCGATCCTTAATTGCAACTGCTTTAAGAAAAAAGTCTTGGATAGTAGAAGAGGAAGTTTTTTCCATTGCTACTAATGGCTCCTCTAGACATATTGACATCACAGTGTATTCCCAGACTACCAAGAAATGATATATAATTGATCCTACCATAAGGATTGAAACAGGGAGAAATAATATCGCCATTATTCCTGCAATAACTCCTATGTGACATATTTATCAATTTTCAGATTTTTGCTCTATTAAATAACTTAAATAGTGATACAGCAAATAATAAAATCTCTTATAGTAATTATATTTCTTTGTTTCGAAAATGTAAGAATTCACAGTCTCCTATGTACAGCTGCCGTAGGATGAATAAAATGTGTTTTTTTCTTCCTATTGAAAGTTTTTATATTTTGCATATAGGAGTTATTGCAGGAACAACGATATGCTTAGAAATGTATTAGGACCTCTTCTGTGAAGACAAAAGGATCAAGTTGAAACAATTTACTATCGAAATGGAACGTAAGAGGAGGGAACAAGTTTTCTTAGTGATGGTGAAATGTTACATTGTTAAGCTTGTAAAAAAAGAACGAAGAAAACTGTTCTTTGCAATTTGCCTTTTTCTATTGGCTTATAATCTGAATTTTTCCAGTCAGTGGACCTTATCCTGTTTTCTGGTATCGAGTTTTGAAAAGTGTTTTTAGTGGTTTATGAATTCGCTCTCGTACTTTCGTATGTTTTACATGTAAATTACATTATTTCCATTGTTTATATTGAAATTTCAGTATTGGTTGAAGTCCTCCCCATCACAGGCATCACAGACAACCAGCACTAATGCTTGTAGGGATGTCACTTCTACGTGTCAGTCGCCATTATCCACAAATAAATACTCCTGTTGCCCCCTGCTGTGGCTGAGTGGTCACACATCCAGCCTGCCACGCAGGTTCGTATGAATAACGTCTTCGGTTTGTCTGTGCTGGTTAAAGAGAATATTGAAATTCAGTTAAACTTACATCAGAGTCTCGCGATTGCAAAACACAACGAGCAAGTTGAAGAAAACAGATCTGTCCTAAATTTAATAAGAAATTGTATAAAATTTTAAACAGCAGTAGATTTAGTATTAGCAAGGTACGATAAATCCGACGACTTAGGGTACAGGGGCGTGTATCGTGAATTGGTTCACTTCAGTTTTGAGTTAGATAAAGACTTAAATACTGTAGTTAAAAGAACACTTAACCAAGTCAACAGCATTTAAGGGTACTTCTAAAATCATTCAAAACGAGTTGCTTGACTGCATGTTGAAAGTGTACCATATACAAATAAAAAAGAACTAACGATCTTAGACTATGTTTCTATCATTGTTTACTACACGACTGATGATTCAACTCCTCCTGCTATTAAGATAATGGAGGTAACTGTGCGCATTTAGTTTTAATTCGCTTATAATGTGGTCGTCTTTTATTATTTTGTAACATTAAATAGGTGAAAGTTTAAGAATATTTATGCATTGTTAAAACTGCCTATAGTGATAATCATTTATTTGGCATACAAGTTTAGACAAGTTGGCAAATGCGAACACTTAGACGACATAGGCGGGTAAGTGTACGCAGAATGTCGGCTAACTGTGCGCACTTTTTAATGTATGTTTTCTTTAGTTTCACTGAGTTACAGCAGACCTATATTGCAGCAACTTATTAACACAGATCACAAAGAAATGTTCATGTCCTTCTTATGACGTGCACAACTCGTGCCACCATTTGCCACACCCAATACACGGTACCCAATCTTCATCACTAGATGTGCTAGTCCCGAATGTCAGGTGTCGTGCAGTGGAAGTTTTCGATTGTGTTGCTCCATTTTTTACACCTTTTTGTAATTTTAGACACTTGAGGATCCGATTTTGAAAGCTGCTTTTCAGTTCTTGCTGTCAATCTTTTTTGTTTCTTGTTTTCTTTTTCCTGTTTCAAGTTTTGCTTCTTTACAAGATTGTTTTTATACGGAGACGCTGTTAAAGTGTCTGATTGCTGAATTGTTCTTTTCCTTTTGTTCTGATTCTCATATTTAGGTAAGAAATGAATGTCGGTGATCGGTACTCGAGATAAACTAATGGAACTGGTTGGGTTGAATTGTTTGATTAGTTGACCCCTCACTTGTTTCTTGGTTGTTCATATTCAATTTCTTCTCCTTCTTCCTGTTCTTTATCTATATCTTCATCTCTGTTACTATTTGCTGACTGATCGAGATCTTCAGCAATCGGAAAATCGATTCTGGTTACCTCAGATGGTAAGAAATCATCAACATTGAACACGTGTGGATTGTAGGGATAAATGCATGTGTCACCTAAAGCCGCTACAGCATTTCCAGCAGTTGCCACTCAAAGGCTGCGCGAAATAGACCAGACACTTCCATCTGGGTTACAGCTCTGCTAGGATTACTACAAAACCATTTTTCTACTCCTGGCATAAAATTTCTTAATGGGGCAAATATGTCTTTATCTAATGGCTGAAGTATATGACTAGCATGGGATAGCAACGTCAATAGGACAATGTGTTGTTTGCAGGATTCCACAACTGAAAGCGAGCAATGTGAGACATGGTTATGAAGAACAAGAGGACTGGATCATCTACTGAAGATTTAACATGCTTGGCAAAATGTTCCAACCAAACAAGGAACAGTTCGGAATTCATGTATCAAGATTCACTAACAACAAGTCCAAGAGAACCTGTAGGGGGGGGGGGGTTGTTACAGAGCTCCGGTTTGTTTCTATTACGACGAAAAATCAAAGCAGGTGGTATAAAGTTTCCTGTTTGGTTTACACAAAAAACAGCAGTTACTATTTGACCTCTTTCAGCCGATTTTATTTTCTTGACGGACTTCTTCCCCTTTGTAGCAACGACTTTAGCTGTCTTACCAGGAACAGTCGACACTCCGGTCCATGTTGAACAATCTATGGGGAGGGAATTTGTACTTTCCCAAACATTCCTTGAGATTCTCAAAGTAGCGGTCAACCTGCACCTTATTGATTTTGGCGGGAATAACAGCATCCTCACCAGCAATAACAGCATTCTCCAAGGTATTAATAGTAATCTGATACATTTATTGCGGAGAGACCAATACTTTATCTTATTTCATCGTAAAATTACAGTCAAGTTAGCGAAATATAACAATTTACTTGCTTCAATAATGTAATCGTACAAATAAAGCACCCATAGCATTAACGCAACTCTTACAAATTACACTACTGTACTAAACTGTCAGCTGTTGTCCAGTGATGCCAACAGCTGAAAAATGTGATTGTGTATACTTGGCCGTCTGCGCACAGTATCATCCATTACCTTACGTTACGAGCCACCGGCATAGCTCTGTCGGCTAAAGGTTGACGCTCACTGGCACGAACCGACCGGAACGGAAATCTACAGCCGTCCGTCTTCCGCGGAAGCTCTGACGCTCACTGCTCGGAATATTCCGGTACAGTCGACAGGCAGTCTGGTTTAAACATGGAGTGGGATAGTAGCAGTTCCGAAGATGATTTTATTTTGCTGAGTCTTTAGCTGATGAGGAAGGAAGAAAGAAAATATCAGCCCATAACTAGAGCCCGGATTTTATGTAATGTGAAAATGATAACTATGTACATAAATATGGAGCTAAAAATGACAAAATACGTAGATAAATATGTAATAAATAAAAATAAACGTTGGTAATTTAAAATCTAAGCTTTATTAGATGTATTTTTGCTCACTAATAAAAAATTACAGGTCCACGTGTGATTCAATCTCGTTTAATTATTGTATGGAGGCGCAATTAATAATTAAATATTTTTTTCATATTTCCTGCCGTCATTGATCGTCTGGTCAACGGCAACCCATACATAGGAATCATCAAGTCCATCTCTAATCGTTTCCATTGTGTCAGTGTAGCAGGAGTTCAAATATTTTTTCCGGAGTGTTGATTCATGCGAAATATTGAAGTTGCAGTATTTGCGTAGGAATGCTCGGAACTTTGGAACTCCAAGTTTATACCACTGTACGTTTGCAGCAACCATTGCCATGCACAAATTTTTATTAAATTCACTTGTAGAAGACGAATTTTTCAGCACCACTTGTGTAAGAAGAACTTGTTTCTTTTCGACGGAGCACGTTTTTTATTTCTCACATGAAATCCAATTTTTAAATGCTGTAACTTCATGGAGCACCCAATGCGTTTGTCACACACTTTGGACTGCACGATTTTACCATTTTAGTAAAGGAATAGTCAATTGAAATCCAGTCTTTTAACTTGGATGCGAATGGCAGTAGGCTTGCTACTTGTATTACCTGATGTCAAAATAAGTTTCTTAAAAAAAAAAACAGAAAAAACTATTGTTTTCTTTTAGAGCAACTGATTGGGGGTGTTTGTGCGAAACGGTCATACCCACAGGGTAATTTTCATTCTTTCCTTCACTACGTTAGCAGTACAATGACCCACCATTTGCATTGGTATTTGTACCTACTTTACCGTTACTTCTCAAGGGATATAGCCTACAAACTATTAGCATTGCAAAGAGATGTCCATTTTTTGACAGAATACGTTATTATTTTCAATTATTAAATTATATTTATGCACTAGAGACGAAGGGATAAGCTTTATAAACAATTTAAAAAAAATAACTTAAGAATTACGTAGAGAGAAAATTGGTGAAAAAAATGTATATATTCTTTCAAAATATGCAATATCCTTAAAAATATGTAAAAAAAAATATAATATGTGCCAAAATATTTATTATGCACCAAAATATGTAAAAACATTTAAAACTTCGGAATAATGATTCCTTTAATATGATTCGCGGACTTTTAGCTTTCCTTATAGCTACATATGTAGGAACGGAATATGTAATTACATACAATCCGGGCTCTAGTCATAACATTATAAAAAAGTGTTTTGATTAATTTAAACATCTTTTCCCAGATTTGTGTAAAGATCGAGTAATGGTTTTTTTAGTACTTTCGTATGAGCGAAGAAAAATGTTTAAAACTTCATCTGTTATTAGCACTTGAAATAATTAAGGGAAACATCACATTTCGAAGGCCAATCAGCACAGAAGCGCGATTAGCACTGTTAAAATTAACTTTTCATCACTCATTTTAAGAATAATCTGTCTGGACAACGCACCAGCACATATTGAGTGGGAAAGTACTGAGAACAGCCAACACACTTTTCTCCGAAGACCAGCGAAGACATACGAATGCTAACGATCGTCATCGGAAATTCCGCTAGGGTCGTGTCGCGAGAACCCTGTCCGTCAGGACCGGCAGCCGGTTGCTTCCGTTCGGACAAGTGAGCGTTTGCCGTTTAAAATACATGCATACGTCTCTCGCAGAATATTTCCGGTTCGTTCCGTTCCGGTCGGTTCGTGCCAGTGAGCGTTTGCCTGCCGATCCGGAGTTGCTCTCGGGCGCAGGTTCGATTCCCGCTTGGACTGATTACCTGATTGGGTTTTTTCCTAGGTTTTCCCTAATCATAAGGAAAATGTCACGTAATCTATGGCGAATCCTCGGCCTCATCTCGCCAAATATCATATCATTATCACCAATTCCATCGACGCTAAATAACCTCGTATTTGATACAGCGTCGTTAAATAACCAAGTAAATAAAAAATTACGTTATATTATTGATGGAATGCTTGTCTGTTAAGCGATAAGTGTGCATTTTTCCTCTAATTTGTCTGGATTGTGTGTACAGTTGTATACATTTTGATGAGTTTAATAATAATAATAATAATAATAATAAAAATAATAATAAAAAAATAATAATAATAATAATAACGATGTCTGGCTAGACAAAAGAATAGCCTACAGGTAAGCAAATGGTTCTGACAGTATTGAATTTTCCATATCAAGCTGGAGGCAAAACAAGCACCGATCAGTAGAGGAAAAAGAGTGGTGTTTGTTTGTTTGTTTGTTTGTTAACTTGTTTTAATAACAAGATAATTTAAGGCAATACATCTATGAAATTCTATAATCTATAATTTTAATCTGATCAACTTGAAATTTTGACCATACTAGCACATTATCATACAGTACTAATATTACACACCAAATGTTGTAGCAAATAGTTTTGAGATATTAATTGCTTTATTTAAGATTGTTTTTTTATGTATTATTAAAATGATCCTTGTAAAAAAATGGATTATCACATAATACTTAAAAATTTATTTTGAACTTAAAAGATTAATATAAACAACAGGATGAGCAGACTTTGTTTAATTTAATTTAGTTTTGTGGAAAAAAATATTTTCTCGTTGAATATTTTACTTTTCTGTTATATAGTTACCATTAATCAGAATATTTTTATTTACACATTAAGAAGCTAAAACTGCTTTAAAGTGTATGTGTTCCAAATTTGAAGACAGATGAGAATTCTGAATTTATAAAAATGTCTTGTATAATAAGAACTACATTTGCAAGACTTATTATTTGCATAACACTGTAACTATCCAGCACACTATTTTCGGCCAAATTAGATTATGTGGATATATCATTTGACATAGTCTCATTTAGTAGAGAAATATATATATTAAGTACCTATAAGAAAGAAAAAATTGTATGTATAACAAAAAATTTGCAACACTTATGCAACTTTTATCGCTAGCGCATAGTACGCGTAGACTAACCTTACTATATATACACAATCTCGCATAATGAAAGTTATGGCGTTAGCGGGCCGGACTGTTATACAGTCACGGTCCGTTTACAGTCACTGTACTGTACCATTAATCAGAATATTTTTATTTACACATAAATAAGCTAAAACTGCTTTAAAGTGTATGTGTTCCAAATTTGAAGACAGATGAGAATTCTGAATTTATAAAAATGTGTTGTATAATAAGACCTACATTTGCAAGACATTATTTGCATAACACTGTAACTATCCAGCACACTATTTTCGGCCAAATTCGATGTGGATATATCATTTGACATAGTCTCATTTAGTAGAGAATATATATATATATATATATATATATATATATATATATATATATATATATATATATATATATATATTAAGCACCTATAAGAAAGAAAAAAATTGTATGTATAACAAAAAATTTGCAACACTTAATGCAACTTTTATCGCTAGCGCATAGTACGCGTAGACTAACCTTACTATATATATACACCATCTCGCATAATGAAAGTTATGGCGCTGGCGGCCCGGACTGTTTACAGTCACGGTCCGTTTACAGTCACTGTACTGTAGCCTACCCCAACCAGACAATTGGTCCCTGGAGTATTTACTCGTAAACCAATTGTTCCTCCAAACAAAAATTAGGACACTCGCTTGTTTGGACGCGATATAAGTCACTGGCGCGGGATTAACTTCTCCGTAAACTTACACCAGCGAGTAAGGTCACTGGCGTGAGATAACATCTCCGTAAACCTACATACACCTTTTAATGTGGGCATTGATGGGTTCCAACCCCCATATGAGAAACACAGAGGAGAAGGTGAAAAAGATCTATATCACAACAAGACAAGGCATGTGATTGAGTTTGTGTAATTTTTAATTGTTTACGCTTCCAAGATGAAGGCAGCTTCATTCGTTTATCAGCGGTTTCTCCATCATCACTTGAAAAGTCATTTTCATTCGTCATGTGTTTAAAACAAATGCCATTAATTCACGTTACTGTGTTATAACATGAACCCTGCTCGTACATACAGGGTGTATCTCTTGCTCGTATTTTTCAGAATGTAAGCAACACTGTATTTTATGGGTTGAAATTGAAATTCAGGTGACTGTATAGGAAATCTCACTGCACACAAGCCTGACGCTTTATCCCTACTCTACTAGCGACTTTCATAAACAACGGAACAGTTAGTTGTACTTAAGAAACTGCCTTCACAAGTGATACACACTCCGGCTTCCAGAGCAGTTTCGTATTTACGGCTCTGCCTGTGAATGTGCGGGTTTATATAACTTTGAAAGAAATAGGGGCAAGAGTTACATTCGATATATACTACAAAAATCATTTATACGTTTTTATTTTATAATAAACCAATATTTCAATAGCTCTAAATGAGTAAAAAGATTCAATAGTGTTTTTAGTTGGTTATTTAAAGACCACGTATCAGCTACTAGTTTATTTAGTGTCGATGAGATTAGTAATAGTGAAATATTTAGCGAGATGAGGCCGAGTATTCGCCATAGATTACCTGGCATTCACCTTACACTTAGGGAAACCTCGGAAAAAACTCAATCACCCCAAGCGGGGATCGAACTCGTTTCCGAGCGCAACTTCAGACCGGCAGGCAAGCGCCTTAACCGACTGAGCCACGCCGCTGGCTGATGCAATAGTCAGAGCGCTCTGCAATAGTGTCAAGTTTTAACACAACACTGGAGGAACGTGATCTTCACACCACAAAACAACTCAGCTCCTTTCCCGCTCAACTGCAAGACATCTCTAACGAGAAATTTTTCGACGCGTTTACTTCAATGGTTCTTAAACACAATGCATGAAAAATTACAGCTTAAAAATCACGCCGTTGAACGTTTCTTTAACTAAATGGATGGCAAAGTAAACGAAGTAGCCGATTATATGGAAATCTCAATTCTGGTCGAAAGTGGACAGTTTACATATAGGAACACAACAAAAATTTGACATTTTGAGTTGTTTTTTAAGTGTATTTAATGTACTAATACACTACGTGAATCCTCAATGTTTCTATACCGAAAACAAATGCACACACAAAGCCCATTCCCAAAGTACACGCGCGCTATCTATTGGTACTAGTTCAGGATATCTCTATTTATATGCATTTCTGACTGCCACAGGGATAGGGTCCATCATAAAACTACTCACTTGTAATGGTCAAGGATAGTTCTGATCAGTTTTCTACAGTCTGATAAATCGTGACTTGTTGGTGTACTACACCAACAAGTCACCAGGTGTAGTGGTGTGTAGTTTGCTGTAGCTGCTTGGGTACCACACAATATGAGGACTTTGGAAAAATCAGCATAACAGTTGTTTCAAGGCTGTCACTTCTCCTTCACTCGTTCTGCCCCCTCTAATTTCTCACGTAATCACATTGGTTCGGGCGGAACAAGTGAAGGACCTAGCAGAAGAAAATTTACGACCACGACAAAGGAAGGAAAAAGGAAGTGCAGAGTGCGTCGTCATACAGGACTTGATGATTAGGTATGTGGGAGAACAAAACCCGGAACTGGAAGTGAAATGCTATCCGGGAATACAAGTGGACAAAGTGAAAGACGTGATTGAGCAGCACGAGAGAGGAGATCCGGCGAAAATCATACTACACGGGGACAAACAATGTGAGTAGAAGAAGCGTGGACTACATCTTGACGGACTTGTACGATCTGGTGTCATTTATGAAGAAATGGTATCCAACAGCAGACATCATCATCAGCGGGATTGTCAGGTTTCGCGACGTCAACTGGAGGAAAGTGGGACGTACAAACAAGGTGTTTGAGTGAGTTGTGGAGCACATGGGGACTCGGCACGTGGATCCCAGCTCCTGGTTGGATGACAGAGACTTTGGGAAGCAATGGAAGCTCTCTTCGCTACAGTGGCGGCGTCGACGAGAGAGGACAGGAATCAGCAATGAAGATGGGTCAACACGGAGTTGAACAGTGAACAGGTGAGGACCAATCTTTTAAGGTTGCTACAGGTTAACTGAAGAAGTATAGTGAATAAAAGAACTGAATTTTGGAATTTAGTTGATATCTACAATTCGGTGGTAATTATACGTATGTACGGAGTCATGTCTTCACAGTAATATATACGATGTGGATATGTGCAGAATTGATTATAGGTTTACAGAAGAGATAAAGATGACAGGGGCGGAGGAATATTTGTTTGTTAAAACGGGTATAGATAGCAGCTTGCTATGGTCAAATTCAGAAGCAGAAATTATAGTGGTACAAATCAATAATAAATACAGTGGTGAAAAATGGGATATAATAGCATGCTATAGGCGAAACAAACGTCTTACTTTGAGTAAACTCCAATAACAGATATCCTCAACTGTCATAAATAAAAACAGAAATAGGTATCTCAGTCATAACAACCTCATAAAATTACAGATGAAACCATGAAGTAATTAAAATTCAATCATTTGGTCTAGAAGCATCCGATTTTGGTGTAATGATAATTCGTTTAACATGCTTTTGATTGCAATTCATTTAACTAATTAAAATTCGATAATTTTGATCGAGAGAGCACCCTTTTTGGTGCAAAGATAATCCCTTTAATATGTTTCTTCTTTTTTATTTGGTATTTAACTACGCTATATCAACTACTAGGTTATTTAGCGTCGATGGGAGTGGCGATAGCAAGATGAGGCCGAGAATTCGCCATAGATTACCTGAGATTCGAAAATCTCGGAAAAAATCCAGTCAGGTAATCAACCCAAGCGAGGATCATGTTTCTTCTTAATTGCTATGGTATTCAAATAAATTAAAATAATTGGTTCAGGTAACATCCGTTTCTGTGTCAAGGATAATTCGTTCAATATGTTCCTAAATTTCTTTTGAATACGCCCTTTAATAATTCACTCAAAACAAATGTAAGTATAGTATGAATTCTCTACAAAGATATTTTTTGTATTGGTTCCATTGTGCACAATTGTTTACGTAAATAAATATAAATAAAAATTAGCATGGCGCATAAAAATTATTTTAAGAAATACAGGAAACAAATGTGTAAGTACAAAAAAAGTGTACTTACGGAATAATTGATACTTAATTATGTGCCACGTGTATATTTGTAATGTTATTTCATTCCCCACTTTAATTCGATCATGAAATAACTCAATGTAAATCAGACATCGGTCCTGTGTGTGGTGTGGGAGGATAGCGAAGATTTAATTTTTGGTTTTGTTTTGGTCCTATCATCTGACAAATTGTTCAAAGGTAATTTTGCCGCATGGGCGGATATTAAATATCGTAAGCAAATGCCTCGTCAAAGTGGGGTATAAATATACGACTATCTTCCAATTTTTCATACAAGTCAAATGAGAGGGATATAAATATACGACTATCTTCCAATATTTCATACAGGTCAAATGAGAAAACTTTGTTTTTCCGTATGTGACGCTTCCGTATTATCGGTTTTAAGGTTTAAATCTACTTCTAACATATCTTCATCGACCATTTCACCGTCCCAAATTCATTGTTCACCCCCTATAAGCATCGGTTTGCTAGGAATAAGCGTTGGATACCTGACAACGGTTCACGCCAGGCGCGGCTCGTCTTTAGGTTCACTGGTTCACTGAACCCCCTGTCTCTTGAAGCCACTCACTCTCTTCATATTTAAGAGTAACTATAGAAAGAAACTGCTGGATGTTCGGCTTCTTTTGGTTAGAGCATAAGTGAGTTATAGCCAGTAAAGTCGGGCGAAATAGTTGCATCTGGGGGTTCATTCTCAGACGTAAACCAGCTAGACCTTTTAAAACAGCCTGCGGCAGTGAGAACACGCTAAGAAGTAGAGGAAAAGTGTGTTTAAAAAAAAACGCTGTTGTCGCCAACGAAAACTTTGGCTCCAACAGTGTCCTTCTCTGTCACTCACACTATCCTCGTCTGTCATTCACACTTCTCTCTCTAAAGCAAGAGGGCTATCCAGCTTGCTTCAAAGCTGCCTAACTAGAACCAGAGCAGTGTATATTAGAGAGTACCGCATTCTAGGCGGCGGCAGCCATATTTACTCCTGGCTCGGCACAGACGCGTAAGCAGTAATGCTAGAACGATGGTGATTAAAGGCGATATCATACATGTTGTTGTGGTTTATTGAATACAGGAGGCGAGGATTAATAAACATTATTGTCATAGTGAAATGACTCATTAGAGATAACACTTTATTATTTATGTTATGTCCATTTCAATTGGGATAACATCAGCAATTTTCTATGCAGTTCTCGTACCAATACTTCCGCTACCACCATTTAGCAGATTGTTGTAGTGCATTTGCTATACCAGACAATTTTCTTAACAATAAATACATTTTAGTTCTAAAATACAGTTATCAGACTTTTTCAAAAACATTATGACAAGTTGGGAACGTATGAGTTGAAGTGTTAATAATTAAAGACTTCAAATCCTTTACTGTCAACTCATTTTCTACCAACGTTATACATTTTTTTTACATTTACAGATTTACAAGGGTATACAAGTGACATATCCTTGTACGACTTGAGAGTCACTAATGTGCTGATAAAATTTACAGATTCATCCCTGTTATCAGTTATTACTATTAGAGATGAAAAACAGTTTTCACAAATACTATATAACTTACTTTATTTTATTTTGAACAAAACTGATCCCAACAAGTAATAAAGAGCTTGTTGTTCACTCAAGTTATTTCTGTTTTCAGTTAAATTATAATTTAGCCTATATCAATTTCCTTTTGCTCACATTCATCTTCAATAGACCTTTCTGCTTCGGGTTTACTTACATCTGTACCTAGAAACTCAACTAATTGTACAGAATCGCAAACTGCGTAATATCCATGCTCCGTTTATGAGAAAAATTGAGAAATCGTAATGCAGTTTTGAATTCTTTTGCATCCGGGGTTGGATTTATGGAACGGAAAGTAGAAAATAAATTTTCTAACGCATCCTGCGTGGATCTATCTAGCATAAGATATTTGAAGTTCGCTTTATTATGACAACTTTCTTGAGAATCAAGAATTGTTTTTGTTACCAGTATTATACCAGTTTGGAATGGTTTCCAACGTCCGCTTTTGCCCACCTTGATATTTTCAATTATGAATATTATGTCATTACTTACTTACGGCTTTTAAGGAACTCGGAGGTTCATCGCCGCCCTCACATAAGCTCCACATCGGTCCCTATTCTGTGCAAGATTAATCCAGTCTCTATCATCATATCCCACCTCCCTCAAATCCATTTTAATATTATCCTCCCATCTACGTCTCGGTCTTCCCAAAGATCTTTCCCTCTCCGGCTTCCCAACTAACACTCTATAGGCTATGCATTTCTGGATTCGCCCATACGTGCTACATGTCCTGCCCATCTCAAACGCGTGGATTTAATGTTCCTAATTATGTCAGGTGAAGAATACAATACGTGCAGTTCTGTGTTGTGTAACTTTCTCCATTCTCCTGTAACTTCATTCCTCTTAGCCCCAAATATTTTCCTAATTACCTTATTCTCAAACAACCATATCCTCTGTTCCTCTCTCAAAGTGAGAGTCCAAGTTTCACAATCATACAGAACAACCGGCAATATAAGATTTTTTGACAACAGACTAGATGACAAAATATTCTCAACCGAATAATAAGAGGAATTTCCCACACTTATTCTGCGTTTAATTTCCTACCGAATGCCATTTATATTTGTTACTGGTGCTCCAAAGTTATTTGAATTTTTCTACCTCTTCGAAGGATAAATTTCTAAATTTATATTGTATTTCCATTTCGAATAATATTCTGGTCACGAGATATAATCATATACTTTGTCTTTTCGGGATTTACTTCCAAACCTATCGCTTTACTTGCTTCAATTCCCGTGTTTTCCGTAATAGTTTGTGGATTTTCTCTAACATATTCATGTCATCCGCATATACAAGGAGCAGTAACCCGTTCAATTACAAACCCTCTCTGCTATCCTGAACTTTCCTAATGGCATATTCTAGAGCGAAGTTAAAATGTAAAGGTGATAGTGCATCTCCTTGCTTTAGCCCGCATTGAAAATATTATGTAATTGAGAAATTAATCATTGAAGTATATTCTTCCTCTTGTTTATCACTAAGTGCTAATTTTGTACATCGACAGTTGATTACACATTGATTAACTGCACAACAACACGGCATTCTTCAAGATAACAATGAAATATCGCACTAGAAACCTCTGTTCCGACACGAGTCTTGCGTTGTACAGTCTCTCCGCAGGAGTAAAAATGGCCGCCGCGGCGGCATTTGTCGGATCAAAAGAATGCGGTACTCTCCAATATACACTGCTCTGAATAGAACAGGTTTCTCTTTTGTTAACACTTCAGAGGGGTTGAGTGTGGGGGAGGACTAGCTCATGAATTTGTAAGAAATGTTGTTTTTAGCGAAGTTCTGAGGCAGTTACAACATTGTGTTCCCGCGGCGCGGACTTCTGTATAAGTACCTACCGATAGTAATAGTGAAACCAATGTTATTGTAAATACGTTTTACGTAAGAAAGTGTGTTTCTAACAATACTAAAACGTGTGCTTTGTAATGGTGGAAAATAGGTTTATATGTTTTACGTAAGAACGTTGAGCGTTTTTAACTAGGCCTATAATTAAACTTGTGATTTGTAATGGCGGGAAATAGTGTTAATGTTCTCCAGACAATCAACTTTTCATCTCTTCCATTAGAAAAAAAAAAAACTTGAAATAATAAAGGCTCTGGGAAGACCACTTCCACTTTTATCAATTTCTCAGGGTCGATCATGTAAGGGTAAATCATTTTGTAGAGTGTTCAGGCCTCAAATTTATGAAAGAAATAACTGGATCTGTGGATGTGAAGTCACAAACAAATTGTTATGTTTCCCGTGTTTGCTCTTTGCTAAAGAAAGTGATGCTAGTTGGGTTAAAACAGGGGTGTGTGATTTAAGTCATCTGACTCAAAAAATTAAAAAACACGAAGAATCTGTGGTTCATAAGAATGCAACATTGGATCTGTCAATGCTTGGGAAAACAGATATCAGGGAACAACTCGACAATGCGTTCAGGAGAAATATTGAAAGACATAATGACGTGGTGAGAAAAAATCGGTATGTGTTATCGAAAATTATCGATTGTGTCAAGTTTTGTGGTGAATTTGAATTAGCACTGCGAGGACATGATGAAAAAACATCATCATCAAACCCGGGAATCTTTAGAGGTTTAATCAATTTCACATATGCGTTAGACAGTGTCTTAAAAGATCACCTCACTACAGCAACTGTTTTCAAGGGAACATCAAAATCGATACAGAATGATCTGTTGAGTTGCATGCTTCAAGTGTGTCGTGAACAAATATTGGCCGAAATAGCTAATGCTGATTTTGTTTCTGTGATAGCAGACGAAACGTCAGATGTGTCATCAAAGTTTCAGCTGGTGGTGGTGACTCGCTATGTGTTGCTGAACGGGAAACCAGTGGAAAGATTTTGGACTTTCTCGAATCCATCCGGTCATGACGCTCTTTCCTTGGCGAACTGCATCAAAGATATTCTTGCAGAGATTCTGAAAACTGATAAAGAGAAACTAATCTCCCAAAGCTATGATGGTGCAAATGTCATGAGTGGATGTAATGCTGGAGTTCAAACCTTAGTACAACAGGATTACCCTTACGCTTACTTCATTCACTGCTACGCCCACCAATTAAACTTGATCATGGCTAAAGCTGCTAGTCAGAACACTCAGGTCCGCGTATTTTTGGCCAACATTGGAGAAATACCCTCGTTCTTTGCCTGCTCACCCCAAAGGATCGCCATTCTTGATGAAATTGTCGGAAAAAGAGTTCCGCATGGTTCCAATACCAGATGGAATTTTAACTCGAGAACTGTCCAAGTGGTATATGAAAATAAAGACGCTATTCTGGAGTGCCTGGAGAAAATTTAAAATACAAGTAAACAGAATTTAACCATAAACCAAGCTCAAGGTTTGCGGTTGAAAATGGAACTTTCTTCTTTCAATTTTTGGTTGGAAATTTTCTATAGGATCATGCCTCATGTAGATATACTCTACAACCAAATACAAAAAAGCACAGCTGATTCGTTAAAAATCAAGAATGCAATTTCTTCATTTGAAATAGAAGTAATGAAAATTCGAAATAGCATCGATAACATTGCAGCTGAATGTGAAGAGGACAATAAGGCAAAGAGACGTCGTGAAAACACCCACATCTCTCGCAACGTGGCAGCGAAAGAAGTTTGTGACGTGATTCTAAATCAGGTACGATTGAGATTTTCATTTACAAATCACATGTTGGCAGCAAATCTTTTCGACTCGGAACACTTTCCAAATTATAACAAAATGTTCCCCGAGAAAACCTTGAAGTCTGTAATAGAAAAATATCCATTTCTTAAATTCCAACAATTGAAATCTGAGTTGAAAGTGATCTACATGAGAAATGACTTCAGAAATGTGTCCGGTGTCGTTGATCTTTTGCAATTCCTCATCGAAAATAACGTGGTAGAGTCTTTCAGTGAAGTGTCGAAGCTCCTGAAAATAATAGCAACAGTGCCTATGTCTACCTCGGAAGCAGAAAGATGTTTTTCTACATTAAAGCGGGTGAAAACTTTTCTTCGAAGTACGATGGAGGAAGAACGTCTGACGGCCTTAGCAATGCTATCCATTGAAAAATCCATGGTTACGGAATGTGTGGATTTCAACGAGAGAGTGATCAACATATTTTCAACAAAAAAGGAGAGAAGGATGGATTTTCACTACAAACATTCAACAGCAACACCATCTTCTCCCGAATTACTGGGTTAGGTGAGTATTTGATTTTTACAGTTTGATTTTATGTTAATTTTTTCTGAGAATGAGTTCATATACACGAAAACAGTAATGCTATAAATTAATGTCGTAACTTATTTATGAGTACTGATATTCAATATGTGAACCCCCAACATCAAATCTCACGAGCCGCCACTGGTTCACGCACCACTCTTTGAAACAAATTCATTTGGAAGATAGGCCTACACGAGACTTCTTTTTATAATCTCTTCTGCTTGCAACGTGGAATAATTACGAAAGCCGCTATTGATTCTTTTACAACAATGTAAGACTTTTGTCAAAATTATCATGTTCGCAAGGTCTTGATTTATACATAATTTACGAAATTTTAGTGTATTTTATTTGATTTTATCAAAATTTATAGAAATTATATAAAATGGTAAGTGAAATTACATTTATTTCAAAAATCAAGGCGGGAAGCTTTCTTGAATGACAGTGCAAAGTAAATGTTATATAGGCCTACATAGTGATGAAAATAATATCAGTTGCATAAGTACATAATATGGCTTATATTAGTTGGTTTATGATGTATATGAATTTGAAATAGTCCTATTTACGGTGTATTTTTTTTAAACAATTGTTCTAGTCCAGTTAAGTTCTTTAGAAGGTAATGCCAGGTAATCTATGATTAATCCTCGGCCTCATCTCGCCAAGTACCTTCTCGCTATCAGCAATCCCATTGACGTTAAATAACCGAGTAGTTGATACAGTGTCGTTAAATAACCAACTAAAAACAGAATGCATCACTCCTATAGGTTAATGCACGCCCCCTTTTGTTCACGAAAATGTATTTGAATGCATTGAAGATAAGTTATTTCTTGAATCTGTACCGCGTAGTGCAAAAATGACGTATAAGAGTGACTCATTTGGTACTAAAATTCTGTTAAATTACCGAACAATACAATGTAAATTCATTTTGCTTGTTTTTTTAAATTTCGTGGCATTTTCTGGTTAGATGTGCTATCTCTTGAATATTAACAAGAGAAAAGATATCCCTCATATAAATCGTTGAGATCCGAAAGATACAGGGAGATAGAGCTTCTATGCTTTTAGTAAATTCGGTATTATTGTCTAGCTGTTTTGCCCTGTAAGAATCCGTCTTTCTTTAGAGAATCCAGAAGCGTTATGGAAATTATGAAAATAAACATAAAATACTTTCTGTAGAACTTAATACCCGGACTTCGTAGCCCGTAATCTTTTAGAAAACTAATTTATTGAAAAAAAAAAATCTGTAAATGATGAAAACACCACTGCCACTTTATAGCACTTTCCAAAATTACTCGGGTAACTTAATTTATAAAATAAAAAGAGAATAGCTGCAGTAAGCCCCGGTAATGTGTACCTTACCGCTTTACCACAAGTTTGGCTCACGGTAAAATACTAGGGCCGTATTCATAGACATTTTTAGCGCGGGCTTCCGGTGGATGATCAGCGTTTTTCGTATTCATAAACCAGTGTTAGCGATAGGATATGATTTGAATTCTGTACAAGTAACCAGTGGATAGCCGGGGCTAACTTAGTACGCTCGTAGCGCGTGCTGCGAAATGTCTATGAATAGCACCCCTAATGTTCACTTCGTTTGAGTTGTATTTTTGGTCCAGGACAAATACTCGTATTTTACGAAAACACTCATCGTTTCTTCTGTGGTGGCTATACAAGTATTATTTCTATTGTTCCAAGGCAAAATGCGATATTTCAATTTTTGGTGAAAATGATATATATATATATATATATATATATATATATATATATATATATATATTCTCTAATCCGTCGCTATGAAACATGGAGTATTATGGTTTTATACAGTCGTTTAAACTTTAAGGGCCATATTCATAGACATTCTTAGCGCGGGCTTTCGGTGGATGATCAGCGAACTAACGTTTCGTATTCATAAACCAGTGTCAGCGATATGATATGATATGAATCCTGTTTAGCACGGTCGTAGCCCGGGCTAGCGAAATGTCTATGAATAGTACCCTAAGTGCTTGCCCCTGTAAAACTGCAAAAAATGACATCACATTTTGCTTTGGAACCACAAATTTGTGATTAAGTTAATAGGGAAAAGTGCCTTCTTTAGTGTTATATGTTATAAGTGATTTCTTTGCCGTGAAGATGGTGTATAATGATAATGTAAAGTGGTTAGGGCTTCATAATGGCGGTGGTATAGGTACTTATGTTAATAACTCGTTATTGCGGATGTGGTGTTACCATAATTTTCCCTGAAAAGAGCATATCCATCGCGCAAAGTCCTTCAGCAAACATGAACAGTTCTTTAAGGACTTCGACTTATATACAGGTATACTTTTCTCGTTTCACTCAACAATTCTAACAGTAATTCTTCAGTCGTCCCTTTTACTAAATTATCATATAATTTGTCGGGATCTGATATCCACAACAAAAAGTCATAACTTCTTAGTTGATATAGCGTCGTTAAATAACGAATTAAAAAGTATTTTAGCATTTTAGATCTAGTTGTTGAGATATTTAAAATTAAAGAAAAACGCGTACAGTATAAATAATTTAACTTTTTAAACAGTAAAAACTATAATTTTATTATTATTATTATTATTATTATTATTATTGTATGTGATTTATTTACTTTGCACTATCGAAACAACTCACGAATCCTTAACTTATCCTCACATATTATGGTACCGCTTCTGCTGAGAACCGGTTCTGCTTGTATGAAATTTGTACGCCGTTCGAATCGTGCGTAGTGCTTGCATGCAGTTTAGGAATCGCCTATTTCTGATTTACCGGTAAGTAGTCCCAATTGAAGTAGACATTGAGTAATTCGTAAATATGACTTGATGACTCAATCATTGAAGTTGGTTTCGTTGTGGTGGTGGTGGTGGTGGTGGTGGTGGTGGTGGTGCTTTTTCTGATGATGATGATAATAATGACAAATATGTAAACGCATTTAATTTAGATTGTATTACCACAGTCTAGTATATACAGTCACGAAACTCAGTACGTAGTAAATGTGCATCCATAGATAGTTTCTAACCAATAGGATCGCTAATATCGCCTCATTACAGACAATGCGAAATAGTACCTGCACAGTCTATTGTTCCTAGCACCCTCACAACTCAAGCTTCGTGGCTGTATATAGTAGACTGTTCTTTGATGTGTCGTTTGGGAGAAATGTTGATAGCATTTTATTCATTCCACCAGCGCGAGTGCATCTCTATTCACGTTGGCCAGGCCGGTTTGCAGATAGGCAATGCATGCTGGGAACTATATTGCTTGGAACATGGCATCCAGCCCGATGGATTTATTCCATCAGACAAGACTGCGGGTTCTTGCGACGACAGTTTCTGCACTTTCTTTTGTGAGACCGAAGCCGGAAAGAAAATTCCTCGTGCCGTCATGGTTGATCTTGAACCTACAGTGGTCGGTGAGTAAGACATTAGAAGTTTCATTTACATTCTGTTAATTTTCTTGTGTTATATGTATCCAAGTAAAATACGGTATTTTTTAAGGTTGGTACGATATTCTACACCATACCTGCACAAACAGCGCTCTACGAGCGCGCGCGCTCCTTCGGAGCGGGAGAGCTGTGTTTACCGCTCGCCGAATCGGAGAGGAAGATACGTCAGAATGACATAGACTTGCTATAGGTAGAAGAGAGGGAAACGACCACTCAGTTATCTAGTGGAGTGCAGTGTGTAGGCCTATTCTCAGTAACTGTTTCATGTTGCTTACCTACTGCTACAGTACAGTATGGCGGAATCTAAAAGACGGAAAAGTGGTGATCAGGCAAATTCTTTCAATGTTGCATGGGACAATGCTTATTTTTTCATAGCTGCTGGAGTAAATACTCAGTGCTTTATCTGCCACAACATTTTGAAAGATAGAAAGAAACATAACATAATGCGTCATTACGAGTCCAGACATAAAGATACTAAAGATATTAATCTTCAACAATTTAAATATATCTCTTCAGGGAAAAGGCCAGCTCAGTGTTGATATGTTGAATAAATTACGGGATTTCAGTCGTAAACTTACACTTTTCGTAAGTCAGTTTCGAGAAGGTAATATGGCTTACTTTCGAACGATAGAAACTGCTCGTGATGAAGCCATGTTAAACGATTATGTGCAAATATTAATTGAAATTCAAAATGAATTTAATTCTAGGTTCCAAGATCTTGTCTTAAGGGCCACACCTGTGGAGTAACGGTTAGTGCGTCTAGCCGCGAAACCAGCTGACCAGGGTTCGATTCCCGGTCGGGGCAAGTTACCTGGTTGAAGTTTTTCCGGGGTTTTCCCTCAATCCAGTATGAGCAAACGCTGAGTAACTTTCGGTGTTGGACCCCGGACTCATTTCACCGGCACTATCACCTTCTCATCCAGACCCTAAATAACACAAGCTCTTGATAAAGCGTAGTAAAATAACCTACTAAAATTCTTGTCTCAATTTGAAAGAAGTTTAAAGTTATCATAATAAATTCCTTCAACACCAGTTGAAACAATGTCATATAAGTTACAGGTGGACCTGGTTGGCGCAGATGGTATAGCGCTGGCCTTCTATGCCCGAGGTTGCGGGTTCGATTCCGGGCCAGGTCGATTGCATTTAAGTGTGCTCGTATAACCTCGGCAGTTGCGAGCGTCGTTAAATAAAACATGACATTTAACGATTTACAGCTCGGACTTACTGATCTTCAATGTGGCCTAAGGGCTGGAGATCGTTTGAATAATACTACTAGCCTGGTTGAGTTTTACAAGACTAAACATTAGCAATAATATCCACGACTACACAGGCTAACTGTGAAAATGATTGCTATGTTTGGCTCAACATTTATATTTGTGAGCAACTGTTTTATATAATCAACTTTAATAAAGGCAGACATCGAACATCTGTAACTGATGTTTCATTACGATCAGTAGGCTACTGTTCCTTTCAGCTGCCAATAGCATAAAACCTCGTTTTCATGTACTGATAAATAAAAATATAACAAAATGATATTGTACATTTAAGTAGGTATAAAATTTCTATTATTTCTGTAAAACAAATATTTCTGTATTAATTAACAAGTCCAAGATAGTTTTGCAAACACTGAACGGGAATTCATTTCATGAACCTCGTAATAGTACTTCCTTTTGTGTAGCTATATTTTGTACGAGATCACCACTTCTTCCAGTCCACTCTATACAGAGCGCAGCTAATACTTGCATTCCGCTCATGAGCTGTGAGCCGGCTCGGAGAGCGCAAACCTTGTGCAGGCCTGTTCTACACTTTTATTTTTCAAATTTTTGTTACGACAACCTTTACTATTTTCATTTTCTCGCCGCACAGCGGTTGAAAATAGGTGTAATACAGTATAAAACTGTAGTTAATAACAGCAATAAAATTCATTATCGCGAGAATGCCATGGATTGCAGATGAGATGCGCAACGGATCATATAAGCAGCTGTACCACCCAGAGCAGCTGATCAGCGGGAAGGAGGATGCGGCCAACAACTACGCTCGCGGTCACTACTCTGTGGGGCGCGATATGCTGGAGGCGGTCGCCGAGCGCATTCGACTGCTGGCGGAGAACTGTACAGGCCTGCAAGGCTTCCTCGTGTTCCACTCCATGGGCGGCGGAACTGGTTCCGGATTCGCGTCTCTCCTCCTGGAACAGATCTCCCGGGACTACGGCAAGAAGAGCCGCCTCGAGTTTCTCGTGTATCCTGCTCCCCAGGTCAGTG
Organism: Periplaneta americana; assembly: GCF_040183065.1. Classification (NCBI taxonomy): domain Eukaryota; kingdom Metazoa; phylum Arthropoda; class Insecta; order Blattodea; family Blattidae; genus Periplaneta; species Periplaneta americana. The sequence goes on along the minus strand of NC_091123.1, from coordinate 65,163,190 downwards.
GTCCCTAATCTTCGTTACGGCAATGTGGTGCAGTTGAAAGCAGTTTTGGAAAGAAACAACTTCATAATTTCTTAGCTGCTTGTTGATTCTATGCTCAGGGAAATATACAGGGTCTGGCAAAAAGATCTGATTTTTTTTTAATGAGACAACACACTTGTATTCAGTGTTGCCAACAGTTGTTCGTATAATCCCGCTAGATGGCTTTCGAAAACCCGCGATTTTCTAACAAATATCTCTAGATTTTAATGTATACTTATTATATAATAATAATAATAATAATAATAATAATAATAATAATAATAATAATAATAATAATAATAATAATAACGGTCAAGATAGAGCATCCACCCGTCAATGTAACGAATATTGCACACTATTATCATTGCCATGTGGCGCTATAAAGCAATTTTGAACACTTTTATCACAGACACAACATATTTAAATTCTTATTGCACGATATATGTTACCGTTAAAACCAAAAATTCGACAAAACCAGTTTGAACTAGTAAAAACTAGTTTTAAAATATAGATAGATAGAAAGCGAATTTTCGTAAGATCTAGAATCAATGACAGGTCAGGTTTGGTTTGTATAGGTTTTTTTAGGCTTTTACCAAACAAAAACCTAAACAAACCAAACCTAACCTGACACTGATTCTAGATCATATGAAAACAAACTTTCTATCTATCTTTATTTGCTGAAACTAGTTTTTACTAGTTGAAACTGGTTTTGACGGATTTCGGGTTTTAACGGTAACGTATATAATATGGAATTATCACTACATTAACACATCCATTATTTCACAAAACACACACTGAACGAATTAAATGTAATTATGAAAGCCGCTTATAATGCTAATATGAATTTAATTTCAGAAAATTTAAATGTGATCGGATGTACCGGTTTCATGGCGATTGCGAATATTTCACATCACGAGCCGACAGATGTTTATGTTCATCGCTATTCTGCAAATTTGTATACGGTGCCATAAGATAATATCACCAATACTGAATAGTGTGGCGAGTAACAAACACGCTGTGAGCTGTGTTATCGCGATAGCCTATATGGGCGCGTACATTCGCCCAAGAATGTATATAGTGAATGCATTCGGCGATGTGTGGACGTAGATTGAGTATGAAAGAGTTGCCGGCGTTAACAGTTTGAGTGGGACGATAATTAACTATATCCCAGTTATCTTGTCCTTCAAGTTAGTATGAATATTAGAACGACTTGTTCAGCATCAAAACGTAAGTCAACAGAAAGGCCAAGGACCGCCCATACGCCAGAGACATAGTAGGCAGGGCAGTACTAAAATTCAGAGTCAGACTCCAGGAGTGCATTAGAAAAAAAAAAGGACCTCATTTGGAGGTTGTAACAAATACCTAACTATAATAATACCGGACAGCATTGGAGTGAGTGCGAAATATTGCGGACCTGACATCTAGCGGAGCGGGTTGGAATTACGTCCACATATACAAATATTAACATAGCGGGATTCGGACTATCGTTTAAAACGTGAGTTACTAATGTAGAATAACATATATGAAACACTTACGAAACGTTGAATAATATTTAATGTAAAATTACAATCTTATATCAAAGCTTCTTAGGGCCTATTGTGAGAAATATTGTATACTTCATATTACTTTCGGTAATTGTTACATATTTTCTCTTTGCTTTAGTGAGACAAAATCAATTCTGACATTAAGAATGAATTTATAATAATGCTTTATATACGCATTGCTGACAACTGCAAAGATAAAATTGATAGTAATCTAATGCTTGTAATAATTAGTAAAGGCATGTGGACAACAATAAAACTTAATTTGATAAAACCTTAAAATTTCCAATACATTTTAACTTCTATTCATTTATTAGGTCTAAATAAAAAAGCTAATTTGTATTTTTCTATCAACACAAAGACGGAGGAATTAGGCCTACTAAATAATGTTGTTGCTCACGTTTTATGATCCCTCGGAAATCGAAAGTACGATTTGGAGTAATTTGTAATGCTGTAATTTTGTAGCAATTATAAACAGCACATAATACCTATACACCCTGACATTTTAACTCAGCACTAATTAATAAAACTATTAACTAGCCCAGCAACAATATATATTGCAGTTGATTACACTGATTACAGCTTGTTTCACGAGCATCACCACACCAGCGTCGTTCGCACGTAAAATTGGTAGCTGTCCGGTATTATTATAGTAAGGTATTTGGTTGTAATTTTCAAAACCTAATTTTGTTCTTTTGCGTCAGTAAATGACAATAATGCTTCTTTTCGATAAAAGAATAAAAACCAACTTACATTAAAATACAAGCAGTGTTGCAAATTCAGCAGTTTTCCCGCTAAATCTAGCTTTTTTGGATAACCGTCTCGCGGGTAAAATTGTACTATCCCGCTTAGCGGGAATACTAGCAAAACGCTGTCACACCTCACCACTAATTTGACTCTACAAACCTCGAATCTAATGGCAAATACGGTAACAACTAAACTACGAAATATGTCAACAGCGATAGTGACACTGATAAAGTGATTTATACAGAATGGGTCAAAAGCCACTACATATTAAGCCTATTATTGTTTTCCTTTGTTTTTTCAAGTTGTTTTCCTTCTGCATTGATACGAGAACATTGTTGATCTGGGACACTTACACATAGACCTACTATCCCACACAATAATTGATTCGAATCAATTTTTTCAAAAGCATTTTCAATGAATGGCTGCTTTGTAGTCCTCAACTATTGTTGAACCGGGTAGTGACTTGGCCAACTTGTACAATAGCGTTCAAAAATACCTCACCCTTACTAGCTGGTTGGTTGGTTATGATTTTGGTTTTAGAACGTCCTTGATTGTACAAATCATCTCACGTCCTTGAATCTATGAAATACGAGGGAGAGTTAAAAAGTAACCTTAATAATTGTTTTAATAATTGAATATGTATAATAAGACTACAAACACTTGATCACTTTTCAACATAGTATAACAGAAACACTTGCATTGAACGTACTGGGAACTATGTTGAAAAGTGATGAAGTGTTTGTAGTCTTATTGTACATATCCAATTAATAAAAATATTATTAAGGTTTTTTTTTACTCTCCCTCGTATATTAATGTCTTAAATATGTAGTTATTCAGTAGTGCGTTTTACAAGTAGTATCAAAAGTACCGCACTCGTGAGTGACTAACATGATAATTAGGGTTCCCGTATTTCCCGGAATCTCCCGTATTTGCCCCTAATTTTAAACAGTCTCCCTGCTCCCATATTATTCTTCTCTTCGAGCATTTTTCTCCCTAATTTTTGCATAATGTAAAAATTGTTATTCTGAACATTTGATTTTGCCGTGATTGATGAGTTTTGTTGTGCATTACAATATGCAGTCTTTATTGGACAAAATGCTTGCCTGGAATGGGTTTAAAATCAAATCATGTTAATGTTATAAATTTAGAAAAACTGGCTAATTTTGTTCTAAGCATATCAAGTAGTTTTGCTCATACAAAGCGGATGTTTCACCTCGTGAATAATTGGACAGATGTTCGAAACAGGCGCACCACACATCTAATCAGTCGACTTCAACTATTACGCGAGACAAAATCTGTCTCAAAATACTCTAAATTTAAGCCTAGCTGCCGAAGTGTGGAATAAAGTTGACATTTAGTAACTGATCCAAATAATTTGTCTATTTTCTATGTGAAATTTTGTCGATTTCTTAGTCTCCCATACTTTCTTCAAAAAAATTTGGCAACCCTAATGATAAATGATGAAGGATTATGGTGAACAGGTCTGCATTTCACCCAAACAGACCGATGTATGAATCTGACCCCTACTAATCGATAGTGATTTGTTCGCGTAAGTGTAACTTCATTAATTCGTACTCTTACGAATAAATGGCGCAGGTAACAGTTACTGTTACCAACAGTATGTACAATAAATATGATAAAACAAACTTGAAAAAACGCTGTTGGCAACCCTTGATTCATTTTTTGACCTTAAGACTGCCCAGCGAATAGGGATTATAAAGAATGGACACTTCGCGTCGGTACCTTTGATGTAGTCGGACTGATTTCAATGACCTTCAAGCCAGCTAAAACGTGAGATTCTGCTTTCTCCCTAGAGTTGGCGCTGACATCACACCAGCTAGCAGTCGACACAGCGGAAATATAATACATATAATTAATACATCTAGGTACATTATGTACTCAAATAAAATAAATTGGATCCATAAAATAATAAATCCGTCATTAACTGTAATGTCTAGACTCTAGAGTTCCTTCATAATGAGAGTTGAGACGTTGACCCCCAACAACAATTAAAATATGTAATGATTTGATAGCGCTGAAAATGGAAAAACAAAACTCTTACGAGAAGTAAAACCATATACCTATATTATATTATATACAAATATTAAACGAATTCGATACTTAATTTTATAATATATTATATTATTTTATAATATAATTTATTATATCTGAAATATAAAATATTATTATTACAACTAGTTTGTCACTGAGAAATAAGGAAAAACTGTTAACTTGAATTTATTTGATGCAAAGCGTTACTGGATTATGCAATAAGGTAGGCGATGTTTGGAGCCTGTGTCTCAACTCTATTCTCAGTTATTATCTAAGCGTATGCTCGATTACACTAACCTCTAGCGTTTGAAAGTGGAACTAAACGCTGGCTCACAGAGAAACAAAACACAGGAAAGTTCGCTCAGTGTCCATTCTTTATAATCCCTATTCGCTGGACTGCCCTTATAGGTCTACAGGACGCGCTTCTTCCGACATGCCCACAATGCGCCCTCGGGTGATTTCGCTAGCCCAGGCATGCCCAAACACAGTCCATCGGTCTTGTGCTGCGCGGAAAGCATTTCTGTAGCACGAGTTCCGGCTGATCTACCCTTTCCATGGATAAATATATAATAGGATGCGAAACTTAATGAGTTTCCCATAACACATACTAGAGGCGCTGTTGTATAAATTGATCTTGCTGCCATCTATTTCTGGGAGGGGCGTTATTACATCTAGCAGCGCACCAAGTAGCGAAAAGAGTAATTATCCATGCATTTAGCAGCGCACCTGGTGACGAAAATGTTAAACTGTGCAGAAAGTATTCCCTCCCACCTTCATCGATATTCAAAACTAACCCAATTTAAAAGAAAACATTTACAGTTTTATTTCTCACAGCATATTCTACTGAAAATTCTTACCGGAGCCAACAGGAAGATAAAAGAGACGATGTGTTTTACACTACACGATTAAAATATAACCAGACAGAGACAAAAAATAAATCAAAAGGTTAGGTAATTGGGATTGTATTTTTTGGTTATTTATTGTACAGCACAATGGAAAAGTCTGCAAGAACTACTTAGATAGTTCAATTTATTATATTACTATTACTTTACAATACATTCAACAACTCTAATTTTACAACGTCCATAAACATCACTGTTTAACATACACTGCTTATACACACACGTATCACTTTATGTTCACTTAATAGCAAGTTTCAGTCCGCCATCTCGGCTCTTCGACTCTCCCGTACAGCAATATCTCGAACGGATAAATAGAGAACTCTGGGTAATGTACCCAACACGTAGTTCTAATATTCATCACCTATGACGTTGGGCGCTGATCACCGTATTTCAAACCCCCAAATCCAGATGGTGCTGACCGCAGTTTCGCATCCTATTATATATTTATCCATGCCCTTTCATTTCCATTTCCACTCCAGACTTCAACTGCTCAGGTAGCTTGCTCAGTGTTGCAAGTGATATACAGATTGCGTTATAGATGGCTTTTCGAGCACAAAAGGGGGAATGTGCTTTAATATTTCTCAGTCAGGAACATGGAGGTTATGCACGTTGTTTGGTTTGTAAGACCATATGCAAGGCGGCACTATACGTAAACTGCCAAGAACAGAGGACACTGTTGCTAACAGCATTGAAGCAATCGTAAGTTCGTAATAAGTGAATATTTCGTTGTTAATACTTTTCTAATGACTTAGTTGCCCGTATGGAAATGCAGTAGGTCTATTATTGGTATGGTGTAGAATGAAGTAATATTGTTAGCGTATTTAATATTTATTTTCTCCGTATACGAGGTTTTTAAGTATTTTATTTAGTTATATTTAGACCGAACCCGATATTGAAGAAAATCGAGAGTCAATTTCTTGTTACTTATGTATTGGCCATGTTGGCTGATGGCACCCTGATCTTAATACTCAGCCTAGCGACTGCTAACAAAATTGTTAAGTGAAAAATGGCAGCATTATAGTGAAGGTTTTTTCAAACACTGCCAATACATAAATATGAAGCAGGATGATATGAAAATATGAAAGGGAAACCATAAATATGCCTAACAATATTATAATAATTAATACTAATATGAACAATAAATATAGCTTATGGATGGTTTTGTTGTTCAGTATACAGTGTATAAGGGGTATAAGTGCCGTTCTTTTCACATTCGTCGGGGACGGTCTACAGGATCAAAAAATGCCCATACAACATAGGGTCAAAACTTGATAGCTTTCCCAGAAAAAAAAATATTTTATTTGCGTTATACTGCATCGTTAGTAAAATTACGAAAACAATTACATCAGTAGATATATCTAGCAAAGAGTTAGTATTAATTTAAATAAATATTTGTGTATTATATTACGTTTTCGTAAAATTAAATAAAAATGTATGTTTAAATTTGTTAATATTCTGGCCTGAGAGACGTGGCAACGTTCAGAAGGCAGTACCCTACACAGACGTAAGTACGAGTCAGTTCAGTTAAGCTCCCTGTCCATAGCTCTACTGCCGAGTGGATGGCAGTTTAGTACAGGGTATTCAATAAACACAACTTACAATTTCATTCACAGTTTAGGAATATCATATGGAAAAAGTCGTAATTCAAGTGAGGTAAGAAGAATGTACCGTCAACGTTTTCCTCAAAGAAGGTTATCTAATCGGCGAACTTTTGTAACAGTTTTTCAACGATTATTAGAAACTAGAAGTCTCTTATCCCGTTTCGAAAATCACACAACCAGAAATTTGTTTAAAAATGATAATTACTGCTTTACGGAAGAGGGAAAGATTAAAATGATGGATTAGAAAAAATTTCGTCTGATTTTGTGCAGAAAACCATTACTTATTATAATTATAAAATGAAGCAATATTGTTACACAAAATGTAAATTTATCATAATGTTCTATTAATGAGATTGGAAGTTTGTATTTGCTGCTCGTTTTATGTAAACAACAGTATTGTCATGGTCCGCTCCTGCATTAGAACAGAGCATCTGTTTGTGCCGATATGTTTGTACCCGCTTGTACTGTGTACTTCTAAACCCCCTCCTTCCCACTTGAGCTGTACTGTATACTTCTAAACCCCCATACTCCCCATCCAGCAACGTTACCAAACGCCTAATATTGTAAACTTTAATAATTAGTCAAATATTGCCATTAGAAGAAAATTATAAGCACATTTTTTCTTCCTTATGGCATGAATAATAATCAGTTAAAATAATGGCACTTATACCCCTTACACTCTGTATATTTGTACAACCCTCGCTACGTCACTGACTAGAAGCTTGACGTCTTACGTAGCATTTGTTTACAACCTTTCGCGGGCTAGTGTGTTCTCGAATTTCATTCCGCGTGCTTTTCCGTGGGCATGCCTGCGCTAGCCCATTAAAACAGGTATGACAAAGAAGATATAGCCTAAACACTCTATATCAGACGTCTTTGGAGCAGACCATAACAAGGGTCTCGACGCATCTCATGTTATCGCTGCGCTCCAATTGGTTGCCGAGTCATTACTTAGCTGAGAGCGTTGTAGACACTAGCGCGTGCATATCCTGGTTACGAGACGGTATTCAGAGACGCGTCCACTACTACAGTTCTATTGCGTCTAGCATCTGTGCGGTGTATGAGCAGACGACAGCGGTACAACTAGTGACTGATGCAAGAAGGTATGTTCAAAGACATATTACTTTAACTTTCACTTTTCGTTATATGAATGTAGTTGGTCACTTAATTCATACACAGACATTTAGGGCCATATTCATAGACATTCTTAGCGCGGGCTTCCGGTGGATGATCAGCGAACTAACCTTTCTCGTATTCATAAATCAATGTTATCGATATATGATATGAATCCTGTACAAGTAATCACTCGATAGCCGGGGCTAGTTTAGCACGCTCGTAGCGCGGGCTAGCAAAATGTCTATGCATAGCACCCTTAGTATCGTGTGAACCGCGCTCTCTTGCATTTCGTTCCGTTTTTATATCTGCTCCAAAGACATCTGGTATAGAGTGTAGGGCATATTTCACTTGTAGAAACACCCAACCCTTTCTCATAGATGGATGAATGGGCGGGCAGGCGCTGTATTGCATTATAATCTTTGGTTTTGATTTATCCCGTGATTAGAAAGTTCGTTTCCACGATTAGGAATTTCTAGGTCAGTTGTCTTTGAATGCCTTGATAAGGTTTTGATGAAATGTTGATAAAAGTGATGAGATGGTGGTAATGACGATGTTAAAGTGATTGTTATGAAACAAGATGTGTCTCATTATGGCTTTCAGGTTTCCAGTTCGGTGGTAGAGCCATACAACTCGGTGTTGTCTACGCATATCACTCTAGACAATTCAGATTGCGCCTTCGTGGTGGACAACGAAGCCATCTACGACATCTGCCTGCGAAAGCTGGGCATCGAACACCCCACATATTCAAATCTGAACCGCATCATCGGGCAGGTGGTGTCGTCCATCACGGCGTCACTGCGCTTCGATGGCGCGCTCAACGTGGACCTGACGGAGTTCCAGACCAACCTGGTGCCGTACCCGCGCATACACTTCCCGCAGACGACGTACGCTCCTGTCGTGAGCGCCGAGCAGGCGTACCACGAGCAACTGTCTGTGGCCGAAATCACGAGCGCCTGTTTCGATCCTCTCAACCAGCTTGTTAAGTGCGACACCCGCAAAGGAAAGTACATGGCGTGCTGCATGCTGTATCGCGGAGATGTGGTCCCCAAAGATGTGAACGCTGCAATCTCCACTATTAAGAACAAGCACTACGTCCATTTCGTCGACTGGTGTCCTACCGGCTTCAAGGTGAGCGACAATGTATAAATTAGACCATAGAGTAGCTCAATCTTTTTAAAGTTTCTCACATCAATAGGGCTGCAAATTCGGTGACAGTTGTAGTGAACAAAGTGACTGTGTGACAGATTTTATGGGATATTTCGATTTACTCCATGTATTGTGGGTCCCTATCACCACGGCATGCCGCGTCTTCAGGTTGCGGATCGAGGAGACGGCCTCCAGATATGGAGGGTAGCTGTGAATATATTGTATAAGCAGTCGCGGACAGCCAATGAGGGGTGGTCCTCCAGCTTGGGGGTTGGGCGAAGGGCTAACAACCCATCACCGTAAAAAACAGCTTGTTACGAATCCTTCAAATAAGCCTCGGAATGGGATAATATTAAAATGGATTTGAGGGAGGTGGGATATGATGATAGAGAATGGATTAATCTTGCTCAGGATAGGGACCAATGGCGGGCTTATGTGAGGGCGGCAATGAACCTCCGGGTTCCTTAAAAGCCAGTAAGTAAGTATTTCGATTTACTTTTCCCCTTATTGAGATTATCGAAACTTAATCTACCTGGCCAGCTGACAGTATGTCAGTAAAGGCATTCATGAAGTTAGTAAGAATTTTTATCAACAGTAATCTCACTAGAGGTTTTGATTTATCTAGAGAAAATCAAAACTCGTATGGGATTTAATTGATTATGACACGGTTAGAAAAAAGTATATAAAGTAGGCCTACTCTAACACAATAAAATATTAATTGACTTACTAAAATTCTACATATTTCACTAATGTTAGATTCACCAAAACGTTTGAACGGAGTTGACTATCTATGCGGTAAACAAATGACGATCGCAAAGTATGTTTTATAGTACCGTAAAGAAGTTGCAGTTGGAAATGTTGGCAAACAAAGAAACAAATTGTAGGGAGGTGATACAAACAGAAGACAGCATATAAAGATTGGAAGAAATAAAGTACTCTAATACAATAAAACAGGCATTAATTGACTTACAAGAATTCTACATATTTCACTAATGTTAGCTTCACAAAAGCGTTTGAACGGAACCGCCAATTTCAGTTGACTATCTATGCGGAAAACAAGTGACGATCGCAAAGTATGTTTTATAGTTCTGTAAAAAATGTGTATTTTGCAATCTTGACAAAAAAGATAAAATGCTAGGGAAGTGATAAAATTGTAGGATAAACAGCCATGATTGGTTGAAACACGTCCTTTCGTATCGTTTCATTGGTCAAAAGTAGTATGATGTAGTAAAAGTGTAATAGCCAATAAAAAAAAATTGGGAAAAATATTCCCTCCGAGTACTAAGGTTTCTCCCTCCAGCTTTGCTCTTTCATTGTCATAATAGTCAATTAACCATAGCCCAGACGTACTCAGTCAGTTTAAAGCTTCTCATCAAAAACATCCCGACTCCGTCCTTCGCAAAGTCGTGTAATGTTATTTTGTCATAGACATAACTGCTATTCGAAATGTAAATATACCGGTTCTTCAACTTATCCTTCTACTATTGCGTCATTACTAATATTTTACAATCTCATTTTCACCTGAGTGTTGTCTCACTAATAAAAGTTTTTCAGTTAAGTAACGAAATTCTACCACAAAATTTATTAATTTTGTAATAAATAAAGCGACTTAGGCACGAATTTCTTGTTTTCTTATTTCAACATAGTTTATGGATTTTCTCCTTGGGAATACAACATTTAATAGGAATATTATATAAAACTTCTCTCTTAACCGAGTCATATGCCTTTTTGAAATCTATGAATAACTGATGTACTGTACCCTTATACTCCTATTTTTTTCTCCAATATTTTTCGAATACAAAAATTTTGTCAATATTCGATCTAGGCCTATTAGCCTAAAACTGCACTGAGGGTCCTCAATAATTTCATCTACACATGGATTTAATCTTCTCAAAAGAATAGTGGACAAAATTTTGTACGACGTCAACAACCCTTCTTTCAGATAGACTAATGTTGAAATTATACTAGTGTGTGTTTCAAGAATATATTTAAATGCTGAGGTCGTTATATTGTGTTTGTTATCTATATAAAATATTGAGCGAATACTCGTGATCAATATTTATTATGACTATTACACTTTTACTACGTCACGCTACTTTCGACCAATAAAACGGTACGAAAGGACGTCTTTCAACCAATCATGGCTGCTTATCGCACAATTTTATCGCGTCCCTAGCATTTGTTTAATTTTATCGCGTCCCTAGCATTTGTTTATTTTTATCACTACCCTAGCATTTGTTTCTTTGTTTGCCAACACTTCAAACTGCACTGGTCTGGCCGTCAAAAAACAGAAAATTACAAACCACTCCAGTCGATGCACATCACTTTCAAATATGACTCGCATTTTGGCATTCAAGAACAAGAATTAATAAAGATCACAGGTCATATATGAAGAGCACCATTCGGAAATCCTGAATGAGTTGAGGGATAAACCATGTACACAAACGAGTTCACTTCTTTTACGCACACGCCCAATATAACATCAACTGAACCACCAACCACCAAAACATTCAAATTTGAAAATTGTACTTTCAATAATTGTTTCTTTTAAAATTATCCATGTTTATTTTTTATTTCATCATCGTTAATTAAAACGTTTCTTGTTTATTTCATCATCCCTAATTAAAACTTTTCTAACACTTGTTTATATTATTTAGGTTATGTTTGTTGTAGCTTCTGCTTTATGATATTATGGATAGTCACGTATCAGAGATTGTTTAATACTAAAATTTATTGAAAATCATCTGTCAAGTGACGTTGATTACTGGGATCCGGGTGATTGAAATGGAATGCAAATGTTTTAATAAAAATGAAACTGAATCAACAAAGCCTTCTTGACTAGTAACAGTCCACAGAGTTCAATGATGATTCCATAGTTGGCGTAACTGATACCGGTAACAAGAAAACATCATCATAAAACACTACTGCCATCTAGCGTAATGTTGAGATGGTACAATAATACATTTGAAGACAGTTGTATTTTTGTAAGCCAATTAATATTTTATTGTACACTTTGTTACTTCTAATCTTTATATAGCCTACTTTCTTCTAATCGTGTAATAGTCAATTAAATCCCACTCGAGTTTTGATTTTCTCTAGATAAATCAAAACCTCTAGTGAGATTACTGTTGAAAAATATATGTTCTCATTCTTTACCGGTAGGTGGGTCTCAATTACCAGCCGCCCTCCGTGGTGCCAGGCGGGGACCTGGCCAAGGTGCAGCGCGCCGTTTGCATGTTGTCCAACACCACAGCCATCGTGGAGGCCTGGGCACGCCTCGACATCAAATTCGACCTCATGTTCAACAAGCGCGCCTTCGTGCACTGGTACCTGGGGGAGGGCATGGAGGAGCAGGAGTTCGCCGAGGCGCGCCATGACCTGGCCGTGCTCGAGGCCGACTACCGCGAGGTCGAGAAGGACACCAACTACGAACACGACTCCGAAGAGTTCTGAACCCACGGTCTGTATCACGTTCACGTATCCTCAAGAATTATTATGCTGTCACGAAAAGAAATGCCTTTAACGCCACTTTCAAGGAAACAAAAATGTCTTACTCAAATTTTCTTGAATCTTGTAACATTTTGTTTTGTCTGAAAATGATCGATATTGTTTACTATAGAAAAGTGAAAATTCTGTCATATCTTGATAGAACGTGTACGCTAAAGTGAATTTGTGAGAAGAATTTTATTTTGTAATATATTTTCTTGTTATTGTCCGAATTTTATGTTTATAAAATACTTAATTTCGTCTAAAAATACAATATTTACTAAAGAAATCTTACTTTTTGAAGTTTTAGGTTACGTATTTATAGAGAGCGTCCACTTAATTACTGCCAAATTTAAAAATAATTATCTGGTCTTTAGTATTCCTCGACATGACGATGGCCCAGAACTAGACTGTTCCAAGTCCATTTTACTATTTTTTTTTCAGAAGAGCTATTTTAAGCTTCTGACATTCAAAGCTTCATGAAACAATTTGGAATAGCTTCATAGCATCCTTATTGAGAGGAATATTTACAATTTTGTTCGATTCATTTATGCAGACAAGAACTGGAACACAATGAAACACAGATTTCTTTGTTATAAAAAGTTGGACTTAGAATAGTCTGGTTATCAGCCATCGATGAATTGATTAGGAGACCGATCAAACTGATCTCCTAAACGGAAAGCTATGTAAGTGGATTCTCTCTCTTTATATATTTTATTCATCCACATTTATATAACATTATGTCCTACATTATTTACTATATTTTCTGATGTTTTGTGAATAGATGATGAATATCTGATAATGTGAACACCTCGAAAGCGGTATTATTAACTTCTAATGATAAGATGTGTAAAATTGTTGACCAGTAGTGGAATATTGGAGTGGGGAAAAAAAAGTAGTTGTCCTGCGCGGTACCCCTTAGTCAAAGCCGTTATGCCTTAAACTAGCGTTACGAAATGAGCGTTGGTTCGAGTCCTCACGAGGGAAGAAATTTTCTCAAGAAATTTCGGCCAATGTATGGGACCGGTGCCCACCGAGCATTGCGATGAATTTGGAGAGCCACAGAAAGTGGCGAAATCAGTTTTGAAAACCAGCTGCAAGGGCTAGGCGGATTATCGTGCTAACCAAACGTAACACCCCTACTGGTTGGATAATCGTTCACCTCTCATAAAGCATGTGGACATGAGGTCAGCAGCCAGCTGATCGGCTTGGTCCTTCATAGGTCATTGCGCCACGGATTAACAATGGTGGATAGGTTTTATCGAAGGCATCTCATTCAGGGTCCGAGAATATATACGCGTCGTCACTTTACGACATGAGTCTATTATAATTTTATTTCCCTTCCGAAGGAAACCATGCAGAGAACTTATCACATTTCAAATTCATTGTCCTCGGCAGGGTTTAAAATCTTGCGTTCCTAAAGTACGATTTGACGACAAGCATGGGAACCACTCTTATCACTAATGAATTATTGATGATGGTGATGGTAATGATGGTGAATGTGGTGGTGATGACAATGATGATAATGTTAGTGATGGTGATAGTATTGATGATGGTGATGGTGATAATGGTGGTCGTTATGGTCGTAATGGAGGTGACGAGGGTGATGATGTGATAATGATGGTGTTAATGGTGATAGCGATGTTGATGCTGATGATGATGGTGTTGATTGTTATGACAATGGTGGTCATGATAGTGTTGATGGTGATGATGATGGTATTAATGGCGATGTTAATGGTGTGATAATAGTGTTGTTGATGATGATGATGATGATGATGATGATGATGAGGATGTTAATGGTAATGAATAGTGGTAGTGGTGTTGATGGTAGTGTTGGTGACGGTGCTGATGGTAATGATGGTGATAATGGTGATGATTATGGTGTTCACGGTGGTGGTTGCGATGGTGCTGATAATTATGTGGTGGTTGTGTTGGTGTTGATTTTGTTGGTGATAGCGATGGTTATGATTGTGGTGATGGTGGTTGTTGTGTGGTGGTGGTGGTGGTGGTGGCGGTGATAATTATTATGAATAATTTCGAAGGAAAAATTGTTCCGGAGCCGGGTATCGAACCCGGGACCTTTGGTTTAACGTACCAACGCTCTACCACTGAGATACTCGGGAACTCTAACCGACACCGATCCAATTTTTCCCTCTATATCCATAGACCTCAAAGTGGGCTGACAACCGTCAAGCAACCAACTTCGAGTGCACACTAACTCCGTGTGACTTAAATTGTGGTTTTCTGTTAACGAACAGTGACGTGTATTATGCAAATCGAGATTTCAGGTATAACTCCCTGTAAAGTTGATTTGAATAATTTCGAGGGAAAAATTGTTCCGGAGCCGCGTATCGAACATGGGACCTTTGGTTTAACGTACCAACGCTCTACCACTGAGCTACTCGGGAACTCTAACCGACACCGATCCAATTTTTCCCTCTATATCCACAGATCTCAAAGTGGGCTGACAACCGTCAAGCAACCAACTTCGAGTGCACACTAACTCCGTGTGACTTAAATTGTGGTTTTCTGTTAACGAACAGAGACGTGTATTATGCAAATCGAGATTTCAGGTATAATTCCCTGTAAAGTTGATTTGAATAATTTCGAGGGAAAAATTGTTCCGGAGCCGGGTATCGAACCCGGGACCTTTGGTTTAACGTACCAACGCTCTACCACTGAGATACTCGGGAACTCTAACCGACACCGATCCAATTTTTCCCTCTATATCAACAGACCTCAAAGTGGGCTGACAACCGTCAAGCAACCAACTTCGAGTGCACACTAACTCCTTGTGACTTAAATTGTGGTTTTCTGTTAACGAACAGTGACGTGTATTATGCAAATCGAGATTTCAGGTATAATTCCCTGTAAAGTTGATTTGAATAATTTCGAGGGAAAAATTGTTCTGGAGCCGGGTATCGAACCCGGGACCTTTGGTTTAACGTACCAACGCTCTACCACTGAGCTACTCGGGAACTCTAACCGACACCGATCCAATTTTTCCCTCTATATCCACAGACCTCAAAGTGGGCTGACAACCGTCAAGCAACCAACTTCGAGTGCACACTAACTCCGTGTGACTTAAATTGTGGTTTTCTGTTAACGAACAGTGACGTGTATTATGCAAATCGAGATTTCAGGTATAACTCCCTGTAAAGTTGATTTGAATAATTTCGAGGGAAAAATTGTTCTGGAGCCGGGTATCGAACCCGGGACCTTTGGTTTAACGTACCAACGCTCTACCACCGAGCCACTCGGGAACTCTAACCGACACCGATCCAATTTTTCCCTCTATATCCATAGACCTCAAAGTGGGCTGACAACCGTCAAGCAACCAACTTCGAGTGCACACTAACTCCGTGTGACTTAAATTGTGGTTTTCTGTTAACGAACAGTGACGTGTATTATGCAAATCGAGATTTCAGGTATAACTCCCTGTAAAGTTGATTTGAATAATTTCGAGGGAAAAATTGTTCCGGAGCCGGGTATCGAACCCGGGACCTTTGGTTTAACGTACCAACGCTCTACCACTGAGCTACTCGGGAACTCTAACCGACACCGATCCAATTTTTCCCTCTATATCAACAGACCTCAAAGTGGGGTGACAACCGTCAAGCAACCAACTTCGAGTGCACACTAACTCCTTGTGACTTAAATTGTGGTTTTCTGTTAACGAACAGTGACGTGTATTATGCAAATCGAGATTTCAGGTATAACTCCCTGTAAAGTTGATTTGATTAATTTCGAGGGAAAAATTGTTCTGGAGCCGGGTATCGAACCCGGGACCTTTGGTTTAACGTACCAACGCTCTACCACTGAGCTACTCGGGAACTCTAACCGACACCGATCCAATTTTTCCCTCTATATCCACAGACCTCAAAGTGGGCTGACAACCGTCAAGCAACCAACTTCGAGTGCACACTAACTCCGTGTGACTTTAATTGTGGTTTTCTGTTAACGAACAGTGACGTGTATTATGCAAATCGAGATTTCAGGGGAGAACCTCGGAAAAAACCCAACCAGGTAATCAGCCCAAGCTGGGATCGAACCCGCGCCCGAGCGCAACTTCAGACCGAAAGGCAAGCGCCTTAACCGACTGAGCCACGCCGGTGGCCGATAGTGATATTATGATGGTGATGTTGGTTATGCTTGTGATCGTGATGATGGTGATGGTTGTGATTATGGTAGTGATGATTGTAATGATTATGATAATGGTGATGATTGTGATGATGGTTGTGACTATGGTGGTGATGATTATGGTGCTGATGGGGTATTTGTGATGGAGATAATGGTGGTGTTTGTGATGCTGATTGTGGTGATGGTGTTTATGATGAGGTGATGATTAAGTTGGTGATGATGGTTGTAATGTTGGTGATGGTTATTGCGGTGGGTTTGATAGTGGTGATGATTATGGTGTTTGTTGTGATGGTGGTTGTGAAGGTGTTGGTGATTCTGGTGATTGCAATAGCGGTGATGTTTATGATGGTGATGGTTGTGAATGTGATTGTGATGGTAGTGTTGATTATGGTGCTGAAAGTGGTATTTGTGATGGTGGTAATGGTGGTGATTGTGGTGATGTGTTTGTGATGGTGGTTATGGTAATGGTGGTGTGGTTGTGATGATGGTGATGATTATGTTGGTGACGGCGATGGTTGTAACGGTGGTGTGGTTGTGAAGGTGGTGATGATTATGTTGGTGACGGCGATAGTTATAATGGTGGTGATGATTAAAATGGTGGTTGTGATGGTGATGTGGTTGTGATGGTGGTGGTGATTATTGTATTGATGATTGTGGTTGTAGTGGCGGTGATGGTTATTGCAGTACGTTTAATAGTGGTGATGATTATGGTGTTTGTTGTCATGGTGTTGGTTGTGAAGGTGGTGGTGATTATGGCGGTTGTAATAGCAGTGATGATTATGGTGGCGATTGTCATGGTGATAATGGTGATTATTGTGGTTATGGTGGTGGTTGTGATAACGGTGATAATTATTGTGGTGGTTGTGATAGTGGTGATGATTGTGATGATTATGGTAGTTGTGATATCGGTGATGATTATGTGATGGTTGTGATGATTATGGTGGTGGTTGTGATAGCAGTATAATTATGTTGGTGATTGTGATAGTGGTGATAGTGTTGATGATTATGGTGGTGATGATTATGGCAATGACGGTGATGGTTGTAATTGTAGTGACGGTGTTTATGGTGGTGGTTGTGAATGTGATTATTGTGATGATTGTAATAATTACGGTGATGACGTTGATGGTTGTAATTGTGGTGATGGTGGAAATGTTTATGGTGGTAATTGTGATGGTCGTGATTGTGATGACTGTGATTATTGTTGTGATAGTGATGATCATGATGGTGATGGTATTGGTTTGTGGTGGTGATGGGCGAGAATAGTTTTACGGTCTCTGGGATCGTTACAAATTTGCTAAATCCACTTGGTCAGACTTCATCTTATTTTTGATAAAGGTTAGTTTATAGTTACTTACTCGAAATTGATTTACACAGTTTTTTCAAGATTCTTTTTACGTAATAAACTGCGATGAATGAAGTGGTCCTGCACTCCAAAGGTAAGGAGAATTTTTTATTCGTATATTAATGCGTCCGATCGGAAACTTCAGGCAAAAGTTTAGGGCGGAACGTATTTAACGAATTGTTTGGCAAAATTTATACAATAAAAAATTATGTGATAAACCCCATTGCCTGCGACGTTTTGTCCATCAAAAATTCCATCATGACCAGATCGGGGATTAAACTCGGGCCATATGGATGGAAAACCGGCGCGCTAGTGCCGAGCAACAGATGCTGTACTTTTCCATCAGTGACTTCGGCCTTCGCCCTGAATTTTGGAACACAGTTGTCATACTGTAGGTGGTTAACGGAAGAAAGACATACGCAACTATTTATTGATAGGTACTAAAGCACAACCAAATTTATATGAATTGAGAACGTATGTGGAAATTTAGACTTGACTAGTTGTGAAATACAGTATGAGACGTATTGTGCGTGTTAGGAATGCGTAATGGATAACTAAAGCGACAACGAACCACTTCACGTCTTGCGATACGCAGTTGGCATTGCAATTGTTTTGTTTGCCAAGTTCAGAACTTCCTGACACTTTCATTGCTTCCTTTACATCTACGCCCTCCGAAAGTCACGTGTCTTTTAATATTAATGAACCAGAATTGCAGCCCTAACTCAGTACGCTGTATTGTTCTCACCAAAGGTACGGTACCGGAGATTATGGCCAGGTCCTGTGACATTTTTAGCTAAAAGAACTACCATGAGTGAGGCTTTCCTGAGATACTTCGTTTCTCTGAACCACACTCGTTTCACGGTTATTTTGTTATGGCTACCAATCCACCATTATCTACTTAATTGTTATCTTCATCGTTATCATCATCCTTTGGGATGAAAAATTCACAGTGGAGTGGATCTACCCACCCCCATACATCTTTACCCACAGACAGGAGTAAACACCGATTCACTTTCATACTAAGTCTTGTCTCTTGTCTTATGTCAGTGATGAGCTTGCTTTGTATTGGTATTGAAAGAGTAATTTTATTTCTGTCAAGTAACCTAAATGATGATATGGAAATATGAAATGCACATATGGAACATAAGAACTACGTGTATTATCATAATTAAGCAATGCCACGAATGATTTATTTAGAGAAATTTAAAAAAAATTACGAACTGTCTTTGTTACGAATATTTCACGAACAAAACAAACTAATAGAACTAATAAAACTCATATAATATAATACATGGTTCGGCAGAATAATCTCCCCGATTTGAATTGGCCTCATACAGGTTTCTTGGTAGTTGCGCTTGAGTGACATACAGGATGATTCACGAGGATTTACCGTCCTTTACGGAGCTTATTTCTGAAGACATTTTGAGAAGAAAAATGTCATATACTTAAACATAGTTCCTATTCTCAATATTTTCACAGTTACACTAATTTAAAGTTGTTTGTAAAATCGTTTTTCCTTTAATTTGAAGGTAAAAGAATAATAGAAAATGGAATGAACCATTCAGAAGTATCATTTCTTTAATTGGTAAGTATTATGAAGCTAAAAATGTGCTGTGAACTCCTTAGTAGCTTCGTACAGACATCTTTTTATATTTTTAACTAGGAAATTACATTATTCTTACGCACTTATCACAACAATTATTACAAATCACACCACTTCCACCGACTTAATTATTTGCAGTTCAATTTTACATCCTAATTTACAGTCTTGGAGAGTTTACAAAACATTTTAAAAAATGTCGCCGTCCGTTTGATTACACTTGGCCGCACGCTTGTGAACGGCACTCGTCGCTCTACGTAACTGCATACGGCTGTCTTTGTTTTCCGTAGCGCTCGCGCTGGCTGCTGACTGCACGCTGACCAAGATCACGCGTTCACAGCAATGCGTTCCAATAACAAAACGTAATCTCTAAATATTGGACCCATGTTTATATGACATTTTTTGATCAGAATGTCTTCGGAAATAAGCTCTGTAAAGGACGGTAAACCCTCATGAATCACCCTGTATACCCTTGAGCAGCACAAGGCATACCACAACGAGTTAGAAGAGATCTCTCTTCTAACTCGTTGCCATGCCATTTCAGTAACCATCATGGCGTAGACAGGTGAAGATCGTGCATTTTGTTCTTGAGCATGTTCTTAAAATGTTGACTATGATGGTAACGCTGTGGCAATTTCGTACCTGAGCAACTTTACCTAACATTCCATCTAATTCTGTGATCGTTATGTAAAATGCAATACATGATATA
Source organism: Periplaneta americana (assembly GCF_040183065.1). Classification (NCBI taxonomy): domain Eukaryota; kingdom Metazoa; phylum Arthropoda; class Insecta; order Blattodea; family Blattidae; genus Periplaneta; species Periplaneta americana. The sequence continues at coordinate 65,142,790 of NC_091123.1, read as the reverse complement.
TACACGAGTGTTCTATAAGGATTATGAAGTTTCTTTTGAAACGTTCGGTAGTCCTTCCGGCTTCCTGCAAAACTGATCTGCTATTGGTTTAAAAACCCGGCGAGACTACCCTCTCTATTCGTGAAACGCACTATAACACTAGTAATAAAATTATCAATGTTCTCCCTTCTTTATATGTGCTTCCATCATTACCTTGAAATGTCGCTCGTTATCGTCCCACAGAACACATATTGTGTAGCTTTTGACGTATTTCCGCTTCTGAAGCATAACAAGTTCTTTTCTTCACGCTTCGGCGGTAATTGTAGCTATAAAAGTAAATAAAGACGGCATGTCTGTATCTGGAGGATGCTGTTAAAAAGTCAACAAACCAAACCAAGCAGGAAAAATACTCACAATGAAACTAATTTCCGATTCTTTTCCGTGACTTTCCTTTTCTTTGAAATAACAATTCGCGGACTCCATTGTTCATGTATTGTGTTACCATTACGCTTTAAAATGATGTAATAGGTGGGAATTATTCTGTATAGTATTTCGTATGTGTCACGGTGAAAGTAAAGTGCGGGAGGAGCCAATTGTCGCGTTTCTTACGAACTGAGGCTCAGTGATGGATTGAAGAGTTCATCGGGTATTCATACTCAGAGAGTATCAGTTTACGAGTATCTCAATATTTTTATTTTCAAACAAAAATTATCGTTTTGATACTCAATGAATATCGTAATATACATTGTTTTATTTTGAGACTCAAAAAGTCGCCTATCGTTATGTAGGTAAAGATTAATCCCGGCCACCAAGTCACTCAATTGAGTGCGCTCCTAGTACAATGGCAGTTGACTTAATATACAGGGTGATTCACGAGGAAAGGTAAAGAATTTAGGATGTGAATTCTGAAGTCATTCTGAGTCGAAAAGTTTATATGAATATAGGTCCGTTTTCGAACGGTTACGGAGATATGGCTCTTTGATTTCACAAAAACTTCTGGGATTCCATTGTACTAACTCGCATTTAGAGGCAGATAATGGACAAATTTAAAGTTTGTATTCACATATGCATACATACCTAATATTCTAGATGTCGGGATCGATGTTTTCGCACATTTTCAAAGGTACCTCCTTATGCTTCAATGCACTGTTGCGCTCGGGCGTGAATCGCGCTCATCGCGCGGGAGAGTTGCACGTGGCTGTTCTTTATGCGGCGTGCAGAATCCAAGATACGGTCGATTTGCGCCTCTCTCGTTTTCACCTTCCTTTGGTATACCAAGTCTTTCATCCAACCCCATAGACAGTAAATACTCTTCGATATGGTACTCTTCTGTTCGGAAAGCGTCGTTCATATTCAGCGACGGCACGCAAGGAACTGTCATCGCACCAACCATAAATATACACAATATCGGCGTATTCTGTAGTCGAAAATTTATAAGGCATCTTGAAAAACACAACACTTCCGATGACTGTACCTGCATAACTACTGTACTGTAGGTAGCTGTCTGAACTGCTGTGAATTGATGATAGTGTAGGCTATTTGTGTTATCTGCGGGTTCTGTGTCATTACATCAGACAAGAGCAGGCGATTGGACATTTGTAATGCCCCACCACCCGGTTTGTTTCTCTTATCTACATCGCTCACAATGCAGATTCCAATGTTATGTCATTCATTGCGAACTTCACCTTGTCTCACGTCAGCAGCATATGATAACGTCTGAGTCACATTGAGGAGAGACGTTTTACCAAAAAAATGCATCTAGCTCCGCCATCGTTCGGACCTATGTTCATATGAACTTTTTCGCTCAATATGGCCTAAGATATCGTATCCTAAATTTTTTACCTTTCCTCGTGAATCAGCCTGTATGTCAACATATATATATATATATATATATATATATATATATATATATATATATATGGGGTCAGACCACAAAGGGAAAAACGCTAGATGAGAGAAATTCGATACGGTGCTGTGGATTGAACTTCGGCGTAGCTCAGTGGTTAGAGCATTTGGTACGTAGAACCAAGGACCCGGCTTCGATCCCCGGCGTCGGAGCGAATTTTTCTCCTCTAATAACCATTATTGTTATGTAGGTCTACGTCGCGTCATTGCGTTTTCTTACTCGATAACATAATCATTTATGTCGTTGGATTATCATACTCGATAAGTATCGTTATCTACGTTGCTCGGTTTTCTTTCTACATCGTTGGATTTTCTTCTCTGAAAACATAATCATTTATGTCGTTGTCAACACCTGTAGATTAACGATTAGCACGTCTAGCCGCGAAACCAGGTGGACCGGGTTCGATTCCCGGTCGGGGCAAGTTACCTGGTTGAGGTTTTTTCCGGGGTTTTCCCTCAACCCAATATGAGTAAATGCTAGGTAACTTTCGGTGTTGGACCCCGGACTCATTTCACCGGCATTATCACCTTCATCTCATTCAGACGCTAAATAACCTAAGATGTTGATAAAGCGTCGTAAAATAACCTACCAAAATAAAATAAAATTTATGTCGTTGGATTATCATACTCGATAAGTATCGTTATCTACGTTGTTCGGTTTTCTTTCTACATCGTTGGATTTTCTCCTCTGAAAACATAATTATTTATGTCGTTGGATTATCGCATTCGAAAATAGCCCTTATGCCTAGTGAAGAAGGTAAACACCTCAAAATGTTATATTTGCAGAAATTACATATATCTGAAGCGTAAATTAAGTCAGAACAAACTCTTGTAACATGTTCAAAACTGTCTCATGTATGGAGTACCTTTCGACAGGTATGGAGCACTTTCGAACAATGTCCAAATTATCTTGATTATACATCTTGATTACACAACTTTTAACACTATATCACTTTGTAATATAATATATACTGCATATAGTATACTTTCGCGTGTTAATTAAGTAGTCAACAAGGTAACCTAGTTAATTAAGACGTGAAAGCATATGTATTTTATCTGTTAAAGACCTAATTAATGCTAAAATATATCATGTAAAAAGCACTACCGGTACTATGGTTACATTATTTTTTGTTTAAAACTACTGAAGTTCACATCAAAGTGTTTCATAGTCATAGTGCGAACATTTCCTCCTGAGTTCTCCGGTTGTGTGAATTTCATTACAATATCACTTTTCTCAGACTTACTGCAGTCTTTAGTTTTATGATACGGTATGTAAAGTTCCACGTTTGTCGAAACCTCTACATAAACCTGCCATTGTACAGATTTTGTCAAGACACTCCCCCACTCTTCCTACAGAGCTGCGCAAGAGATCGGATGAGTCTACTTACGAATTATAGGGGAATGGATTAGTTTTTGCCTTGAACTCGGTAGACACACGCCCGACCTTCCCTTCTACTTTTATCCCCTGAATAGAAACGTTGTTCCCGTACTGCACATCGCGAGTGTCTTGATAAAATGCATGAGCTGCACATCTACGTCTTCTACTTAGCCAACATAGAGAACTTTAGTTTCCTTCGTTGCAAATTAGATCGGTGTCCTTTCTTTCTACAGCTACATCTTATAACCTAGAGTTCCTCATAAACCTGACATTGTTGATCTAGCTCTTGACAGACTGGTGTTCTCAGGTTTTTTTTCATTCTGATTGTTATGTACAGGCTTCGAGACTTCGGATCCAGTAGAGCAGTTCAGTGGGAAATCCGCAGAACGACGTACTGAGTATAGTGGTATAGCGTACAGTGGGTGAGGATACTGTAGAATGAATGCTAACGAATACGCAAAGACGGTTGTGAAATTTAAGAAACTAACACACTCTTCCTCTACCTCCTGAGCCCATTGTTAATAGATGTGGTACATGCCTTAATGCAGCTATTTATAATGCCAAATACTCCCGTACAATTGTGCGATAATCAACACATTGAGTGACGGCTGTTCTGCAATCCGAATAATTAAAGCTCTGGATTTGAAGGTTCTGACGAATAATTTGGTTTTCATATAAACCTATTTTCAAACTGTGTCTGAAACTATTACACTGTTAGAAAAGTCAGAGCAAGAGATCGTGAAGCCGTCAAATTAATTGAGGAAGTAACACAGAGAATTAATGAGACACCAAGTACACCGGTTACTGAACGTGTAAAAAAGCAATGGAAATCAATTTTATGTAAAAATAACGGATATGGAATATTATGTAACATAAACAACAAATTAGTGGACATAGAGTCACCCGAGAATAAAGGACTATCTCTTAGAGACTGCCATGATGTAAGGTTTTTTTTTGTTTTGCTCCTATCACGTCATGCGACATAGAGCGCAGCTTTTCACAGAACTAACTGTGTTTGGTAGATAACGGAAAAAGATTTACGTTTGAGGCACTGAAAATATGTCTTGTAGTACATTGCAACTCGGTACTGTAACTGCACTTCCTAAAGACGACCAATAGGATAAATGAAGAAATTAAAATTGCTACATGTTTATTTCCACCATTAACACTGTATAATTAAACACAAATGCTTATAAAAGACAGGAGAATGAATGCTTTTCACTTTATTTTGACATTGTCATTGTGTAATGTATATTTACTTTCAGTATGTATGTGTGTGTGTTTCCCCATACTACCGTACTCTAAACAGCAACGTTGTTACCTCAACACATCTCTACCTTCACTACCTGCAGCGATCAACAGCCTATAGTACATGCACAGTAAACTTATTGTATCGGATCCCAAGTCTCGAAGCCTGGTTATGTAGCTTCATGAAGTTCTAAAGTCGGCAGGTTTCTTGTAATAAGTACTCGAAAGGCGGTACTTCGTCGCTGGATTATTCAAATAATCTAAAATTATCGTTATCTACTCCCTTAAATTATACTAAAATTATAGTTATCTACGTCGCGGTGAATTTTAATACTCTTAACATTGTCGTTATCTATTTTTTTTATTTTATTGGGTCATTTTACGACGCTGTATCAACATCTGAGGTTATTTAGCGTCTGAATGATATGGAGGTGATAATGCCGGTGAAATGAGTCCGGGGTCCAACACCGAAAGTTACCCAGCATTTGCTCGTATTGGGTTGAGGGAAAACCCCGGAAAAAACTTCAACCAGGTAACTTGCCCCGACCGGGAATCGAACCCGGGCCACCTGGTTTCACGGCCAGAAGCGCTGACCGTTACTCCACAGGTGTGGACGTCGTTATCTATGTTGTTGGATTATCATATACGAATGTTGGATTAATGTTCTCGAAAAGTATCGTTATCTGTGTCGTTGAGTTTTCATACTTTAAATTATAAATATCAGTCCAGTAGCCTATTGTTGAAGCACTTCTTTATTAGATATGAGATTCTTGGGTTTGAACTCGACCTCTTCCATTTCTACTACTTCTTTGATACCACTCCATACTTCTATCACTTCTACCACTCCCTACTTTTATCACTTCCCTAATTCTATCACTTCCACTATTCCGTACTTCTACCACTCTCCTACTTCTACCACTTCTCTGCTTCTACCATTCCCTACTTATACTTTTCCTCTAATTCTAACACTATTATTCTATTTATACTATTTTTCTGATACCACTATTTCTACCGCTCCCCTATCTCTACCAATTCTACCACTCCACACTTCTACCATTATTTTCTTCTACCATTCTCCTACTTCTTCCACTCCCCTACTTGTATCATTTCTACCACTATTTTTTCAACCATTCCTCCACTTCTATTACTGCTCTACTTCTACCACTTACTTCTACCACTCTTCTACTTACAAATTCTATCACTCCATAACTTCTACCACTCTTCTACTTACAAATTCTATCACTCCATAACTTCTACCACTCTTCTACTTACAAATTCTATCACTCCATAACTTCTACCACTCCAGTCGCCGTTTGTGCCGTAGTTGGTATAGCGCTGGCCTTCTATGCTCGAGGTTGCGGGTTCGATCCCGGTCGAAGTCGATTGAATTTAAGTGTGTTTAAATGCGACAGGCTCATGTCAGTAGATTTACTGACATTTAAAAGAATTCCTGCGGGACAAAATTCCGGCACACCGGCGACGCTGATATAACCTCTGCAGTTACGAGCGTCGTTAAATAAACCATAATTTGAATTTTCAACCACTCCATATTTGTACCACAGTTTTCTTCTACCATTTCCCTACTGTTGTCACTCCTACCACTCTCTAGTTCTACAGTTCCTTCTCTAATTTCAACACTCCTTTTCTATTTCCACTACTTCTCTGATACCACTTCTCTATTTCTAACACTTGTATTTCTAGTAGGGTAAAGTTGCTTAATTCCGTGATACTCCTAATTCCGTGATATGTTTTTTTTTTTTTTTTTTTTTTTTTTCACTGAATGTCACGGGATTGGGTATCTTGCTATGAAGTTCACCGATGTCTCAAAAGTAGGGGAAAGATACACTCTTTAGAGAAAGATGTCTGGCGCTATCGTCGAACTACAAAGTTTCGACTGACATTAAATTTTACAAAAGTGTCACGGGTATCACGGAAATAGGCAACTTTACCCTACTTCTCTGATTTCTCTATTTCTACACTACTCTTCTTGATAAACGAATAAAAATGGCAAAACTATATTAGAATCATCATGTTTTCACAGCACGGTATTTTTTTTTTTGTTATGAAACGTGTTTGTACTAAACCTCTCTTCAAGTTCAAAACAGGTTTATATAATAGCTGTAATATAAAAAAATTGACAGCATGCTGCGTATTTAGTATTATATCCATGTCAACCGAATTATGTCAGAATAACTGTTACATCCGGCGTGGTAGAAATTCGACACTAACATCCTGAAGTGTGTGAGCGGAGAGAATTAAAACTAGCGGAGTGGCACGCTCCTTCTTTTTAGCATTGTGACAATGCCCCCATTACTCTTCCAGTTTGATGTAAACTGCATTAATGAACCCGTGTGCATGTCCTGTGAGTCTTCTACTGCAGTCCTAAGGAAGAGTCGAAACTTCCTTAACAATCAATCCCACGCAAAATTGTAATCTGTGCCTTGGAGTGTAGGTTGCAAACAACATCGGCACAACTGTCGGAGCTGTAAGTTGGTAGCTGTTTTACAGCAATTTGTCTCAATTGCGTTCATAATTGTTGTTTCCACTGTGAGGTTCACTGATATCTCGTGTGGAATGTGTTATTGCTGGCATTTCATTTAAATGACAGCCACTGTGTGAAATACTTGCTGTGCTTGGTGTTTAGTGTTAAAAGTTCAGGGGCAGGTAATCGTGTTTTAATAATGTAGTGTTATCAAAAAGGTAAAACTTAATCCGCAATGTGAAAGTGCGAAAGAATAGGATGTGGAAAATTAATCATGATTTGTAATAATGAATTTTAAGAAGTTTAAATGTTCCACTAGAATAATATTAAAGTTAATTGTATGCACATGACAATGATCTTATTATCTATGCAAACATATTATTATAGTATTTGCAGGAGAAAATATTATAAGATAAAGCCCAGTAATATACATTTTTCTACATTGTACATTGCGGTAGGATCTTCATCCCTTGCAAATATTCTTCTTTTTTTACAGAATGAAAATTTTCAAAATAAACATGTTTGGGCAGTCTTCGATTAAAAACTACTAACATTAACGGTATAGAGAATTCGATCAAATTGTTTCATATTTATGAATGGAAAACAAATCATACAAACACACTCACAACTTATAAGCATAAGCTGTATTGTCAATAATAATGACATAAATAGTAATGCTTCAAAATAATTCATGTATGTACAGTCGTAGAAAAAGTTTTGTCACATAGATAATTTGTAAGTCCCAGAAAGGAGGCAGTGCACATGATCAGACATATAACGAAACAAAACTAATTTTATTACCTCATCTAGTCATTCTCTTGTGAACCAGGTCGCTCGTCCTCTGATCATGCGCACTGCCTTCTTTCTGGGACTTAAAAAACTATCTATGTGACAAAACTTTTTGTGCGAGATCGTGCGTATTTGCTTGGTTTCCGCACAAAACCAATCCGCGGAAAGTCTAAAATTCCACATTCAGTATTCCCAACCTAACACACATAACAATTTCCCTCTTCTTACCGCTTAAGTGACATATTGATTTTACTGCTTTAGGCTTTTAACATATTATTTTTAGAGACGTTCATATAGTAATAATTGTAAATTGGAAACTTACCACTGCAATTTCACCTAAATTACACTGTTAATTATTGTTTTTAAATATTTGCAAAAATTAAGTAAACTCTAAATCATTACATAACCTTACCGTTTGTTTTAAGTTCGCATTTATAGACTGGGGGAAAAAAACAGACGTATATCACGGCCTGCTGGAGTATAGTAAACACAGAAAACATTTTAAAGCAACAATGTTGAAGATATATATTTTTGTTTTGCAAATTTTCCGTCATTGAACAGAAATCAAGATGGAGATTTCATTGCAACTAATTAGAAATTCCTCTTTCAGGTATGTAATAAACGATCTTCGCACAAAATAATGTACGATACACGAGCGGTATGTTTTCTTTCAATTCTCGGAAATTAAAAAAAGCTCAACTACGTTTCGCTTTTTCAAACTTTTCCTCGAACATGAAAACTTCAACATACCGCTCTTGTAACGCATATTACTATTACAAGACTGTACATAAAGAAATCATAACCACGATTTTCATAAGAAGTCAATTACGTGAAACTAGTACTAACAGATATCAGATTACAGCCGTAGTAATAGCGATAATGGTGATAATAATAATAATAATAATAATAATAATAATAATAATAATAATAATAATAATAGTGCTCATTCATCTTCCGTAGACTTAAAGAACCGTGAAGTTTATGAAAGTAAGTCTTAAGCAATTATTCACATTTTAAAAAATAATGTATAAAACTTATTATTCATAACAATCATAAAGAATTCGATCTTACCAATGGTGAGCAATTTCATTAATAATAACAATAACCTTGAATCGTCCTGCATCTATCAAACCTTATGTTGATGAAAAGTCTGACATGAAGAAATAGCAATTTTAAAATGTATTACACTTTAATGATGATGATGATGATGATGATGATGATGATGATGTTATATGAATTTCTAGAATCTGAGAAAGAACATATCTGTTCATGGTAGAAAATTATAAATAATTTTGATCATAGCCAGGTGCGACGCCAGCAGATCTTCAGTGAACCTTTACCAACACTTACACTATCTCACTCTACATGAATATTGAAAATTGAATAAAATACTATTTCAGAATACTTCAAACAAAATTCTCTCGTCGCTTTAAATTTTGTTAAAGTCGGTTTATACTTCGTAATTTCTCTTATTGTTATGCAATAAACCAACAATATTCGTGTTTTATTTATTTAATCTCCATTCAATTTTATCTTCACTTTATTTATTTTTTGTTTCGCATCTGCATGGTATAGAAATGGAAAATGAATCATATGACAGTGACTACTAGGCAGTATTTAATATTAGGTTCTGTCTTGACCGGTCATAATATACTGTAATACATAGTTCACTGACGTAGGACATAAGGAAAAGTCGGCCTGTTTGGCGCAGTTGATGTAGCGCTGGCATTCTATGCCCGAGGTTGCGGGTTCGATCCCGGGCCAGGTCGATGATATTTAAGTGTGCTTAAATGCGGGCTCATATCAGTAGATTTGCTGGCATGTAAAAGAACTCCTTCGGGACAAAATCCCGGCACACCGGCGACGCTGATATAACCTCGGCAGTTGCGAACGTCGTTAAAAAACATAACATTCTAACACAAAGAAAATATATAGGTACACACTTTGGTTCAATTCTTCCCGAATCACTCCATTGTAATTTGGAAATGTTAGCCCCAATACTTATCCTATTTTTACTGAAAAAATGATTCCAGATAATTCAATATTGCTCTTTTAATTATTTGTTGTCGAATCAAAATTATAAACATTAAATAGTCATCCATCCCTTTATAAGATTTAAACAGTCTTTCGTCCTCGTTCCGTTAATCTCTCTCACTCACTCTCTTCGTTGTACCATTAATGAACCACTAATGGATCTTTCTAATCTCTTCTATTATATATTCCGGGTCTGTCGCAATACGAACACTTCCACTATTGTTTTACATCGTAAAACCGTAACACGTACTTCAGATCAATGCCCCCTTTTCTTGAGCCTTTCTGTGAATGACAACCTCCAGTAACTTTTAGTTCTGTTGGTGGATAAATAAAGAAAAAGACTTTGATTAGTTTCATCACCACATTGCGAGTAAGTTATATTCTTTGAAATACATTTTTAGTAAATTCGCAATAAATTTAAAACAATTCTAGACACAGAGAATTAATAAAATATGTTCTTTATTTATCTTACTGTCCTTAAAATAACTATATTTAATAGTAATTGACAGAATTACTTCCATATACTTTCACCAACACAATTTCATTAACACAATCATAATACTAACAAAATGTTTACCATTTTTAGTTCAGTTTGTGAACATGTGCTATTTTTCAAATAACGCGAAATGTTTTTAGTAAAAATTATAATACTGTAGTTTGTATTTATTTTGTATGTAAGTTCATGAGAACAAAAGCTATTTAGGTACAAATTTAGTACATAATGTATTTTGTTCTTCATATTACAAAATGAAAAGAAAAATTCTGAAAAGTTTTAAAGTGAAAATACAGATATCTTATTGAAGTCTCACACTACAGCTCTTCAAGTGCGCCTTCTCTGTTACGACTAGATCAAAAGAATACATCTCCATAAAATCTTTTTGATTTCATCCTCTTCAGGAAAATACTGTAATGACATCACTTAAAAATAAGGCGGACATGTCTACTTTCTCCTACAAACGTGCAAATACATGTATATTAATGTCATAAACACAATACGCTTATTTTGTCTAAAATGGACTTGTGTGGTTTCTCAAATAAGCAATTCAATTATTCAGCCCAGTAGAAACACGGCTTTATGCTTACCACATGAGTCAGTGTATCTGAAACAGTAACAAAAATAGAAGCACAGTGTTCCGCATTGAAAGAGTCCTTGTTTTTAATTCGAAGTTTTATTTTTCCTTTAGACAAACAACAATCTTTCTTCTATGTTGTGAACAGCATTTAATCTACTAATAGATCTGGTGAAATAGCTTCAATTTGTTGTGAAATTGCATATTTTAGTAGGATTAGTTAAAAAAAACTCGGTCCTTTAAATAACCCCACGCCAAAAATCTGCTGGATTGATATCAGGGGAATGCTCTGGCCAGATGTTAGAAAATGTCTGTTTATTATGCGATCACCAAAGGTGTTTCGTGACAGTCGCTCTTAACTGGTGTATAAATATGGGGATATGCACCATTCTGCATGACGATTATGTTCTCGACGTCACGATTCTGCAACATGGCAAAATAACGTTGTCTGAATTTTCGTATATTGTTTGTTCAACTTCTTTTACATTCATAGTAACACTAACCAAGACTTAATTCGATCTTGTAAAGTCAAAGCCATTTTAAAACACAATCAATGATAGTGATTTAAAAATTCAGTAAGAAGTAAATTTACTTTTTACATATTATAAACAAAATCTGTTACCATGTTAACCGACACAAATGAGTGTGATAAATGAACAAATCCCGTTGTTCGATGCATACAAATGTGTTACCATTTTCTGTATAGGCCTACGTTAATTTAAAAAAAATGTTGTATCTATTTCAAAATATAACTTACTTTTGAATAAACATACACAATGTTTTGCGCAACTAAAAAAAAAATTGTGCGTGTATTGAAGTTTAAAACCCTGCTATCTTTTTACTCTACTTAAAAGTAGCTGTTTTTTTTTTTTCGAAATTTATATACCATATTATAGTGCATATTTCAAGATTGTTTAGAGATTATTTACGTGCATATTTAAAGCTTTATAAATGCATATCGTCGTTGTTCCTGCAATAACTCCTATGTGACATTTATCGATTTTCAGATTTTTGCTCTATTAAATAACTTAAATAGTGATACAGCAAATAATAAAATCTCCTATATGTAATTATATTTTTTTCTTTCGAAAATGTAAGAATTCACAGTCTCCTATGTACCACTGCTATAGAATGAATAAATGTGTTTTCCCTTCCTACTGAAAAATTTTATATTTTGTACATAGGAGTTATTGTAAGAACAACGGCGATATAAATCCATGTGCTAAAATGATAAGGGTCTTTTGGATCCCATAATATCGGCTGCTTTTGATATTGGTCGATGAAATTTAAGCACATTTTATTTGACCAGAGTGAACACAAAATCATTATGTTTCCTTTGAGAAGTGACACAAAACCGACTGGATTTGATTCAGATCATTCGCGCTTAGAAGCACTCACGCATACGTTGACAACTCTCGAATGCACGCCCACATTGGTACAGATCTATGCTTTAGCGCTCACCGCATGTGCACTCAAGTCTGCACCCGCCTACAAGAATTACAGGCGATCATTACCGACAACAGCTTTATTATCAACAGTAATCTCACTAGAGGTTTTGATTTATCTAGAGAAAATCAAAACTCGAGTGGGATTTAATTGACTATTACACGATTAGAAGAAAGTATATAAAGATTAGAAGTAACAAAGTACTCCAATAAATAAAATATTAATTGGCTTACGAAAATACAACTGTCTTCAAATGTATTATTGTACCATCTCAACATTACGCTAGATGGCAGTATGTTGTATGATTATGTTTTCTTGTTATCAGTTGTGCCAACTATGGAATCTTCATTGAACTCTGTGGACGGTTACTAGTCAAGAAGGCTTTGTTGATTCAGTTTTATTTTTATTAAAACATTTGCATTCCACTTCAATCATCCGGATCCCAGTAATCAACGTCACTTGACAGATGATTTTCAATAAATTTTAGTATTAAACAATCTCTGATACGTGACTATCCATAATATCATAAAGCAGAAGCTATAACAAACATAACCTAAATAATATAAACAAGTGTTAGAAAAGTTTTAATTAGGGATGATGAAATAAACAAGAAACGTTTTAATTAACGATGATGAAATAAACAAGAAACGTTTTAATTAACGATGATGAAATACAAAATAAACATGTATAATATTAAAAGGAACAATTATTGAAAGTACAATTTTCAAATTTGAATGTTTTAGTGGTTGGTGGTTCAGTCGATGTTATATTGGACATGTGCGTAAAAGAAGTGAACTCGTTGATGTACATGGTGTATCCCTCAACTTATTCAGAATTTCCGAATGGTGCTCTTCATATATGACCAGTGATCTTTATTAATTCTTGTTCTTGAATGCCAATGCGAGTCATATTTGAAAGTGCTGTGCATTGACTGGAGTGGTTTGTAGTTTTCTGTTTTTTTTTTTTTTTTTTTTTTGACGTCCAGACCAGTGCTGTTTGAAATGTTGGCAAACAAAGAAACAAACGCTAGGGTAGTGATGAAAATAAACAATTGCTAGGGACGCGATAAAATTAAACAAATGCTAGGGACGCGATAAAATTGTGCGATAAGCAGCCATGATTGGTTGAAAGATGTCCTTTCGTACCGTTTTATTGGTCAAAAGTAGTGTGACGTAGTAAAAGTGTAATAGTCGGTTATGATCGCCGGTCATTCTTAGAGATTAGATAAAATTAGAATTTAAGATATCAGGCAAGAACTAGAAGCATGCCCACTTATTGATAAAATAGTCAACTACAGACAAGATTGGAAATTACATGTAGAGAGAATGGACGACTACAGACTTCCTAAGAAAGCAATGAATTATAAACCAAAAGGACGACCAATGAAAAGATGGAGCGACCTTTGAAGTCGGAACGGGCAATTGCCCATACCATGAAGTGAAGAAGAAGAAGAAGAAGAAGCAGAAGAAGAAGCAGAAGAAGAAGAAGATTTTTATCATCAATCTATTACCACAACATTTTATTGCCCGAGTAGTTAAGAACGCAGATGCGAAGTGCTACTCAGAGTATCCCAGAATTTGAATATTCCGCGCTGGAATTTGGGAGATGCTCAAAGCGACGTGAAATTTCCTAATATTATAGACAGTATTTTTCAGGAAGACTAATAAAAATGGAGTCCACACCTGTCGAGTAACGGCTAGCGCGTCTGACAACGAAACCAGGTGGTCCGGGTTGGATTCCCGGTCGGGACAAGTTACCTGGTTGAGGTTTTTTCCGGGGTTTTCTCTCAACCCAATATGAACAAATGCTGGATAACTGTCGGTGCTGGACCCCGGACTTATTTCACCGGCATTATCACCTTCCTCTCGGTCAGACACAAAATAACCTAAGAGGTTGATAAAGCGTCGTAAAATAACCTATTAAAAATAAAAAAAAACATAAAAATATGGTTGCAATAACAGTATATTAAACAGGGTAGGCCTATTACAGCAAAACTAATGGTTCATGATGAGAACATTCCATAAACATTATCCATTTTAATTTAAAAGTGTTAACATAATGCTAATTTTAGTTGGACATTCCTGGACAACAAAATTAATATTTTTATTATTTAAGTCAAAACATTTCATTGAACACTTCTAATGGCAATGAAGTGGAGTACGTGAAGAGCTAGACCCAGAGTAAAGTAGTTGCCTCTGGCAGTCAATGTCAACTCCTAGCCAACGTTAAGGCCTTGTTCAGAAGCAACAACGGTTCGTATGGACTTCTCGCTGGAGTTTTTTGCACTTTAATTACATTTCTTTACGGTACTTTAGTTTTATTTATTTACAATCGCTTTAACTTCTAGGTCATATCGCGACTGTCTGTAGTTTACTGTTGAGAATTCTGTTGCTGTTATCTGTGTCTATTATATCGTATATTGGGTCCAATCCGGCATTCGCTTTTATTTAACTGAAAATGGTTATATTCAGTCGAGGAAAACCAAGGAAAAACCAGATGAGTTTGGTACGGAGATCGAACCTGGGACCTCCAGAATGCTAGTCCAGTGCGTTATCATTAATCCATCTCGCTCCGTTACTTTTATTGATATAAGTTGTGTTACAAGGTTAAGACACCTAATCTAAATTTTATCCTTTCATAGCAATGACAAATAATGTCATTATTATCGTTTTATTAACTTCGTACATATTTTATATCTTTAAATAAATCTATAATTAGATATTTATTAATTGACTTTAAAATACGATTTTTATAGTCCTTTATTAATAGTAAAATCCTTCCTTAAAAAAACGTTTACGAGGCTACAGGTGTAGCTCAGGCGGTAGAGAGTTTGCCTGCTGATCTGGAGCTGCACTCGGACTTAGGTTCGATTCCAGATTGGGCTGATTACCTGGTCGAGATTTTTTCGAGGCTTTTTCCAACCGTAAGGTGAATGTCAGGTAATCATATGGAGAATCCTCGGCCTTATTTCGTTAAATACCATATATCACCAACACTATCGATTTTAAATAACCTAATTGTTGATACACACACACACACACACACACACACACACTGTGACGCTGCAGTCTTGTAGAACCTTGACCGCTCTTAATAGTTGATATAGCGTTCTTAGATGAAGGACTTAAAACTTTTACAATATGCTTTGACACTTTATTTATCACTCTGTTCATTATATTATGAATTAAAAAAATTGTTGGCTTAAGGGGGTATATACTTCTTCGAAAGTCGAAAAAGTGATAACTTAAAACTTTTGCGATATGCTTTGACACTTTAATTTAACACTTTGTTCATTGTATCATGAATTTAAAAAATTGTTGGCTTAAGGGGGCATATACATCTTCGAAAGTAAAAAAAGTGACTTTTTTTTAATGGACTTTCTTTAATAGTATGGTGAAAATTTTAAGTACCTCTAGCACGTTAGAGTTATTACCTAAAACATGAGACTGTATCAATTGACTTGGTCATTTAAATGTGGATAGAATTTCTCACCTTCGGTAAGTTTGTGGCTTATTTCCAGTAACTGAAATTTTCCAACTCTCTTCCTCTAATAACTTCCACATTTTTTAGACGAGTTTATGAAATTTTGCAAACCGATGTATTTCAAACTGGAGAACAAACTCTAACTTTAATAAATACTGTTTAATCATATCAAGTTCTTCTTTCATTAATAACTTTTTATTTAAAAATAATTAAATTTCACAATTCATGAAAAAAAAAATCACAAAAAATATTTCTTACAGTATTTAAGATAAGTTATAAATATTCAATTGATGAAGGGGAATTTGTTAACACATTCATTATGAATAAAACAGGAAGAAAACATTTAAAATATTCTAAATTTTATAAGATAGCAGAGAAACAAACGTTCCCTACAAATATTGTACCTTCCAATTTAAAAATATACCATAATTATCTTAAGGGAGGAGATGGGTAAAATTTCTGATTTCTGTAGTATTTGAGTTAGTTGGTTCATTTTTGGCACACATGTTCCACATATGATGCATATACATGCTACAAATTTTCATGCATTTCACTCAAATATTTTCTGAGTTATGCCCTTTTTCTAAAAAAAAATTGGGACATGTTTTAAAAATCTATCTCTTCGCATAAATTTTAAGTGTATGATCTAGATAAAATTACAGTACTTTTAATGTACCTAGAAATGCACTAAGTATCCACATTTAGAAATATATCCTTATAATAGGTAAAAAAAAATATATTACTTTGTCAAAAGTTATTTTTTTAAATTTTCTAGCGCCTATTGTTAAACAAATTATTTTTTTATTTAAAAAGCATATCAAAAATCTGATATTATAATTTGTTAACCATGCTTTGTAGAAAATTCAGTAAAAATTTCATGTTCCTAGCATCAAAATTGTAAGAGCCTTTACACTTCAAACCTGACGAAATGTGCTGAAAAAATAAGTGTGAGAAAATGCTTGTAAAATTTGCATGGGATTCAAGTTCAAGGGTGCAGCCATTTATATATTGAATAATTTTTATGATTTCGAGTGCCGCAGAGCGTTGAAACTTGCTCAACATATGAATAAGAGATTGCTGATTAATTTTTTACAAGAAAACGAAAATGCGATTTTTGACTGAAAATGACCAAAATTTCACCCATCGCCCCCCTTAACAGTAAAAGTTTCTTGAATTCAAAAATGTATTTATTAATCTAGAAGTGTTGTCTAATGACTATACCAAATTCCAGCAGAAAAAATATTTAAAAATATGTAGATATAAAATTTTTAATTCTACTAAATTTATACTAGCGAAACGTGTGCATGCTCTCTTAATACATTATAACTTATCAATTTAGTAAACGATATATTTATAACGTTAAATAAACTATTACAATAAGAGCACTGTTACTGCAAGAGCAGAAGACATAGCTGGCTGAAATCCGCCACTGGGCGACATTCAAACAGTGGTGAAAGTAGTGACGTGAAGACCAGTCAGTGGTGCGCGTCGTTGAATTGTTGGACCAGGTCTCCGCGAGCATTGTCAGATCATCGCTCGTGGCATAAGGAACAGCAGAGTTACGTAAAACCAGGTTACAGTCATGGGCGCCACCTCTTTCGAGAAGGGTTGATACAAAATACTGAAGAATTTTGCCGTGGATGTGGGTGTAGCGGTCCTTCGGTACCATGCGCCTCTTCATGGTGTCCTTGACACTCTTCAGCATCCTAGTCAGGACCGCGGAGCAGCAGGAGTTGACTTCCCGGTTCTCGAAATGCGGTCAAAACTTGCAGCGAGGTAAGTGGATTTGTTAGTTATTGGCTAATTGAATTTCAAATATGCTTCCAGTTCTCCTATGTTAATATAAGAATCCCATTCTAAGTAACAGTAGTTTAACTGTATGAAAGTTTTCTCTCAACAAAGACACCAAGATTCGATTCGTGACAGATTCTGTGACACTTATATGTGATAAATAGAGCTCTTATGGCCGAGACTACTACACAAATTTCGGAAACGTGAATAGACTCCCTGAAACTTGAAAAAGACGTTCTTTTTCTTTCCTTTATATTCCTATTCTGTCGTTATACTGTTTTTGCTCTATTCATTTTCTTTTCTGATCTGTTCTGTTCCTATTCTGTTTGCTTTTCTTCCTGCTCGATTCTTATTCTATCTCTGTTCTATATTTATTCCATTTGTGTTGTTCCTGTTCATGCTTTTGTTTTTATTCTTGTGTTTGTTATCAGTTTTCTTATTTTTGTGTTTTATTATCGTTTTTCTTATTGTTATATTCTGTTTCTATTCTGTTTCGTCTCTTGCTTCTGTTAAAATATGTTTGTATTGTTTCCACT
The DNA here is from genome assembly GCF_040183065.1 of Periplaneta americana. NCBI lineage: Eukaryota > Metazoa > Arthropoda > Insecta > Blattodea > Blattidae > Periplaneta > Periplaneta americana. Next base: position 65,124,649 of record NC_091123.1, on the reverse strand, counting down.
TTCTTTCTCTTCTTTTTATGTCCTTTATTTATATTCCCTTCCTTTTACATTCTGTTTCTGTTCTATTCTTCTTCCTTAATCTGTTCTATTTTCGCTCAGTTTGTTTCTGTTCTGCTTAGTTTTATGTTCTGCTCTATTCTTGCTCCATTTCTTTTTCTTGTTCTCTCCTGTCTGTGTTTACATTATTACTATGTTTATGTCCTGTTTTACTTTGTTTTATATTTATACTGTTCAAGTTCCTATTCCATCCCTCTTTCTTGTTCTGTTACATTTGTAATCTGTTCTACTTCATCTCATGTTCTGTTCTCGTTCTGATATATTTACGTCCTTTTGCTTCTCTTTTCATGTTCTGTTCATCTTTCATTTCTGATTCGTGTTCTGATATATTTATGTTCTGTTCTCCGTTTTGTGTTCTGTTCCTGTTCCATTTACATTTATGTTCTCTTCTTCTTCATTTTATGTTGTGTTCTGTTTCTTTATTTCTCTTGTATTAATGTTCTGTCGTTATTCATCTTATGTTCTGTTTTGATTCTGTTCCATTTCTGTTTCCTGTTTTGTTATATTTATGTTCCGTTGTTCTTCGTTTCACGTTCTGTTCTGTTCCTGTTCCATTTCTATTCCTTGTTCTGTTATATTTATATTCTATTCTTCTTCGTTTTATAACACGTTCTGTCATAGTTATGTTCTGTTGTTCTCCATTTTATGTTCTCTTCTGTCTCTGTTTCGTTTCTGTTCCTGTTCCATTTCTGTTTCTTGCTCTATTATATTTATATTCTGTTCTTCGTTTTATGTTCTGTTCTATTTTGTTTTTGATCCATTTCTATTTTTTGTTATGCTATAGGCTATTTATGTTCAGTTGTTCTTCGTTTTATGTTCTGTTCTATTTCGTTTCTGTTTCTTGTTCTGTTATATTTATATTCTGTCCTTGTTCCATTTCTGTTTCCGTTTCGTTTCCGTTTCTTGTTCTGTTATATTTATGTTCTGTTCTGTTCCTGTTCCATTTCTGTCTCTTGTTCTATTATATTTATGTTCTGTTCTTCTTCGTTCTGTTTCTGATCATTCCTGTTTATTCTTCTTTTATATTTATGTTCTGTTGTTCTTCGTTTTATGTTCGCTTCTGTTTCCGTTTCGTTTCCGTTTCTTCTTCTGTTATATTTATGTTCTGTTCTGTTCCTGTTCCATTTCTGTTTCTTGTTCTATTATATTTATGTTCTGTTCTTCTTCGTTCTGTTTCTGATCCATTCCTGTTTTTTGTTCTTTTATATTTTATGTTCTGTTGTTCTTCGTTTTATGTTCTCTTCTGTTTCCGTTTCGTTTCCGTTTCTTCTTCTGTTATATTTATGTTCTGTTCTGTTCCTGTTCCATTTCTGTTTCTTGTTCTATTATATTTATGTTCTGTTCTTCTTCGTTCTGTTTCTGATCCATTCCTGTTTTTTGTACTTTTATATTTATGTTCTGTTGTTCTTCGTTTTATGTTCTCTTCTGTTTCCGTTTCGTTTCTGTTTCTTGTTCTGTTATGTTTATGTTCTGTTCTGTTCCTGTTCCATTTCTGTTTCTTGTTCTATTATATTTATGTTTTTTCTTCTTCGTTCTGTTTCTGATCCATTTCTGTTTTTTATTCTTTTATATTTATATTCAGTGTTCTTCGTTTTATGTTCTGTTCTGTTTCGTTTCTGTTTCTTGTTCTGTTATATTTATATTCTGTCCCTGTTCCATTTCTGTTTCTTGATATTTTTAATTATTCTGTTCTATTTCGTCCAGCCTTAACTTAGTGTTGTGATGATGTCTCAATAAAAAGGCCGGGGTTAGATTCCTGATAAATTCGACGAAAGAATCTATGTGTTGGGCAAAACATTTGCAAGATTCATTGTCTCTGAAAAGTTCGAATTTCTTTGTTCTCATTCTCAGTCTTATGTCACTCCATTATCACTACATCAATACATTATCTGTGAACTACTACTTTAGTTTAAGAGCAACGTTAAATAATTACGAATACAAGGATATTCTTTCTGTTCTATTAGGAACATTCGCAGTTCATTCACTGTCTATATCTTGCTATCGAAACTGGGGTTTGATTTTGTGAGAAGAGCAGGTTTGGGACGGATTACCACTGAAAATTTCGACTTCATTTAATAAACCATTGATTTTATCTTCTGTACATAAAGAATTATAATTCCATTCTGTTTATTTATTGGTAGAAACTTTCCCAAGAAATAGATTGAAGTTCAATCCTCAACATATAGGCCACAGTTTAATATTTAATATTTTCGTGGGTAACATACTTTTAAATTACGTATAAATCATATGATATATTATGATATGAAGGTTATGAACTAAAATTCATATTCATAAACGCTTTCAAGTGTTGGAAGATCAAGTTAATAGCGTGTCGAGGGAAATACAGTGTAAGAGTACAAATCATCTTAATCAACAACATGAAAGGAGATCAAGTTTCATCGTATTGGTAACAACTGACACGGATGAAGTCAGTTAGAAAAGAGAGAGAACAAATCGATTAATAATTTCTCTGGTCGAGTGACAACTGTGTAATAATTTCACCGATAAACTAGTACTCGTATGATTTATACAAATTCAGAATAGGTAGGCCTATAAATTAAATCGAGACCAAAATAAAGTAACTTGTAATGTAGCCTACTCGAGAATAGAAGCAATCGACTAGTATTGTTCATTTCGACGAGCCACACTTAACGACCTATCATTTGGGAGAATTTTACCCATCATTTGGGCGAGGAACTTCAGAAAGAAATGCATTATTTGGGCGAATGTGGGGAGGAATTTCAGAGTCAAGAATGTTGGAGAGTAACGACTTGCATTTTATATAAAATTTTTATTTATTTATTTATTTGTTTATTTATTTATTTATTTATTTATTTCATTACTAGTAAGTCTGAAATGAAAACAAGTTAATAAATACCAATGGAAGATAAACTAGCCCACTCCTGAATGAGTAAGACTCGTGCCCAAGAGGGGATTTCAATACAGACAAAAATAAAATTAAAATTGAGAGTGAATACAGATTAAGTAGTGTTTAATATGTTTAAACCCAAACTATAAATCCAACTACAATTTTTTTAATTTTTTTTATTAATTTGGAGAGGATTCGTGGTTAAAATAATATTGGAATAGAATTTGTTTAATAATCTGGGACCTTGACTCATGCTATGATAAAAAGCTGCATTCGTTTTACATTTTGGTTCAGACAAACGCAGAGAATTTATATTTTTAGTTCTATATTTATGTATATACCTTTCAAATTTAATACACATATTTAAAAGTATAAACCTTACGAAGCAATAGTGACATACAGTTCAAAAAATAATCATATTATTTCAATATCTACTGTAATTTCTTGCTTCAGTATCTGTAACCCAGCGACAGGAAAAAGTCTCTCTCAAGCCTTGGTTTCTCTGAACCGACGCATGCGATTTGCGAGGTGCGACGCCCGCCTCGCACAAATCCGGACTACACGAGAGTTAGTGCGTGTTTCTATAACTGCGAGATGCGAGGTCTGCGCACCTCGCAGCTATAGAAACCACTCACTATCTCTCGTGTAGTCCGGATTTGTGTCGGTTCAGAAAAACCAAGGCTTTAGAGAGCTTAGCTTCTCCCGCTATCTTAGTTGCAGTTTTATGTAGGTACTCATGCTGACTACTCTGTTTATAATTGAGTTCCCCGTCCCTGCGTAACCCAAACGACGAATGTAATCCAAGCGACTAATTTCACCGTTCTGCAATATTTTCCATTTATCTTGCGTTATCCCATTGCGTTCTGAAATTTTTTTTTTTTTTTTTTCAGTCTGTTCGTTATATATTGTGTATGTTTAGACAGTAGGCCGAAGACTGATTGGAACCTCATAAGTGAGCCAACAAAGTATCACTCATGAGGTATCTAAGCCAGGAGATAACGGGGTAGGGTGGCCACTTTATTTCCCCTTCCATTGCATACGTCGCCGACTAGCTACATATTACACTAGTCAGACTTCAGATTGTACAAACAATAATTGTTCTTCCTCTGACACATATGGTCAAGTGAAATGTACTGCCTGATAATAGATGTACATATCAGGCAGAAACTCAGTCAGAGATACTGACTACCGTTACATATTGTCAATTTAATTAAATTTTATATGGATTTCTGTTAACGTTTCGATTACGACGTGAAAGTTTGGATCGCATTCTAAAAATGTCCATTAAATCTTTCGCACAGCTCTATCGATTTCACAAACGAATGAAAGTTTGATCGCATTCTAAAATATTTGCTAATTCATTTGCATAGCGCATCGATTTCACAAACACATGAAAGTTGGAACGCATTCTAAAATTTTCACTAATTTATTTGCACAGCTCTGTCTATTTCACAAACAAGTGAAAGTTGGATCGCACTCAAAAATGTCCATTAATTCGTTTGGACATCTCTGTCGACTTTACACACATTCTAAAGTATTCACAAATGTATGACTTTATTACTTATATATTTGTAATTCATAATATTACATTTCGAATACAGATTATTTTGGAGCCCAGTTTAGGCCTACCTCATCTTCTGTATCGTACACAAGGTCAGGTAAGCAAACCACCTACACTCTCCCTAATGAAACATTTTGGTTCGCCCAAATGATTGAACGTTCATCTCAGAAGGTGAAGGTCATTGACTCGAATGATTGACGCCCATTACTCATATCTGAAATATACAGGGTGGAAGGGAACCGATGTACCAAAATTTAAGAGGCGATTCTACATGATAACTATAACAAAGTTTTTATTACACTTTTCCTTAAGCTAAAAAATAGTCTTTGCCCAATGTTTGCAGCGGGCTCCATTGCGGCAATGGCCCGAGAGATATGACTGATTGCTATGCAAGCAGATAGGTAACAATAATCTGATTAGTTAGTACCTTAAGTCCTTTTTTTTTTTTTTTTTTTTTTTTTTGCAAATTAAATAGTTTAGCCATAAATTTAAATTGAATAATTGTGAAAATCATTAAAATAAATCTTGCAACGTAGCGCACTATCGCGTGTCTCCGACTCAGTACAGCAGAGGGGAAGGGGGAGGTAAGAGATGGGTGGTCTCGCTTGCTAGAATTATTGCAGCAGCCGTGATGTTGCCAAATGCTTCATAGAAACATAACGATTTCCTCTAAAATGGTGAATGTTAGAAAAAACTTATTTAAATCTTTCAAACCTCTCCTCATGATCTATTATCAGTTCCGTTTTGGTGCAGTGGTTATCTTCCATCTTGTGTATATATATGTGTGTGTGTGTGTGTGTGTGTGTGTGCGTGCGTGTGTGCGTGTGTGTGTGTGTGTCACACTATTAGCTTAAAAGCTAGAGTTTCGACTTTTCACATCAGCGATAAAAGTTTAAAATCCGGTTACTTGAAGTAGAATTACTGTATTAATGGAGAAAGAGACAGGTATTGTCGGAGAATTCTTCATTTCACATGTCCAATATTGCACCATTTTTGCATTACTAATCATCATCATGTTTAATGAAAATTTCTAAACTGTAGAACTCAAAGAAAAAAATCCGGAAGATCATTGATATTGCTTCAAACATTTCTCAAATAACAATTCGAACATTTATATGCTCATCTGTTCCTTGATCTGCCTAGAACACGAAAACCTTATCACAATGTTGTTGATACGGGGCTTAGCCTATTTAATAACAATATAATTATCTTTTTCATATGTTTTGCTCTAAATTGACATTTATTTCAGAAGTGAGAAATCTTCGTATAAAAGGGCTTTAATTTTCGACAAGCAATAAATAATTCTTACAAAATCGCCAAGTGAAAACTCCACTTGAAAATTCATGCATGGATAGGTTTCATAAAGGAAAATTTAAAGTAATTATCTGCCAATCCAAATTATAAGACACAAAACCAGCTTCCAAAAATAGAATTAACACATGCATTTGAACAGTCTTTGTCTGGCTGTTGAAGAGCATTTAAGCCCGTTTCCCACTGTGCTTGTATCTGTGATGGATTCCAAGTTGGGGGCGCTGATGGCTACCCTGCGTGCTTACTTGCTCGCAATAATGCGCTCTGGTGGCTGCTTTGGTGGCTAGCTTGCTGGATTTCGAGATCAGGTTGCTTGTTATTTTCCGTGTTGGTTTGCAGGCTGGAACCGAAGATGATGATATAGTATCACCGGCGAAACCATGTTGCCATGTTCGCTGTTTTCCAACTAAATCTGTTTTTTTTTTATTTTTTTATTCTTTAGTTTCTAAGATACAGCAATTAAATATCGGACTTTAGCTGTTTTAAACTTCTGGTTTAATTACTTTATTACGATATTTACTATTATTAATGTAGGACTTTAGTTGTTTCCCACTCACGGTTTAGTTTATTTTTGATTATAATTGTCGGCAACAGATGAAACAGCAGATGATCTTCCAATTTGAACTGTGAAAAGAGTCAATTCCGTGTGAACAGCAACCAGCATAATACCAAACACGGAAGCCATCAGGGTACCCACCAGAGAACCAAGCTTGCTGGTCAGTAAGGAAACAAGCAACGTGGGAAATGGGCTTTACTCTGTTGTAATGTCAGGGGTAACATATCTGGTTTCTCTTCGTTAGAGACAAATGAAGAGTCCACTGCAAGAATGATGGATGTCACTTTCTTGTCGAAAATGAACCAAGACTGTCAATGCATAGCTTAAGACACATAGAATGTACATAGAGAATTATATGCCATTAACACTGATAGTCATTGTCCAGTAATGATCGGAAACTCTCAGTTAAGCTTTGAGCGCTAAGCATTTCAAACTTTCAATTGCGTCTCTTGCAAAATGTGTTCCAAATGACATCTTCAAATACAAAGGTTTATTTGAGCACTAGCATAAAGTTAAATTTCAAGCTACATTTCTGAACTAATTTCTGTGTCATCAATTTTGTAGTGACAGCTACGTTTTATAGATCTAATTAGTTTACAATATTTATCCGTATAAAATCTTTCAAAGGAGGTTTTTAATCTGAAGTTGTGGATTTGTTATTAGGAACAAGCAATGTAAAAAAGACTGCATATTGAAAACCTTAGACTGCTCAACAGAAAACTCAGGTTAAGGCTTGTAGGAAATAGCGTCTTTTTCTCACATTATATCAATTACATAACTTGTGTTCTGTTTGGATTGCAGTAAAATGTTCTCTTTGCAGGATGCTGGTTTCTTTCAAGGAAATCCGGGAGTTTTATCCCCAAAACCCGATAACCTGTATATGATCTTGTTAATTGCCCTGAAAACTACCAGCCAAGTATTTGTATGCTAACATTATATACAATAACTTTCACCGTTTCCTTATTAGCGAGCCATTACACATCCTGTTGTTCCACCGATGCCACAAGGCAATTAGCAGGGTCATGAAACAAACGAGAGAGTGCAAAACTAATTTGTGGTTTCAGTGGACTCTTTGGTACGACGTTGGGCCCCACTAGTCTGGCTTGCACCAGGGGAGCGGTACTTCCCCGGCAATGTTTCGGAGTTTCTGAACCACGTCACACCCCGAGAAAATGGCGGCCGATCCAATAGAGTAACTTTGCCTGAAGGACCCGCCTCAGAATTTTGGTACCTAGTTACCAACCGAAGTGTAGGTAAGTAAATTGGTTACTTAAATATCTAAGATTTTTGTTTTTAGCTTTAATTTATTGATGATCAGATACGAAGTTTCTACTGTACAAGGTGATTTAGGAGGAAAGGCCATATGTTGGAGCCTTGCTATAAAATTTTTCAGTTAACATGTTCATACTGTACTGTATCTTGTTTATCCACAAACCGCACTGTTGTTCAAATAAAAATGTTTCTTCGTGTGTAGTTAATCACATTTCTGTGGTGTTGACGCCAAAATTTTGAACTTTACTGTCTCATTATTGATAAATTAAATAAACTCTTCACTGCTTTTGTTGGAATTATTAGGGTAAAGTTGCCTAATTCCGTGATAATCCTAATTCCGTGATACGTTTTTTTCACTGAATGTCACGGGATTGGGTATCTTGCTAGGAAGTTCACCGATGTCTCAAAACTAGGCGAAAGATGTACTCTTTCGAGAAAGATGTCTGGCGCTATGGTCGAACGGCAAAGCTTTGACTGACATTCAATTTTAATTTAATTTAGGGGTGTCACGGAAATAGGCAACTTTACCCTACTTAGTATCCAGAGGGCGCAATCACCACAAAATTACATTATCTCGTAAAAGGTTAATTTACGGACCCATGTTTACTGGAACTGTTTTGCTTCCCTTCGTTTTTACTTTTCATCCCTAAATTTTTACCGACACTTTTGAAACACCCTGTATATGTCTTATTCTCAACGGTTTTGGAGCGAAACCTTGAGGAACGGGAACAATGCAGTGATAGTAAATTAAGAAATCGTTACCTGTATATTGTGTTCAATTATCCATTTATATTTACATAACACGTAAAAAAATGCCACCGTTAACCTCGATGCACTTAGCAGCTCGTATAAGCAGATGCCATTTTGCTAATTTGAGCTGGTTCGGACATTTCTGAATGTGATCTCAAGTATGTAAAACACGGGCAAACAATTGCTACCTTGTTTCCACTTTGAGGTTCTAGACTTCGCTCTTTAGACAACTTCACAAACAATAATCTAATGGAATAAAGTCAGGTGATCTCGGTGGCCAATAAATGACACCCCAGCGACCGATCCAACGCCCAGGATAAGTTTCATCAAGATACTGGATCAGTGGCCTGCTAGAATGTGCGGGAATCCCATCTTTTTTAAAGTACATACCAGCTTGTGTTGCCAAAGGAATATCCTTCAAGCATTCTGGTAACATGCGCACATAGACATGGCCAACATGACGAAGGCAATAGTATAATCTAATGTCGTTTTGGTTACGTCTGCATCAATGTGAGCAATTAGGCTATGCTGTTTCTCGGAAACTATTCAGAATAAGACATATACTGTATTTATATAAGGTTTTTCCTTTAGAATCGCCCATACTATGACACTTCAACGTATGGCCCTTTCTTCCCGAATCATTCTCATCTCATCTCATCAGTCCAACACTCATGACAGATTAATTTATTACCGAGTGGGTCAAGTCAGATCACGACCGGAGGAAGTGTCTTAAGACCCACGGGTTAATGAAGCTACTTTTGTACGAGTTATATACCATACTTTATCTACGTTGGTTATTTGCCGAAAATCAGAAGAAAATAAATCTATAAATTCAATTAGGCCTATTAAATTTATTATATCAATGAAGAATTTTATTCTTTATGATCCATGGCGTCTGCTGTATTGTTGCTATGGTAATAATTCGTTATAAAATGCTTCATAACACGTTGCTAAGTAAAATAATATAGCAACATGTTTTCCATTTTATTTAACAAAATAAAGGCAAGCTTTTGCAGTACAAAAGTGTCAAATAATGACCTGCTTTTCCAACGTTAGTAGATAAAATTAATAATAGCTTTTAATAAAAGCAAATTGTATAATATGTAATACGTACATTAATTTGGTTTTAATATTAAATACATCCCCATAAGTCATGCAGACAGGAACTATATTACAATAATTTAAATGCATCCTAAAATAAAATTCTGTACGAAATAAGGGCTTTGAATTTTATTAGGGTACGTAAACGTTGAAGCGACGATAAACTATAAAAGAAGCAGCGAGTCCACACCTGTGGAGTAACGGTCAGAGCGTCTGGCTGCGAAACCAGGTGGCCCGGGTTCGATTCCCGGTCGGGGCAAGTTACCTGGTTGAGGTTTTTTCCGGGGTTTTCCCTCAACCCAATATGAGCAAATGCTGGGTAACTTTCGGTGTTGGACCCGGACTCATTTCACCGGCATTATCACCTTCATCTCATTCAGACGCTAAATAACCTAAGATGTTGATACAGCGTCGTAAAATAACCTACTAAAAAAAAAAAGAAGCAGCGATGCTATATCAGAGAGCACTGAAGCATGCATTATCATTGAGGTGTGCATATTGGAGTAACGATAAAAGCGAAGATACGCGATAAAAGCGACGAAAAAGAAAAATTCCATTTTCTTCGCTCTTGTCGTTCATATAATGATCTCTGATTAAGATAATATTAATCTGTATAATGACCAGTGGTTATCAATATATCCAAGTATTAATCGAGTTATGATTATTTCGGCATATTAAAATTAAATATCATAGATATTGACAAATTGATCAGTTGTGTATTTATTCGTGATATGTTATGTAATCACAAGAACGAATCACATCACAATGAATTTATACTAGCTTTGGGATGAGAAACGGGTTCAATTTTGTACGTATTTAAGTTATATTAACCTTGAACCTAGCAGCTGATATTTCCTATATATTTTTTTCCCCTGGTAGAGGGGAAGAGAAGGCCTGATGGCCTTATCTCTACCAGGTTAAATAAATAAATAAAATAAATATAGAATATCTACTACTGATAAATCAAAATATTCGCTTCCAGCATCCACGTTGCTCATGAACACTTGATTCTTTGATAATATCAAAGCGTCGCTAGGTCGTTTCTTTTATCGTTTATCATTGCTCCAACGTGTACGTACTCTAAGGTATTGTAAGCTTTTTACTTGTTTCTTATTGGGTGTACAGTATCACATCGGAAATGTAGTAAACAAAAGTGTGACAAGGTGTGATTCCCTAAAACATAGAGAAGATGCGTTACAATGAATGGGAATCACATTGAGCATCTGCTATGATGTTCATGAGCAAATACTCGTATTTCGGGAGATATTAATTTTAGGACCCATGTTTATTAGACTTCTTTCTTGTTTTTATGAATACTACCGCCTCTCAGAATGCTCTCATTTTATGGAAATTACATTGAGCATCTGCTATGATGTTGATGAGCAAATACTCATATCACGGAAGTTATTAATTTTAGGACCCATGTTTATTAGACTTCTTTCTTGTTTTTATGAATACTACCGCCTCTCAGAATGCCTCTTTTTTATGCAAATCACATTGAGCATCTGCTATAATGTTGATGAGCAAATACTCATATCTCGGAAGTTATTAATTTTAGGACCCATGTTTATTAGACTTCTTTCTTATTTTTATGAATACTACCGCCTCTCAGAATGCTCTCCTTTTTATGCAAATCACATTTAGCATCTGCTATGATGTTGATAAGCAAATACGCATATCTCGGAAGATATTAAGTTTAGGACCCATGTTTATTAGACTTCTTTCTTGTTTTTATGAATAATACCGCCTCTCAGAATGCTCCCTTTTTATGCAGATCACATTGAACGACGAGTATGTTGTTGATGAGTAAATACTCATATCTCGGAATATGCTAATTTTAGGACCCATGTTTGTTAGAATTTTCTTTTTTTTATGAATACTATTGACTCTCAAAATATTGAATGTTTTTAACACCCTGTATATTGATACGGCAATACTGGATCAATCGCGGAATGAGAATAGTACGCCTAGATAAAACTAAATTACTCGAAAAGAAACTAACGAATATGCCCTTTGTTCATCTTAAATCTAACAGAACTTCCTTTGAATCGAACCCAGGCCTCCTGCGAGAATCCGTCGTCTAACTGAGCTACGGAAAGGATTACCGACAATATAGCTGAATGTCATTGCACCCGGACACAGATTTCTCTGTTGCGCAACGTGTTGCAGAGTCGCTTCTTCGAAACCCGTTGTCGGTGCTGCACGGCACGAGCCCCGCGCGGACGCCTGTGCCCGTGTACGCCATGGTGAGCGTGTGCCAGGCCGGCGACGAGAACAGCGTGGAGGAGGAGCCAGCGCCGCCCTTCCACGTCACGTACTGGATGTTCTACCCCTACAACCTGGGCAAGTCCGTGTGCACCTTGGACGTAGGCGTGCTCGGCACCTGGCCCCTGCCCGACCTCAACGGCCACTGCCTGGGCCTGCTGCGGCAATACGGAAACCACGTCGGTGACTGGGAGCACGTCAGCATTGTGTTCAGTGTAGGTGCACTGCATAGAGCAGTAGATAGTCACATTGCGGCGAGAGATGTGGCTAAAAGACAGTAGGCAACATCACGTCCTCCGAACCGATAGTGTTTCAGTATGAAAGGAGTGACAATTCCATAAATAATAATAATAATAATAATAATAATAATAATAATAATAATAATAATAATACATCAATATTCATTAAGTATGAGGTCTCGACCACCTCATTGAATATTACACGTCTACTATGAAGTAGCCAATGTGTATTATTACCATTTAATACGAGAAAAATTCGTACCGGCACCGGGAATCGAACCCAGGACCTCTCAGTTCTGCGCGCTGAGCGCTCTTTCCAACTGAGCTATTGATGTATTAACTGTTAACAGTTGTTACAAACTGTTGTTGAATATGGCCACAAAGTCATATACATATATGCGCTCCTGCATATATATGGCGTGTATCGTCTCAAATGCAGGTAGTAAGGCCGTAAAAACATTACGAGAGAGGTTCGGCCGGCGCCGTGGATTGTGTCCCGGCATAGCTCAGTTGGAAAGAGCGCTCAGCGCGCAGAGCTGAGAGGCTCTGGGTTCGATTCCCGGTGTCGGTACGAATTTTTCTCGTATTAAATTGTAATAATAATAATAATAATAATAATAATAATAATAATAATAATGTTCCATTACGATAATTAAAATGTTTCTCAGTCAGAGTCCGTATAGGCCAGTTTCCAATTCACTGCGGACTAAAGCAAGGCGATGCACTATCACGTTTACTTTTTAACTTTGCTCCAGAACAGGCCTGCACAAGGTTTGCGCTCTCCGAGCCGGCTCACAGCTCGAGAGCGGAATGCAGATATTGGCTGCGCCCTGCATAAAGGTGGACTGGAAGAAGGGGTGGATATCGTGCAAAATGTACACAAAAGTACTAGAACGAGTGTTCATGAAATGAATTCCCGTTCAGTGTTTACAAAACTATTTTGGACTATTATTAATTAATAAAGAAATATTTATTTTACAGAATTAATACAAACTCTATAGCACTTAAATATACAATATCATTTTGTTATATTTTTATTTATCAGTACATGAAAACGAGGTTTTATGCTATTGGCAGCTGAAAGGAACAGTAGCCTACTGATCGTAATGAAACATCAGTTACAGATGTTCGATGTCTGCCTTTATTAAAGTCGATGATAGAAAACAGTTGCTCACAAAATAAATATAAATGTTGAGCCAAACGTAGCAATCATTTTCACAGCCAGCTTGTGTAGTCGTGGATATTATTGCTGAAGTTTAGTCTTGTAAAACTCAATCAGACTAGTAGTATTATTCAAATTGTCTTTAGCCCTTAGGCCGCATTGAAGATCAATACTCTAAGTTCAAGCTGTAATTCGTATGACACTGTTTCAAGTGGTGTTGAAGGAATTTATTATAACTTTAAACTTCTTTCTAATTAAGACAAGATCTTGGAACCTAGACTTAAATTCATTCTGAGTTTCAATTAATATTTGCACACAATTGTCTAACATGGCTTCATCACAAGCAGTTTCTATCGTTTGAAAGTGAGCCATATTACCTTCCCGAAACTGACTTACGAAAAATGTAAGTTTACGACTAAAATCCCGTAATTTATTCAATCTATTAACAATGAGCTGACCTTTTCCCTGAAGAAAGATATTTAAATTGTTGAAGATTAATCAATTCTAACGTACCCTACCTCATGTAATATGCAACTTTCAACTCCTGAACCTTTTTACTGCGATCTTCACCAATAAAACCATCGTATTTCTATGTGTGGAGTAGTAATGACGCATTATATTATGTTTTCTTCTTTCTTTCAAATTTTTGTGGCAGATAAATATTGGCTCTAGCTGCTGTGAAAAAAAAAAAAAAGTATTTTCCCATGTAATATTGAAAGAATTTGCCTGATGATCACTTTTCCGTCTTTTAGATTCCTCCATTAGGTAGCTGTAGATAGGCGAAGTGAAACAGCTACTGACAATTGACACTACACCAGATAGCTGCTTGGACTATCCTCTCCCTAGGTATAGCAGACTTAATCATTCCGACGTACCTTTCCGGCGAGCTGTTGGACGGCTCTCTCTTTCCGAAGGAGTGACCGCGCTCAATGAGCGCCGTTTGTGCAGGCCTAATCTAGCATATGCCATTCAGAAAAACAGAGGATTTGAAATTGAACGTGATATTATTATTTTACTTTATTTTATCTTATCTATCTATCTATCTATCTATCTATCTATCTATCTATCTATCTATCTATCTATCTATCTATCTATCTATCTATCTATCTATCTATCTATCTATCTATCTATCTATCTATCTATCTATCTATCTATCTATCTATCTATCTATCTATCTATCTATCTATCTATCTATCTATCTATCTATCTATCTATCTATCTATCTATCTATCTATCTATCTATCTATCTATCTATCTATCTATCTATCTATCTATCTATCTATCTATCTATCTATCTATCTATCTATCTATCTATCTATCTATCTATCTATCTATCTATCTATCTATCTATCTATCTATCTATCCATCTATCCATCTATCCATCTATCCATCTATCCATCTATCCATCCATCCATCCATCCATCCATCCATCCATCCATCCATCCATCCATCCATCCATCCATCCATCTATCTATCTATCTATCTATCTATCTATCTATCTATCTATCTATCTATCTATCTATTTATTTAATATGGCGGAGTGAAGACCATCAAACCTTCTCTACCACACCACCAGAAACAAATAGGCATATACAAAAAACAAATGCAGAGAGAAGAAATGAAAATAAAATTACAAATACAAAAAAAAAACACAAATGAAAAATTAAAAAAGAGGGGAGTAAAAAAAAAGTTGAAATATAAGATCACAATGAGCACAGAAAGTAGGCCTACTAATGGAATATATTAACTGTCTATTATATTAGTGATTAAAGAAAATTATTAAGTATCTAGAAATAAGTAACTGATTGTACAAATATCAAAAGCAATAAAACAATAACTATGTCGAAATATTGTTGTCTTTAAAAACATCAAATAAAATTTATTTAAATATGATACTGTTGTGCTTCTCACACTGGTAGATTAATGAGGTTCCCGAATAACCTCAGATCTGTAATTGTAAATTCTAAATGGTAATCAATAAAACTGTACTGAAATTCTGTTCATTGTAGAATGGCGGCATACCGACAGCCATGTATGTTTCCACCCACGATGCGGGGGCGTTCTACAAGTTCAATCCTAGGACTTTGAGCTTCGATTATGAGAAACAAGACGTCAGGTCACGGATGCTGCAGAGGCCTAATTTCCCACTCCACGTCAATCTGACCTCTACTGGAGGACATCCTATACTCTTTTCTGCTAGGGGATCGCATGGACTTTGGTCTGCTCCTGGTAAGTTCTTAATAGATTTCTATGTAGAGAAAGTTGAGTCTATTGTGACTCAGTAAAAAGGAGTTGTTTTCCAGATTGTTATGGAAATACAAACTTTGAGCATCACTTATGTCGAAGAAGTGGTTTTGGATAAACTTTTGGTCTGTTGGTATGTCCTACTGTTTGATTGTTTGACGATCCGTTTCTTTTAAACTTTTGAATGGATTTTGTCCACATTCTGTATTTACGAGTCAGTTTATCCGAGAGTGATGCATATTAAGTACAGAACACAGGTTACACCCAGGAATATGCCATCGGTCTTTTACTCTTAAAGACGAACGCGATTGCAAAGAAAATTGGGATTATAAGGATATATAAACTCCAAGCCTTTTGGCTACCTGTCTCACTCCGTTTTTCACCGTTCCATTGAAGAAATTAAGAGACTTTTGAAGGGAAGAAGCCGAATACGGACGTAACCTATAGCAACCGTATGAAGGATAGGACAGTTTGGTGATGGGATTTTCCTCATTGCTAAACCTCCAGAACGCACTGTCAAATTGAATACCGGGTTTTTCCTAGGGTGTCCAGATTCACATCGATAAAAAAGGAGGGTATTGTTCGAAAAAAAGAGAACAGAAAATATCTGCTTAGATTTAGGCTTAGGTCTATATTATACTTTAAATTACGTCAATATCTATTTTATTACAAAATATTTACAGTGCAGTTTTAATTTTATATCATACTTAGAAGCATGGACAAATAAATATATTTATTTTACTACAAAATAATTATGATAAAACTTAATAATGATAATAATAATAATAATAATAATAATAATAATAACAATAATGACAATAATAATAATAATAATAATAATAATTATTATTATTATTATTATTATTATTATTATTACTATTATTATTATAAGAGTATGCCATTAGGAAAGTCCAGGATAACAGAGAGGATTTGGAATTGAACGGTTACATCAGCTGCTTGTCTATGCGGATGACGTGAATATGTTAGGAGAAAATCCACAAACGATTAGGGAAAACACGGGAATTTTACTGGAAGCAAGTGAAGGGATAGGTTTGGAAGTAAATCCCGAAAAGACAGAGTATATGATTATGTCTCGTGACCAGAATATTGTACGAAATGGAAATATATCCTTTGAAGAGGTGGAAAAATTCAAATACCTGGGAGCAACAGTAACAAATATAAATGATAGTCGGGAGGAAATTAAACACAGAATAAATTTGGGGAATGCCTGTTATGATTCGGTTGAGAAGCTTTTATCATCCAGTCTGCTGTCAAAAAATCTGAAAGTTAGAATTTATAAAACAGCTATATTACCGGTTGTTCTTTATGGTTGTGAAACTTGGACTCTCACTTTGAGAGTGGAACATAGGTTAAGGGTGTTTGAGAATAAAATTCTTTGAAAAATATTTGGGGGAAAGTGGGATGAAGTTACAGGAGAATGGAGAAAGTTACACAACACAGAACTGCACGCATGTATTCTTCACCTGACATAATTAGGAACATTAACAGTCTGTATATACTAGACTGTGATATAAGCCTAATTCTGTACTGCAAATATTTTGTAATAAAATAGATATTGACGTAGTTTGAAGTATAATATAGCATCAAGCCTAAATCTATGTACATATTTTATACATATTTTCTGTCCTCTTTTTTCGAACAATGTCCTCCTTTTTAAGCTTTTCGTCCTTTTTTTTTATCGATGTGAATCTGGTCAGTCTAAGATAATAGCTAAATTCTCAAACATAATTTGTTAATGCTCCTTATTTTAAAAAATCAATTAAAATTATTGTTTGGAAAGAAAATTTGAAGTTCCAATTACTGTGATATCTAATATGTTTTCTTTTTTATTTTTCATTCTGTTATTTAATAAAATGTCTTAAAATTTTGTGGAATACCCCCTGAACACGAGACTATGGTCTCTTTCTGAGGGTACTAGAGTGATTTTTATGTATAAAAACAATGTGTATCTTTGTTCTAGCAATACATTATTATTACCTACGAAGAAGAATAAAAACTTTTCACGAAATCCAATGGATTTCACAGATTCATAGATTCTCTGTCATTTTATTTTCAGGCAAGCATAGGTTCGTGAAATTACCCAGGTTGTACGACGAGACCGGTTTCGGCGTGCGGTGGGCAACCTGGGAGAACATCCAAGTGATGCATTCCTCTTGCGGAGCACAGCTTCCTTACTGGATGGCGTTCCGAGGGCGCTGGGGAAACCCCAGGAGGAGGTGCCACCCCGTCATCAGACTCGGCATCAATGTCTGCGAGTATTCCGACGGGCCCACCGGCATTCCCATGAAGAGGAACAACTTCAAGTGCTCGCAAGAGTCATAGATTCTTCTCTCAGACCTCACTGCTGAGTAGTTAGCCTCTTTCGAAAGAGGTTCCTCACATTCAATAGCGATTAAAGCCATGCGATATGAGAAAGTACCGCCAACCTTTGATTTCTGGCTCGTCGACAAGCTCGCAGGGTCATTGGTAAGGTGAGCGTAACATCTTGCACCCAAAGAAAGGAAAGTCAAGAAGTATGTTGTAGAATTCTACAGGATGTTTCCGAGGTGATGTTACAAACTTTCAGGGATGATGGCGAAGGGCACATGTATCAATTTGAGATAAGGAACCCTGCTCCGGAAATGACCGAGTCGAAAGTTACAAGCAAAAATTGTTGTGTGGATGTGAAATAATTTTATTCCTCTGTACACCTTATTTATGTTTATTTATCTGTACATCTTACACATACTGTATTCATCTGACGTTGTTTACGTTGTCTACTTACAGTATTCAATTCAGTGCGCTGTCTGAGGGATGGGGACAGGAAACTACACTAAAGCAATGCAGATAGCGTAATGTGTAACGGACATGGTCGGTCCTGATATGCACGTCTGTTGTAGGTGTACAACTTGCAGTGTCCAGTCGATCAGTCCTAGTGAAATGGAGGAGTACACGAGAGCGGAATATGCAGACCTGATTTTCGAATACAGATGAGCCAATGGGAACAGTAGACAAGCTCACAGATTGTATAGTTACAAGTACCCACCGGCCCATATCATCTTCCTACGACTGTTACAAAGGTTAAGGGAAGGAGGGCACGTGGTGCCAAATTACAATACTTGTAATTATTCCATTTCCACACAACTATTTTTGCTTATAACTTTCGACTCAGTCATTTCCGGACCATGGTCCCTTATCTCAAATTGATACATGTGTCCTTCGCCATCATCCCCCAAACTTTTGAAACACTACCTCGGAAACATCCTGCATAAGTTTACTACTTACTCTATTCATAAATAAAAAAAACGGCAAAGGCTGTGTACGTTGATACAGCACCAATGTTTCCACGTAGAGTGTGGGTAGAGTTGCCAGATTTTGAGGTGGGAAATAAGGAACACCTTTCATTCACATTCGGCTTATTAGAAAAAACATTGAGTGTATAAGAAGAGAATTCATTCATTCATAGTTTTCTATCCAAATACAGGTTTTTCACTGCAAACCCAGCATTCTCCAATCTTTCCTATTTTCTGCCTTCCTCTTTGTTTCCGCATATGATCCATATATCTTAATGTCCTCTATCATCTGATATCTTCTTCTGCGTCGAACTTTTATTCCTTTCATCATTCCTTCCAGTGCATTCTTCAGTAGGCAGTTTCTTCTCAGTCAGTGACCTAACCAATGTATTACTTATTAATTAATACAACATTAATCATGTTATGATTTAAGCATTATATCAACTTGGAAGGCGACGAAATTGTTAAAACTGAAGCCTTTTAAGGCAACAGTCGCCCATAAATTGAATGAAACGAACTATGTGCTAGGGTTGCTAGAGACGAAATTCAGCGTGTGTCCAGAAATCTTTTAAAAATACTTGAAATGTGTGTTAGAAAGAATGATCAACAATTCCAACAATTATTACAAACTACATCTGTAGTATCATGTGCGGCATAAGTCGCGAGATTTTATTGCCGAAAGCTGACGCGCTGAATCACCGCTAAGTAGGCTGTTACTTTCCCATGTCACTTTTCGAACAGCTCCTTACTAAGTGAAACCTGTTAACAGGCGAACACTCGATATAGTTGATACGCAACTCCAAAACGTTTATAAGAAAGTGCACATACCCAAATACCAAGCATAAACTTTTAAAATCATTGCACACCTCCTCGGTTCTGTCTGTTTTCCATTTTCCAGCTTCGAAGTCGCAAGACTGATTCCGAAAAATATCACGGGGTTTGAGAGCTGAGACGTTTGCATTGGAACTGTTTTATGTCACACTTTTCCCTAACATTGCAAGGCTTTCTTGACCTCGGGACTAGAATAAGGTTGTATCCTAACATTGCAACTTTGCCCATAAATGTAAGTATATTATTGGGCTACAAATAGACCAGTCTATACATTGGTTATAGTAATAAGCTGACCCATAATCACTATCATCACAATACTTCACGAATACTGGATCCTGTAATCCGTTCTTGCTAATGTCGTATGTAAGAGGTTTTCCTAGTCTTCTTTTTCTCGGGTTTCATCATTCAGATTTCGTGGAGCTGACCTGTATCCATTCATTCTTTTAACATATTGTATCTAATTATGATTATATTTATTAAATTAATGGTGAATTGATGTGGTCTTTGCTTAATTTCGAATTTTACAATTGAAGGGTTCAGAGCCATATAGGGCTAAGCACCTTTTATTAAAAACGGAGGAAGCAAGGGTTAAAATTAAGTGAATACCATAGTTTAATGAAGATTGATATATAATTTAGTTTTAATGCGTATACTTTATATTACTTGCTATATTTTTCCATTGAATTACGGTAATAACTTAATTTTAACCCTTGTTCTCAACGGTTTTAGTAAATGGCGCTTGGTCCACTATCGTTCTGAACCCTTCAATTCTCTTTGAGACATACAGAGTTTCCTATTTGTAAGTTTGCTCGCGCTAGTCATATGTCGACGAAAAACAAGAGAAACAAAGAAGCTAGTTTAGCGAGCGGAAACAATGGGATGACTGTGAAGGAACAACAGAAAATTCATACTTTCACATGAATCTCAAAATGTTTTTCATCATAGTTTAGTCACAATAATTGTCAGGTTTTGAGTATAAGTATCGGGAGACTGTTTGACGTTCAACCCATATAAACCTAGCTATCGGAACTTGAATATTATATTTTAATTCATATAGGCCTATTAGGCCCTATTTCAAGTGCATTATTTTCATACACTTCCCATTCAATGTTCCTCAGACAAAAGTTGCACGGATTTAAATCAGGGGAAATTGCAGGCCAAAATCCTTAGCTAATTATGCTTTCACCGAACATGTATCTTACTGTATTGAATTAATCTTCCTTCTTTTCCAACTTCATTTACATTTTTCTTAGCTTTTATGTTTCACGTAACAGTCGTAAACAGATAAACGCTGTTGAAATTGTAGCGAACCATACTATACTATACCAAACCGCACAGGCATACGATATTGCATAACTATAAAGACTAACGACTTTCAACACGTCTCACAGGAATAATGTTCATGACGTCATACAATACCGCTTAACATATCGCCCGTAACCGACAGATATCTCTTCTCCTGCCAACAGAAACAAACGGCAGAGATATAGGAGCGACTTATAAGTAGAAAACTCTGCAGTTCTTATGGGAATCCTCTGTCTGATGTTTTGATAATTATAATATGTAACATATAAGGTTGAAGTGAAGTAGTCCTGCAGATTGAAAGGTACACTTAAATGAATAGAAAACCTTTATTACGTTTTGTGAATAAATGCACGGTTAATTAGTAAATTAAGTTGGAAGTTGGAGCAGTCTGGCAACATCGCCGCTAACACAGTTCCCTTTCTTCCCGTAATACAGATGTAAGAGTTCAACGAACTCAGCCTACGTGAACTGCCTCCCGCCTCCCTTTCTGACTGCAAAGTTGCAATCTGGTTACATTGTTCAGTGACTTGAAATTAATGGTTTTAAAATTAAATTGAGACCTAAAATCGTACACGCTATTGAAATACGCCAGAGGAATAAATGATTTTTTATTAGACTTTCCATCGATATGGACAAAATCACGTTCCTATTCGGAATAGTTACCAACTAAGAGTGTGTCAAACATTTGGGGAAAAAACATTTTGTGAGAAAACTATGAACTTTCCACCAATATGTTATTACACACTTTTGTTATATACAACATGAGTTATTCGCTCTGAAACTCTGCAGGGTTATTTCACTTCAAGCCTGTATACGGTCCAATATTGAAAATAATTTGTGATAGCGGTGTTGTAAATGCACACTTCTCTATTTACACAGGTAAAATTAATCTTCCGCTACTCTTCTACTACTGCTACTACAACTACTACTGCTAGTAGCAGTAGCAGCAGCAACATATTACCAGTGATATTATTAAGGTACATTAATGAGCTGCTGAACTATTGTTTTCGGTTGGTATTGCAAATAATAATCGAAGAACTACAAAAGTCGTATTTATGGCACACCACGCAGAAGAGCGGAAAATTTCTCTAACTGCCAGGACCATGGATCCCAGTCATGGGAAATATAAAAAATGGACCCTATGTATTATGATGGTCTCAACAGCTTCTACAATAGAACTACTTATCACTCATGACCCTATAGGACGGGACTGAACCATCCTTAAGCTCTGAAGCCTAAAAGCCTGTTGTACCTACACCACTGTGGAATGAGTGGCATGCCAGTTGTTCGCCTGGCTAGCTGGCTTGCTATCTGCCGCATCATGTGATCCTCTCCAGTCTACCGTTTAAGTAATATCATTGCCTGGTGACGGGCTTCCGTTCCTCAGATCTCTGACTAGTCTAGAATTGCCACCACTGCCATCTACAACCAGTCTTTCTAGACAGGTGGAAGGTAATCTTTTACAATCCCTCTGAGATATGATATCTCGAATTATGACAAACAAGAAAGTTTAATAATATTTTGTTCCCAGAAGGGCGGTTTTCGAAAAAAAAATGGTCTTTTGTAACTTGAAATTATGATTAAGTTTTTCATGAAACTGCTCAAAATTGGATTTTTATCTCATGTAGGATGATAGAGTAAGCTATGTATGGCCATGTTAAAGTAGTATTTTCATGGAAAATAACACAGATTTCGAATAAATCGCGTTAATAGTCGTGTACACATTGCACGGAAACAGAGCTGTGACACGCTGGCAACACTGTTTCTTACGTACGCAAACCATGTGGCCGAGCTAGGTGTACGGAGCGGACGATACGCTTACATTCACTTCGTCATTAGTTGCAGGCTACGTGCAGTTCAAAGCAGTTGAAACACAACGAGATGCCACAGTTTTCTAATCGTGAGTATCTAGACAGGTTATTATTAACTTGTAGCGAAACTTGTCACAATGCCGCTGCTGCAGCTGCTCGCTTATGGGTATACCGTGACAGATAACTGGATCAGGAGTGTGGAAGTTGTAGACACGCAACTGGTGGACACTTTAAACAATATCTTTAAAAGACTCTATAGAGAATGTGTACAAAATTTAACATTGTACCTCACACTAATGTGTATCATTTTAATTTAGTTTCAAAGTTGTTTATGTCTTCCAAACATTGTATTGTAATTGAGTTGGAGTGACATCAATTGAAGAGTCCACTGCAAGAATGATGGATGTCACTTTCTTGTCGAAAATGAACCAAGACTGTCAATGCATAGCTTACGACATATAGAATGTACATAGAGAGTTATATGGCATTAACACTGATAGTCATTGTACAGTAATGATCGGAAAATCACAGTTAAGCTTTGAACGCTAAGCATTTCAAACTTTCAATTGCTTCTGCTGCAAAATGTATTCCAAATGACATCCATCATTCTTGCAGTGGACTCTTCAACTGTGTGATCCTCAATGTAAAATAATACTGTATTTAAAGGATTAATTTTGTTTTATGCATAATTTTCCATTCTACTGTATTATTGATGAAATTGCCTTAAAATTTAACGGAAACTACGTGTTTGTTCGTACTAAATTTAGTGCTGAAACGATATAATAACTAACGTTTCATCATAGATTAACATGTTACGATTACATAAATTTTGATTTGACTGCATTCTCAACAGATGTTTTTGTTTACAAAACGGTATATGTGTACATCCTCTCAAAACCCCTGCCAAGTAGATGATTGGAGCGGCATTCAGTGTGCTGGGATGCAATGATCTTACGAAGTAAACACTGCTACTGTCTACAACGTTGCAACATTGCAACATTCGTTTTCTCGAAATATTACAAAAACTATTGGTCGTATGAAAAAATATTATTTGACAAAACGTTCCCAAATGATAAGATCTGTTATGTGTGTGAAGGATTGTAAAAGGTTTACTTTCCACCCTGTATAGCTCGCGGACTCGGTTGTTGTGGCAGGCGGACGAGCCAGCAGTAGCATAAAGGTACCGTATTTTCTGATAGGAGATAATGACGAAGGGGATTGTGGAGAGTATTAATGAAATGAAGAGAAGAGAAACGGGAGAACCCCATTCGTTACTTATAAATGGGAAGAAGATTCATATGAAGACCACTTAAAAATGGAGCTACTTTCTACATTGAGACCATAGTGAACCAAAAGGCACAGATAGAACAACCTTTCAAGCTACCTATACAGCTATAGCTCTGAGTACAATATATGTATTGTCATTCAATCCATTGTATGCAGGGTGAAGATGAAATAATTCTGCAGATTGAAGGAGACGATAGGGTACACTTAAGGGTATATGTACGTGAACGACCATAAATATTATCAGAAAATACAGACTCTAAACAAAAATTACAAGGTACCACAACAAGACTTATTAGAACTTAAATATCTGATAAAAGTATAAGAAAGGTTACTAATACTATTTTTCAAACCAGTTTTATCAGAGTATGAAAAAATCTGCAGTTACATCATTTGGTAACTATAACATTGTTGTGGTCTGACATCTTTAATATTTTTCCTGCATGTAATAAACACTTATTTCTGAAAAGTAGACTACTCTCAGACATGTAGGGTTGTTTATTTTAATATAATTAATTTTTTATTTGTCCTATATAAAATATATTGAAATTTACATAATGTTTTGTGACCTAATTCTTCTACTTTCAGAGAAATGGGCATTACTGTAGTCTACCTTTTACATAAATGCATGTTAAATCAGTGTACAAAATTTCAGAATTATATCTCTAATAGTTGTGGAGTTATGAAATAATATGTGTAAAAATTTTCAA
Organism: Periplaneta americana; assembly: GCF_040183065.1. NCBI lineage: Eukaryota > Metazoa > Arthropoda > Insecta > Blattodea > Blattidae > Periplaneta > Periplaneta americana. The sequence goes on along the minus strand of NC_091123.1, from coordinate 65,100,028 downwards.
ATTTTGGAAAGTTTAATTTAGAGTACAAAGTGAATTCTTAAAAATATTATTAGTAATCCTTTTCATACTTTTATCAGATATTTAAGTTCTAATAAGTCTTGTTGTGGTACCACATAATTTTTGTCCAATTGTGAGTTCATTTCATTATAAAATTTTAGAAACATACAGCCTGCATTTTCTGATAATATTTGTGGTCGTTCATGTGTATATACCCTTAAATGAATATAAAACCAATATTACGTTTTATGATTAAATACACGGTTAAATAGAAAATTTAGTTGGAAGTTCCAGCAGTCTGGCAACATCGCCGCCTCTTTTTTCTCGCAATACAGATGTATGAGATCAACGAACTCAGGTCTGTCTGCCTTAGTGAACTACTCCCATCTCCCTTTCTGGCTATAGGGTTCTAAGGTGGTTGCATCAATCAGGGGCTTCAAATTAGTGGTTTTTTAAATTTAATTTAATTTGCACAAAAAACGTCCACGCTATTGAAATACGCCAGAGGGATAAATGATTCTTTATTAGATTTTCTATCGGTATAGACAAAATTCATGATCCTACTCGCAATAGTTACCGAATAGGAGGGGGTTAAACATTTGGGGGGAAAAAAAATTCTGAGAAAACTATGGACTTTGCACAAATACGGTATTACACTTTTTTGTTACTACATACAACACGAGTTCTTCTTTCTGAAAACATGCAGAGTAATTTCACTTCCACTCTGTGTAGTTATTTGAGACATGTTACTTCATGGAAGTAAATAAACAAAGAAGGAATAAACATAGCGAGCGAGTTGGTTAAGTGTGCAGGAAAGTAAATAAGTGTGTAAGTATGTAAATAAAAATTAATAGAACTAAGTAAATAATACATTAATGTTTACCCTATACCAGTGCATAGTATACTCCCGTAGGATGTTTCGTAATTGCGTAAGTATAGGCTGTAGTAGTAGAAAGTAACAGTGTAAACGGAATACACAACAGCAGTGAACGAGTCCATGACTCTCGAGTTACGAAATCAAGTGGTGAACGGGTCAGTAATATAGAGTGCGTAATGTTGAGTGTCTCACCTCAATGTCGTACAAACGGAGGTGCAAAAATATAACGGTATTAAAATTTGTCCAGCTAAAAGCAAATAAAACAGAAAAGTGTTGCACAAACTCGTGAAATATTTGAAAACGTGTACCAATTCATACAGAGAGAAGAGAAACTTTGGAGTTCGCTTTAAAATTAAAAGCCGTAATGAAAACGGAACCTGCCTTTTAATCGAAGGTGAATTAAAAAATATTAAGTTCGGAGAATTAGAGATCACTTATATTCAACATCTCTAAAAAAGAATTATCCAGATAGTTAAGGAAGTCATAGTTGGATATGTTTGAAACAGTTCAAAACTTCTTACAGAGGTTGAACCTGAAAAAAAGATCCAGGTTTAATTACTGTAAAATAGTTATTTTAGTATAAAACAACACTGAAGAGTCTTGACTTCGGAGGTGCTGTTCTTGTGCTTCCATACGTAGAGAAATACTTCAAATGCATATTCTTTGGCATTCAAAGATACTTGACCCTACTAATCGATAGTGATCGATTTTTTTTGGTGTAATTGCGGTTTCTTTAGTTATTACTTCTACGAATAGATGACGAAGATACTAGTTAGTGTTGCCAATAGTACATAAATATACTCACATTATAGAATTCAATATTTCATCTCCCTCTACTGATTGTAAAACAACACTGGGTTTATATGGAAACAGCTGATATTGTCAATTATGAGAATAATTTATGTTTAATCTACATCATCATTTTCCCCGATACGTTTTTAACTACCCCAATAATGATCTCACTTATTGAGAACTAGAAGAACTATTTAAAAGTTTGTCAAGTTTTTTAATATCTTTGGTTCTGATTTGTCCCGTAGTTAGAAAGTTTACTTACACGATCAGAAAATTGGAAGTCAGATATATTTGAACGTCAGTGTAAAAAAATAGACAAAATTTGAAATAGTTCCGCTAGTTCTCAATAGGTGACCTATTATTAGTACGGATAAAAAGGTATTTGGGAAAATGTTGATGTAGACTAGGTACAATGCGTATACTAACTGGCTCCGCAGGAGAAGTGGCAAGCAGAACGCGGGGACTCCAGGAGTTGTGTTGGTGTCATGCAGGTAGAGTCAATGACTTTGGCCGCATTGAATGGTGGTGGGTGGGAGGGAGCGAGAGAGGAGATGTAATATTCCTACGTTCAAACCAGGCGCTTCTCAGCACCAACTTTACAACGCTGCCGGGTCGAATACTGCCACTTGCTTCACTGCGGAGCCAGTTAGTATACGCACTGTATAAATAAATTCTCATAATTGACAGTATCAGCGGTTTTTCGCTAAATCTAGTGTTTTTTTCACAATCATTAGAGGAGAGTGTAATTTTGAATGTTATAATGCGAATATATTTATATACTATTGGCGACACTGACTGTTAACTTCGCCATCTATTCATAGAATTAGTAACTAAAGCGACACTTACACGAACAAATTATCGAACACTATCTATGAGTGGAGTCAAATCTTTGAACGTCAGTGTGCACTTGCGTTAAGAGGTATTTGACCTAGAATTTTCTGATCATGAAAGCGAACTTTCTAACCTTTTGATAAATCAGAACTACAGCTGATATAACAAATGGACAAAATTGAAATAGTTCCAATAGTTCTCAATAGACGGCATTATTATTGGGACGGTTAAAAAAGCGTTTGGAGAAGAGGATGATGTAGCTTAAGTGTAAATTATTCTCATAATTGACAATATCAGCTCTTTCCCGCTAAACCTAGTGTTATTTTACAATTAGCAGAGAGGGATGAAATTTTGTATTCCATTATCGCGATTATCTCTCATCGCGATTATCGAAAATGTGTGGACACACGCTTGGTCCTATCTGATCAACAGGTGAATAATCATAGAGGAAAGAATTTCCTCCATGTTCATACCACAGTCTAGTATATACAGTCGCGAAGCTCATTATGTAGTAAATATGCAAACATTAGATAATATCGCCTCGTTACAGGCAATGCAAAATAGTACGTCACAGTCTATTGTTTCTAGCACCCTCAAAACTCAAGCTTCGTGACTGTATATAGTAGACTGTGTTCATACTTTCGATGTTTGTTTCTGCCACAGTCTAGTTCTAGTATATATAGTCACGAAACTTGAGTTGTGAGAGTGCTAGGAACAATAGACTGTGCCGGTACTATTTTGCATTGTTTGTAATGAGGCGATATTAGCGATCCTAGTGGTTAGCAACTATCTATAGATGCATATTTACTACGTATTGAGCTTCGTGACTGTATATACTTGACTGTGGTTTCTGTCATGTAATATTATTCAACCAAGCTCGGAATAGGATGGATTGGCGACGCTACTGTAGCGAGCGAGAGGGCTGACGGCCGAAATGCAAGTGTACGAGAGTTGTAGTTCCCAACTTACCGATCTTATTCCGAGCTTGGTTGCATAATACAATGGAATGGGAAACAAAATTTCACAGCGGCACCTATCACGATTTCCTAAATATTATCAAAATATCAAGGTGATTCGAAACCAAAGATTACAAAAATCTAACATTCGTCCACTGGGCAGTGCCTCAGCACGATTATCCGGTTCTGGAAACAGGATTAAGCTCCTGATTACATCTATGTATGCTGACGACACCATAATTTACTGCACCAAATCTCATCCAAATGAAGTTATTGCTGCCATTCAAAGACACGTGAGTTTCATTGAACGATGGTTCCTGCTGGAGAATTCAAATCAACCCTGACAGTGCGAATCCATAATTTTCACCAAGTGCACCAAAATACCTGATAGTAAAATTACGTTATATGGACAATCTCTACAATATGTCGATCAAATTAAATATCTCAGAGTCATTCTTGATGAACGTTTACTTTGGACACAACATATCAAATCTACCGCCGTTAAAGCTACTGCGCGCTGCGCGCACTTTTCAGATTTATTCATTACTACGATCTCCCATGCTCAGTTTGAAACAGAAGACAAATCTCTATAGACAATTGATTCTTCCAATCCTTACTTATGTTCCTCCTGCCTCGTTTTATGCACCTCGGACTACCCTCAAGTCGCTACAAATAACGCAAAATAGAGCTCTCCGGATCATCCATGTCTGCGACTGGTTTACAAGCAATACTCGTATACAAGTTCATGAAGATCTACAGGTTGATTATCTGCACACTCATCTTCTACAAGCTACAAGACACTTCTACCAGAAATTTCATTCCAGTGACAATCCTTTCATCTCATCATTAGGCAGTTATGATCCTCGGCAGTTCATCAAACTCAGGACACCTAAATCCATCATTGATCATTAGGCTTTAGTTTATTGACTGGTTTTTCTTTATTATAAATTTGATGTTATCACCACTGAATTTTGATTTAGTGGTGTTATCCCACTTAGTTTTCCTCTTTGTTGTTAAGTATTTATGCGTAGGCAAAAAAAAAACTAGTGGTTTTGATACTACTTCGTTATTAATTATGCATTAAAAAAACTCCTGATCGCGATCGGGATCTGGACACACTACAACCACGGTCGCGATTTGGTCGATAATCGTGATTTGGAACTGTAGTCTGACACTATTATAATGCAGGTGCATTTATGTACTATTGGCGACACTGAATATCACTTTCGCCATCTATTCACAGAAGTAATAACTAAAAAAAAACCACACTTACACTAACAAATTAGCGATCACTATCGATTAGTAGGGGGTCAGGTATCTTTGAACTCCAGTGTACGCATTTCTATACCGTCACTTGTAATGCCAACTTTACTTTTAGCAATGAAATAGGGAATAAAAATGTTGCACAGTTTTTCCACCGGATATTGCGTCATCATTTTTTGGATATGTACACAATAGAGTAGTGATGATTTATGTTATGGTGTTTTACATAAGTTTAAAGTGTTGTAAATATTATATTATATTGGTGTTGTGATAATTTTTCCTGTTCTTCGCTGTCGTTTTCGTCACTCTTCAGGTACGTATAGTAAGATAAACTCTAGGAAATAAAGCACACAACTCATTAACACTTCTCGTCCAAGAGAAAATTACAGGTTGTTGTGAAAGTGTGTAAGTAATTTCTGCTTCTTTTATATCAATAACATTCAATGAAAGACGAGTTTAAGAATTAATTAATTGTGTAAATTAACTACCTCGGTTTATGTCGAGTAAAAAGGTATGAAAATAGGTTATATGTGCTAATTTTATGTCTCCGAATTTGTTTTAATATATATTTGAACATATGTTATAAAGAAAGGTAATTTAATTAAATTAGTGTATTTTTAAGGTGTGCTCGTGCAGTTGTTCCACTTTTGCACTGCGATGGCAAAGGCGGGTTTGAGGGTGCCGTTAGGTTAGCTTAGGTCAAGTTAGGTTAGGTTAGTGTAGGTGAGCTAAGTTAGCATAGATTTGTTTATTTTATGATTCTTAAATTATTTTGTACAGAGTCGCATATATTTGAAATTCGTATAGAAAAATTATAGTTATCTCAACAAATAATTTGTCAGAATATTGTATGCTTGAAATAGGATTGAGAGTGAAAATTCGTATTTGCGGAAAAAAAAATTATAGTATATAAGTATTTTAAAATTCGGGCGAAAATTTGGCGGTTTTTTTTTCAATTTCCCGGACAGAAATAGGCGAGGTAGTTAATGTAATTAATTACCCACAGCACACCGACATAATCTAACCTAACGTATGATATCCGATCCTACTCTGATCATTCTTAGGACAATGAAATGTGCCCATAAAGGAAATAAAATTAATTCGGAAAGGTGAGATTAGGTAATTCTACAGAAAAATTACACCAAAGGAGGCACCACTTTTTTTCTTTCAGAGTTGCGTACTACAAATGATATAAAGTACTGTACGTCCAAATGGTTATGTCGCAGAGCCATTGAAAGGGGGGAAATCACGTGACAGTTACTTTTTTTTCATTTCATTTATTGTATTCCATAGATCTTACATTAGCAATGAAGCTTTAAGATGTGGAACAAGTCAAAATTGTACAAGATTGCAATTACAATTTTTACAATATGTTACAATTTTGCAATTTTCTACACTTTTCTACAATTTTTTACAATATTTTGGCGAGATGTAATGAGATGAGATGAGGCCCGAGGATTCGCCAAGAGATTATCTGGCATTTTCCTTATGGTTGGAGAAAATCTCGGAAAAAACCCAACCAGGTAATCAGATCAAAGGTGAAATGAAGTGAGGCCGAGGACTCGCCATAGACCATCCGGCATCAGTCCCACGGCTGGGGAAAACCTCGGGAAAAACCAACGGGGCCCTCTTCTTTAAGTTATTTTAATCAGTTGTATAATACTACATAGAAGTCTAAATTCCGAAGAACAATTTTTTTTTTTTTTTTTTTTTTTTTTTTTTTTTTTTTTTTTTTTTTTTTTTTTCCCCAGAAAATAACTAATACAGTTCAGCAACAAGCCTTTACAGGTGGGGGAAACCGAGATGCGACATAACCTCTCGGACAGTACTAAATACGTGGTTTCACGTTCCGACATCTAATACTTTCCACAGAATAGCCTGAAACTATTCATATTTTGTAGCCTACGTAATAATAAATGGATATATTGCTGCCATAATGAAATGTACTGATATGAGAAATAATTTAAATAGCTACGTAGGCCTACTTAAGTTTGCTCGAGAGGTCCAGGTGCTAATTTCTGGAAAATGGGTGTAAGACAGTACCAGTTGTTGTTGTTTAGTCAACTGTCCGAAGACAGGTTTGAACCTCATAAGTAACATCAATAAGGCATCACTCATGAGGAAATTAGGCCAGGAGATAATGGAGTAGGGTGGCCAGTTCATTTCCCCCTCCAATGGATACATCGCCGATTAGCTACATATTCCACTAATCAGACTTCAGACGCATACAAACAATTCAACTGTACACGACAAAAAGGATGAATAGAGTTGCAGGAATATTCAGCGTCATATGCCGTTGTTGTATGAAGCGTAGAAGGCAGACCGGACCTAGCCGTAAACACAGAAGCAAGCAAATACAGTGTCAGTCTACGAGTATACGAGTGTATAGTATACGTTCACATCCAGGAAGAAAAGATACAATGTTATCATTTATTTTCATAAATTTGAGATAGCCTGAAACTTGTCACATGTATGAGTATTTCAAATGTCACGGCGTGGATATCCAAATTATATGTTAAATCTGGTGTTGAATATCTTTCTTTAGTAAAAAGACACATTTTCACACTTTTTAATGTAGAGATTGTTGGGAAGATATGAGGCTATCAAATGCAAAACTCGCCTTATCCAGGTAAAGTGATTTGTCAGAAAACAGGAAAATCCGTTATGGATATGGACAGTTTTGCATTTGATAGTAGTTTTCTGAGCGCTATGGAAGAGGAATTAGACAAGATTTGCACAAACCGACTATATCAGTAGCTAGAGAGCTGTAAGAAGTACAACATCCCATATGTAACTCTTTTTTTTTTTTTTTTTTTTTTGGATAAGGCGAGTTTTGCACTTGATAGCCTCATATATTCGATCAATTTTTGACTGACAATAATGGCTTCTCCTTCCCTTGAATGATTTAATGTGGTTGAGCATACTTTCGAAGACATCATCAGGTTTTTTGTTGTTATGATTATGATCTTTGTGTGGCAAACGTGTAGACTTGAGAGAGGTCTATAGTACCGGAACGAGCTTGTAAGAGATCCCATGCAAGGAAATGAATGCTTCCAAACACACTGCTATTTCTTCCATGTCAGATTAAAATCTGACCTTATAACACCCTTACCTTATAAGAATACTTCCTATAATGTAATTTAGCTTCTGCAAAGGAATATTTTCAGAAGGTTCCTCATAAAAAGAAGTAAGCCTATAATTTCAACACCCAATGAACTTTTGTTTTTATATGCGAATTCATTTTCATGACTATACCTAGTGCCTCTCTATTACATTAAGCATTAATTGCATCAAAACACCTAGGGCATATTAAAATTTTTCCCTTAAGAATTTATGTCCATTAAAGGCTTGATTTAAATAGCTATTAGGCTATATTATAACAATTTATTTGGTTTTCTTCTTTAACCCGATCATTCATTCTCTTCTCTTGCATACATATATATATATATATATGTATGTATGTGTTTATTTATTGACACTGCAATGGGTATATACCCGGTGGCAATGGTAACTAATTACACTCAATAAAGACAATAATAAACACAATTAATAAAAAATACAATTAATAATAATACTAATAATTAACACTAACAATAATTAATAATAACAACAACAACAACAACAACAACAGGGAACATCCTAAATTAAATGAAGCACGATCGGTTAAAATAACATTTAAAGTAAATCTAATTTGTACCTTAAACCTATGTTCGAACTGAAACCCACGAGTATGATATGTTCATATCTGCACAAGTACTTTCAACACTACACTCGTTTCGCTGTCAACTCACTCACTGCACTGGAACTACGACACATTTCACTGATTCTATCCAGATTTCACTAACACTTCAAAAACAATTCACTGTTCAAATACTTTGCACTACCACTATAAACTATAAAGCTTCACTGACAGGAACACGTTTCACTTACTCAACACACTTCACTGACACAACACACTTCACTGACACAACACAATTCTTCACTGATAGAAGACTTCAATAACAAAATATCAATTACACCCTTTAAATATTGTGTATAATTATCGTCTATTAGTAAAGTCCTTAAGCCTATTTTAAATACATTTTTGGTTGTTGGTAAAGCCTTTAATAAGTCTGCAGGTAAAGCATTCCAGTCCCTGATAGTACGATTGAGAAAAGAAAACTTTCCAGTGTCCTTCCTCTGTCTTCTTTCCCTCAATTTATAAGAGTGGTCGTTCCTTGAAGAGTAATTTGGCGGCTGCAACCTAACATTACTCTAGGCTAATAGCTATTAAGTTAATTAATGTCGTAAATTGTATGCATTAAATAACATAACAAAGTACTAATGCATTGCGAACTCTTTGTTGCGGGTTACTAGTAGAGTAGGGGGTCAAACAACTCCTTGGTTGCCGCTCCTTCCTCCATGCAAGAAAAGCACAAGGAACGTCATGCGCTCGAATGCTTATTCATCCTTCTTGTCGTGTAGTCCTCAATTGTTTTCCTCTGACAAACATCGTCAAGTGAGATGTACTGCCTGATAATAAATGTTGGCCTACATATCAGCTATAACCTCAATCAGAGGCGATAGTATCAGTAAGACAGCATTTTTGTAATTAGGTAGAAAACGTTGATCAGTATGGCGGACTTCATCGAGGATCAGTGGTAGATTAGGTTTGTTCAGGCTTTTGGTATCCCTACCAATAAGCGTATATACAAGATATACAAAAAACCAGAAAAAAACAAACCAACTGTCCGTCCGAGTGGTTATGTCGTAACCCGGTTTCTCCACCCGTTTCTGCTGGCACCTCTGTAAAGGCTAGTGGCTGGCCAGTTTTGGCTATTTCCTGGACTTCTATGTAATATTATACAACTGTTTAAAATAATTTAAAGAAAACGGCCCCGTTAAGTAATCACTGTTACGTGACTTCCCCGTTTTGCTGACCCTGCGACACAACCACTCGGACGAACAGTAACCTGTCACTGACCCTCGATTATGCCTTTGAGGTTCGTCATATTGATCTACTGTATCTTTCCTACCGAATTATCAGCATTTTTAGTGCCAGTGAAGAGAGAGATTACTGTTGAAGGAGGTTGTATTTCGACATAATTAACAATCGTATTTTACATTTAAATGACCATTTGTTCCCGAGACACCTGATCTGGACAATATGGCGGCAATACATCCATTCATTACTATACACAACAGGAGAATTCTAGGTTATTATATGGAAAGTATTGGGTGCCGGAAAATAAAACCACGTGCCTAGTATTCGATAGTATTCGTACTACGTAATTGTTAAATAAAAGTGGTGGCTCCTTTGGTCTGGTTCTTCTTTAGAATTACCAAATATAGTAGTGTTGCGTCAGCCTCGGTAGCGTAGTCGGTATAGCGCTGGCCTTCTGTGCTCGAGGTTGCGGGTTCGATCCTGGCCCAGGTCAATGGCATTTAAGTGTGTTTAAAAGCGACAGGCTCATGTCAGTAGATTTACTGGCATGTAAAAGAACTCCTGCTGGACAAAATTCCGGCACACCGGCGACGCTGATATAACCTCTGCAGTTGCGAGCGTCGTTAAATAAAACAACATTTTTTTTCTACAATATGATGCAAGATCACTTCTCTACCGTTGATAGATTGTCTGATAAAAAATAAATTCATTTAAAAATAGTAAAATATCAGTATTTTCTTTTAACACAAAATAGTAATATGCGTTACAAGAGCGGTATGTTGACGTTTTCATGTTCGAGGAAAAGGTTGAAAAAGTGAAATGTAGTTGAGCTTTTTTAATTTCCGAGAACATGAAAACAAACATACTGCTCGTGTATCGTACATTATTTTGTGCGAAGATCGTTTATTACATACCTGAAAGAGGAATTTCTAATTAGTTGCAATGAAATCTCCATCTTGGTTTCTGTTCAATGACGGCAACTTTGGAAAACAAATATATCTATCTTCAACATTGTTCCTATAAAATGTTTTCTGTGTCTACTATACTCCAGCAGGCCGTGTTATACGTCTGTCTTCCCCCCCCCCCCCCCACAGTCTATAAATGCGAACTTAAAACAAACGGTAAGGTTAGGTAATGATTTATTTTCATACCTTGCTCTGGATTTGTCGGGAACCAGAGAAGCACAGCCTTGTTCCCAAGCCTCTTCAACTTCAAGATCCACATCTCCTTCGTTCAAAGTAGTCGCCATGATGAGTCTGGAATCCTATTGATTTTTTCACGGCTTCCTTAATGTTACTTGCATTACAAATGCAGTAACTCTTGTGGTGTTGTAGGGTTTACTTAATTTTTGCAAATATTTAAAAACAATAATTAACAGTGCAATTTAGGTTAAATTGCAGTGGTAAGTTTCCAATTTATAATTATTACTATTCAGTAATATGTTAAAAGCCTAAAGCAGTAAAATGAATATGACGCTTAAGCGGTAAGAATAGGGAAATTGTTATGTGTGTTACGTTGGGAATACTGAATGTGGTATTTCACACTTACCGCGTATTGGTTTTGTGCAGAAAGCAAGCAAATACGCACGATCTCGCACAAAAAATATTTATTAAGGAATGTAGTTGCAACAGCATGATATTGTAAACATGAGTTTCAGCAATAAAATAAAAGGGAGAGAACATGAAAAAGTTAACAAGTTTTTGAGTTATGAGGGAAACGCTTCATCACTGCACAGTGAGTTTCCAACGTTTTGAATTTTGAAAAAAAAAATATATATATATATTTTTTTTTTAAATCGTAAAATATTTTTTTCGTAGAGCAGAAGGACAGTGTGTCATACATACCAATTTTCATTATTATACAAGATACAGTAATGGAGGAAAAAAAAACGTTGAATATTTCCAAAACCTTTACTGCTGTAAGCTGTACTTAACCCCTTAAATAAACTATAATTTATTTATTTAGTAGTGTTACATATGGGTACTGATCTCTAAATATAGTGGAATTCCAAAGTCAAACTATGTGGTATATCAACATTGTTAAAGTGGTGTAAGTGTGAAGAATGTAACAAATAGAAATTCAGTAGTGTGGAGTTAAGTTAATAATTTTTTTCTAATTGTTTTGCAGCCATGCGCAGAATATTGAAGAAATCTTTCAGCTGCACAGTCCTGTATGGCCCCTTTGGCAAGTACAGCCATAAATATCTTCAATTATCTATAATATAGAAGCTATAATACATTTGAATTATTTTATAAAACTAACAAACAGATTTTAATTTTCTGTAAACTTTCCTTGTGGAAAATAAGTTTGATATATATCGCAGATACAACGGAATTGTACACGTTATCCATGTAAATCATATGGGACATAGCAATACATACAGTAGCAGCACAACAATAATCTCTGTATTCAAATGAAAATGGTAATGGGCCAGTAGCGCATCGTAGTTAAAGGTTCTTAGACGGAGCCGTCCCTATAAAAATCTCCTACAGAAAACTTGGCATTTGTTGGTGTTTAATAGTAGAATAAAGATTTTCAATAGATTAGAAACATCGAAATTATACTCGGCTCGTTCGTTAATAACGGTCAATATATTTGGAACTGTTGGTATCGATAGATGTTTTTGAGATAGGTTATATAGCCTAGTAATAACAGAGGCTCAAACTTTACTTACAATAGAAACAGGACGGGGTGGTTTCCCAGCGGAGTCTGGCTAATAAAGCTATAACTAAGGCGTGCAGATCTTACGCCTTGAGTCGTTGCCAACATTTTTCTAGCTCTGAGTTTTAAAAAATTCTCTTGGAGAAGAGAAAAGAAACAATGTCTGACACTCCATTCTTGATGTTACTTGTCTGCACTCTCATTCATTTTACGGTAGGTCGTAAGCCTAGTTGGCATTTTAGGATAACTTTGCAATAATAGGATGAAGGAGTCGTTTAGTTATTCGCTGACACAATTGGTATCCCTAGTATCCCACAAAATGAAAGTTTTTCAAACATCCGTCGGAGATGAGAAAACAACACAACGGAAATTCTAACGCGCGAATTAGTTTTGGCTTGTCCTTCGTAATACGATTATCGGTATTGTATGCGGTTGTGAACTTGTGATTGTAAGGACCGTTTTCGAATGCTTATTTGAGAACAATGAATTGTGTGTGTAATATATCGAAAGAGAGAAGGGCCGATTTCGTCTACAAGCAAATAAATTAAGGCAAGTCAAGTGCCCGTTATAAATTGTAATAACTGTTTGTTTTAAATTCCCAGTTACAGAAGTACACGAATAAACAAATAAAAAATAAATTAATAAACAAATACTCATGCTCGAGGCCCTGAAAATTTCCAATTTCATCCTAGAGCCTTCCTCAATTTTAAAACCACGAGCTGCGGCTGTAATGGGCTTATTTCGAAAACCTTTCCTTAAATTGCTCATATTTTTAACACTAGGAAGACTGGATATGATGACATACCTAGAAAGACTAAGGGGATCGTTTTTGATCCTTTGCTTTATAATGCCATAATATGTCGGAAAAATGATTTGGTTGTGTAGTATGTAATGTAATGTAATGTAATACAACGCGTTAGCAATATACGTATTTCTAAGCATCCTTCCCCCCCCTCCCACCCCACAGTTGTGAGAACTATTCCCAACCACTGAAGTATAGTCACTAAACAATATAATAATATTTAGCAATTTTATTTTGATTTGAAACAATCTCAAAGCCGTCAAAGCGGCTACTTTTGGATGGTATCGTCGACGTGTTTACGAATGTGCCGCTACTCCATGATTCTCAAACACAGTAATTTTCTCATTTTATGTATTTTACGTACAAAAGGATAGGTTTGAGTCCAAAACTAGTTACTAATTGAACAATATTACACTTTATTACTGATAATTACATCTCAAGTCTGATTAGTGTAATATGCAGGATGGAAGGTAAGGTAGTACATTAATATAATACTGTATAACGAACAAGAAAGTATAATACCATTTTGCTCGTTTTTGCCAGGTTTTTTAAAGAAATAATACTTTTATGCCGACATTTCGATCGCGAATTTTACGAATACGATACTGTTTAAATACGGTTTAATTTCTTGTATAACAACGAAGAGAGCGTTTGTTATGTTCACGTTGCAGTAGTAGGCTATTTTAAATACAAAATTCACAGATTTCGAATTAATCGATTGAAGAAACACTGGAAACATTGATTGTCGAGTCACGTACAGAAGGTCTAAGTTTGTGGTGAGACAGGAGTTTACTATTATCGATTTTGAAGAAAGGCTTTTTATGTAGCACTACTACATGTAGTTGCAAGCTTAAAACGTAGGCTAAGCTTGGGAACTAGATCACGTCGTTGGAATCGATTATACTCGTATGTTTTTGGTAAATATATTAATACTCCTAGGACAATTTTTGGAGAGTGAGAGAAAACAAGTGTGGATATTTAGTGGTACTGATAGAGATGTTAAAGTGTGTCTTGCATTAAGAATGAATATTGGGAATATTGCCAATTTTTGCAATTTAATTAAGGGCTTTGCTTTGTCTGATACGTAACTGGGGTTTTCTACACTACGTGGGCAAATGTGGCGATAGCTAAGTGAGAGGAGGCCGAGGACTGTGACAGAGGGGGTTAGATGGAGGGATAGTTAAGTGACAGGGAGATAAAAGTGACAAGTTTAGAAGGGGGTAAGATGAGGGAGTAACTGACAGGAGGAAGATAAAAGTGACAAGTTTAGAAAGGGTTAGAAGAGGGGATAATTAAGTGACATGAGGGAGATGACTGTCAATTTTAGAGGGGTTACTTGAGGGGGTAAGTAATTGACGGGGAAGATGACTGTGACAAGTTTAAAGGTGGTTAGATGAGATGATAGCTAAGTGACAAGAAGGAGAAAACTGACAAGTTCAGAGTGGGTTAGATGAAAGCGTAGCTAAGTGACAGGAGGAAGATGCCTGTCAATTTTAGACGGGTTACATGAGGGGAAAAGATGAATATGCTTGCATGTGGAGCACTAAAATGAAGTCGGAATTGCGAATGGAAGGACTCACATGCGTCATTTGTATGGTCATCTGCCTTCCGTGCTGCCCAAAAGTGAGGTGGGAATCGTGCAACTTTGGAAATGTGCCGGTAGTTGTTAGCCAAATACGAGTAGCATATTGTACAATCGATCGTCCTGGAAAATGTACATATGACATACATTGTAATGTACTAAACATTATTCACTACGGGAATCAACTTTCATATCCGAGCTCAAGGTACGGGAGTAAACTTTCATTACACAATTTCTCTCATAATCCAACCGGGACTCAACTTACATGTTCCCTAGCTGAGTCATTGCATGCGTTTCCTACAAGAACAGACTACAAACTGACACAGCTAAATTCGGGAGACGCGGATCCATCAACCATTCAGCTTCCACGTTGTAATCTTTCTTTTTTCTCTCATTGCCTCTCTCTTGGCACGTGCACAAATAATCTGATCCCTGAAGCATATCATAAACACCAGTAATTTATTCATAGTGTCTTTCATTGCAAATCCAGTATTCTCCAATCTTTCCTATATTCCGCCTTCCTTTAGTCTCCGTATATGATCCATATATACCTTAATGTTGTTTATCATCTGATATCTTCTTCTGCCCGAACTTTTCTTCCGTTCGCCAACCCTAATGCATCTTTCAGTAATCAGTTTCTTTTTCCCGTGGCTCAGCCAAGAACACCAGTTAGGAATGATGAAATAAGCTAAGTATTGGGGGATTCACCAGGTATGCAGATAAAGGAAGGCGAACTCGTAGAATTGGCATCTTCAGTGGTTAGTTATAAAACAGAAGATGTCCAATTTAATTCGGCGAAGCTCCCTGAGTTCGCGGATGCAAGCAACGGCAGTAGCGGGAGAGCCTGCCGCTGATTGGCCGGTACAAACGACGGGAACGTTGGTTGGAACTCACTGTATAAGATACTGTAATCTGTAAATGTTGTTCTGCTTTCCATATTATAATCTTTAATGTTGTTTAAGTTCCAATGATGTAGTTCTATTAATAACTATGTAAATTACGGAACAACAACTACTAGGTAATTATGATAACGCGATTATCAGTTATTTTAGAAGCCTGATGCACTATTGATCGTCTTATTGTCATCGTTTCAAACAAAAGTGATATATTTAGGTACTAGTTTATAAATCAAAACATTTTTTTCTGTGATTCTAGAAAGCTGCACATACATTCTTAATATTTTTAACCGTCTCTATGTATCAGGTCATCATTTCTCTCTTTTTTATTTCTCTTGATATGAGTAAGTATATAGCACTATGTAGTTTTGTGCGAGTAGAAGGTCCATATCACGAACATTTTAATGAATTGGAATGTTATAAATAGTTACCGGATGCTAAATAGAGTAAGTAAGATCTATTTTACTTTTTAAAAGATGCTCAAACTTCTGATTGCTTCGTACAGTGCCTTACAGAGGAAAGGTTATTTCTACACCGTCAGTAGAGGCAAAGGGCCAAATTCATAGACATTCTTAGCGCGGGCTTCCGGTGGATGATCAGCGAACTAACGTTTTCCTTATTCATAAACCAGTGTTAGCGATATGATATGATATGATATATGATATGATATGATATGATATGATATGATATGATATGATATGATATGATATGATATGATATGATATGATATGATATGATATGATATGATATGATATGATATGATATGAATCCTGTACAAGTAATCAGTCGATAGCCGGGGCTAGTGTAGCACGCTCGTAGCGCGGGCTAGCGAAATGTCTATGCATAGCACCCCAAGTTTCTTTAATTTTGGAAGTAGGAGTGTGGTATTACTGCTTCAGGTTCATGTACATGCTCCCTTTTAGGTTAGATGTTGCGAAGCAACGCTTTAACAGAGGTAATGCGGCGATGTGTGAGATTAGCTAGTTTTTGACGTTCTCTTCATTAGTCCGAAATATATTCTGACCACAATACTTTATATAATAGATAACTCAGATCAATTACATCTACCTATGCTTGCAAAGGGAAAATATGCCTATCTGTATTAGTATTAAATATGTGTGTATAATCGAATCTCCACTGTGAGTTCATTAGGCTTTATATTTTATAAATTTATGGAAAAACTTCACTTTTTGTATCCTTGATCTCGCTGGAAAAAATTAGCATCGAATCTATAATTTGATCAAAACATTTACTGGGAATACGAAAGGTTATTTTAGTGTTCCAAAATATGTTTGCTGGGTTTATGAAGGGATACTTTGGTTTTCTATAATTTTACCTAAACTTTTACTGAGTTTATGAATGGGTATTTTGGCTTTCTATAATTTGACGTAAATATTTAATGAGTTTATGAGAGCAATTGCTCATAACCAAGTTTAAACAGTTTTTACTTTTTTTTTTATTAATTTTCCGAAATTTTCTTCACTGTGACTAATGCCCTTTTAACAAATCACTTTTTTTTTAACATTGTAAAGATTCTATAGTAGCATATTAAAATTACGGGTAGTTTGAAACTCCTAAAGTGGATTGAAATGTACGATAAAAAGTAATGGTACCAATAATAAAATGATATTAAATAATTATTTAGGAACAGTTTCAAATTATTAATTCGTTTTATATGGTTTAACCTAATGTTTATTGAAACAATGGTAGTTATAATTAACAAAATTACTTGGTAGTTAAAAATTGATATAAGTATATATAAATACATAGAAAATGAAACATCAACAAAAGACATTAAATAACAATTTTAATAATGAATTAATTACACTAACTAAAATTAGATTAAAGTAACATTAAAATTAAGAAAATAATGGTGTAGATTGAAACTATAACACATAAATGCAGCTATTAATTTGAAAATTTCGTTTCGTTATAATATAAAACACACATCAAAATGCTTTACGATAGGATATTTTCTTCACCAAAATGCTAAGGTTAGAATGAGCAAAAACAGTAAAAAAAAAAAAACGATGTCATGCAAATGCTTTCTCTTTACTTTCTCATTATTCATGTTATATATCGAATAAAAATCCACAGTATTCCACAAAAATATGTATTCAATAAACTAAAACATTAGCAATTACGTATCACACTTTTGATTCTGTCTCGTAAACATTTCACTTCACCTTCATGCATTAGAAGTAATTTATGTAGGTCATTTTTATTTACAATGAGTAATTTGACTTGAATTCGTTTTGAGTAGGATACGTAATTCTATTGTTAAAAATTATAACTCTACACAAGACATTTCTATATTATTTCTAGAGATATATTATGTATTGTGTTTCGTTTGTAAATATTTTCTATTTCAGAAACAATGAAGAAGAAATGAACTAAAACCGAGTTTGTCCCAGTTTTTTTTTTTTTTTTTTTTTAGTGTCCTGTTCTCAGATAGTAAAGATATTTTTCTAGTAAATATAGTACATGTGCATATTATTACATAAATCAAATATCAGGTATTTAATATGAACAAAATCTGGCCAGTAGTTTAGGAGCAGAAAGTTCACAGACAGACGAAGATGATGTAATACAGTGTAATACCAAACAAACGTTTAAGACCAATTACTTCTTACAAATAACAATTTTCGAGTCTTCTATTTTATTAATAATTTATATTGAGACATATATCTATGTAAAGAGCATTGGGATATATCTAGTTTCGTCCACACCTGTGGAGTAACGGTCAGCGCGCCTGGCCGCGAAACCAGGTGGCCCGGGTTCGAATCCCGGTCGGGGCAAGTTACCTGGTTGAGGTTTTTTCCGGGGTTTTCCCTCAACCCAATACGAACAAATGCTGGGTAACTTTCGGTGCTGGACCCCGGAATCATTTCACCGGCATTATCACCCTCATATCATTCAGACGCTAAATAACCTAGATGTTGATACAGCGTCGTAAAATAACCCAATAAAATAAATATCTAGTTTCCGAGTAATGATTATTGGATTACATGTTTGTTACTGAAGAATTCTACATTCTTATTTTTATGGACTAATTTGTGGACATTAGACCATCGTATTTATTATTAATAATTCTTGCACTATTATATAAGAACATATTGACACAAAAATACATTCCAGGGATATATATCAAATCAAATATGAATGAGGTCTCGCCCACCTCATTGAATATTACACGACTAGTCTTAACTAGTCAGTTGTATTATTACTGATAAATACGAGAAAAATTCGTACCGGCACCGGGAATCGAACCCAGGACCTCTCAGCTTTGCGCGCTGAGCGCTCTTTACCAACTGAGCCATGCCGGGACACGATCCACGGCGCCGGGTTCCGCCGTGGATCGTGTCCCGGCATGGCTCAGTTGGTAAAGAGCGCCGTGGATCGTGTCCCGGCATGGCTCAGTTGGTAAAGAGCGCCGTGGATCGTGTCCCGGCATGGCTCAGTTGGTAAAGAGCGCTCAGCGCGCAAAGCTGAGAGGTCCTGGGTTCGATTCCCGGTGCCGGTACGAATTTTTCTCGTATTTATCAGTAATAACACAACTGACTAGTTAAGACTAGTCGTGTAATATTCAATGAGGTGGGCGAGACCTCATTCATATTTGATATATGTATACTGTTAGCAGTTTTCATTAAACTGATGTTGAATACGGCAACAAAGTCATTTAATATGCGCTCCTGCATACATATGACGTGCATCGTCTTAAATGCAGGTAGTAAAGCCGTAAAACAGTACTACGAGAGGGGTTCGGCCGGCGCCGTGGATCGTGTCCCGGCATGGTAAAGAGCGCTCAGCGCGAAAAGCTGAGAGGTCCTGGGTTCGATTCCCGGTGCCGGTACGAATTTTTCTCGTATTTATCAGTAACATTCCAGGGATTTTTGTTATTTTAATTGTTTTTGTAATTTTTACAAATTAAAAATATAAAAACAATAGTGCCATCTGATCTAGTGTACCCAAACACGCAACAGTCGAACTGTCGAGTATAAACTTATCGACTGGTGCCTGTTTTATCTCGCAGGCTCAATCGTCATAAAAATATATTTATGTCTAAACATGTGTCACTATTTCTATTTTTCTTTGATATTCTTCAAAAGTTTAAACCACTTTAAAAAGACAAACTAAGTTTTGGAATTTTTTGTGCTAGTATGATCCAACATCTTTCATAATACTGGAAAAAGTTACCACTGAAATAAACAAGTTGATTTAATATCCACAAATTAATTCACAATCTTAAGTGAAAGTTTTTCTCAATAACAATTATGTAATATAAAAATGAAAAATCACAAATAGAAAATTAAATGTTATATACCAATATTAGTAAAAGGAAGGCGGAAAATATAAAAGATTGAAGAATGCTGGGTTTGCTTTGAAATACTTGATCTTGGACAGAAAAGTATGAGAGAATGAATGCCAGTATTTGAAAGATCTTTACGTAATTGCATATCTTAAAGTTTAAACCTTGCAAATTGTTCATGGAAAGGTTACTAATAGAAATACACATTGTTTCTAACAGGACTTTACAATTTTGCAAGCATACAGACACATATTGTGAAGACTAATGCAAATGATACAGGTGTAATATGTTAGCAAATTACGTCAAGTTTTACTTCAAATAGTCAGCAGGGCTCGATATCACTGCCATTGGTCATACGGCAGACATCCCACCTGAAGTCAATTTCTTGCGATACTCCTTGAATCATATTCGGTGCCACTTCTTTAGTTGCAGCGGTGATTCGATTCGATTTCTAAGCTGAGCAAGATTAACTGGCAAGGGTGGATGATACACTCAATCTTTAATGAAATTTCAGAAGAAAAAATAGAAAGGTGTCAAATCTGGAGAACGATGTGGCCATGCAAACGGCCCACTTCGGCCTATCTAGCGACTTGGGAAACGGGCATCGAGGAGATCTCGAAATTCTGTGAGGTGGTGCGCCGTCTTGTTGGAAGTGAATGAGTTCTTGATCATCATCCTCGTCTATCTGTGGTATAAGAAAATTTTCCAACATATCGAGATAAACGAGACCGTTTATGGTTTGTTCTTGAAAAAGGAAAGGACCGTAAACTCTTACTTTGCTTACAGCACAACTGTTGCGAACATGTTCCAGAGTTGAGTGAGAATTTTCGATGCCCCAAATTCTGCAATTGTGGGAGTTTACTTCGATTCTTCAAACCACAACACACACTTAGTCATTTTCAAGTTCACCTCCCTGGCGCTCGCGGTGACAGAATTCGATACTACAATACTACGTCACGAAAACTTATCTATTTATCCTACGTATAAATTAATGTATCAATCAATTTTGTAAGTCTACTGCATAAAGCGCTGCACACTCCTAAAGTTGTGAAGTCCTTTTAGAAACACGGCGTAGAAGACCAGATATTTTTGCAAGAAACAAGATCTTAAACTTTTACTAGTTACTCTGTATTTTGTTTTATATACCAGAGATGTTAAACAATTTTATTCTCATAATAATATCAAATTTGAATTTTTAAAGCCATGTATTTATCTTTATTGCATATAACAAGAAAGTAATAGAAAAACGTTCTACCATTTTGGCATAATAAATACTTAATCACCGTATATCCGAAATAACTACCTTAAT
Source organism: Periplaneta americana (assembly GCF_040183065.1). NCBI lineage: Eukaryota > Metazoa > Arthropoda > Insecta > Blattodea > Blattidae > Periplaneta > Periplaneta americana. The sequence goes on along the minus strand of NC_091123.1, from coordinate 65,078,829 downwards.
TCTTGTATTAAATAATTAAATATTCGAAGAAAAATGAGTGAAATCAGTAAAATGAAAGAACTGCGTGTGCTTGCTTGTTGTCCACTGCGGCCTGAAAGAAAGAAAAATATATAATTATTAATAGAAGAACAGGATACTTACGAATACAGTATTGGGCTATTTCACTTAAAATATTATTATATTTATGGATCAAAACATTTTATGAGTGGTTTACTCTTCATCTCGCGTCAAAAATTCTTACAGGTAACTCTACAGTACTAAATATCAAGCGAACCTATGCTGAAAGAGTCTATATAGGATGTAACTAGAAGTGGGGAAAACTTCAGGTATGAATTCCTCGTATGTGTACAGAATAAAAAATGATTATATCAACATGGGTCCGGTCCAGAAATGCTTGATTTCCGGGTAGGGCTTACGAGTACAATCTTGCACTTCAGTACTTCTGTTTGCTGGAATTATGATGCATTCTGCTTACATTTCCTTAGATAAATTGTTCAAATTTCGACCTCCTACCTGAATACAGATTGCAGCTCATCGTCTCGAGATACCATGCTTGGCCTTCACGCTCACCAGATCTCAGCTCATTGAACTTCTTTCTTTGGGGGCACTTAAAGTCATTGCGTGTTTTCAACTACTGTGGATAATGAAGGAACTGTCCATGAGCGGATTCTACAAGATTGTCAGACAATAAAAACTATGCCAGGAATTTGGGAACATGTTCTTATCTCGATGAGACGATGAGTTGCAGTCTGTATTCAGGAAGAAGGTAGATATTTTGAACAATTTTATTCATCTAAGGAAATGTAAATAGAAAACATTAAAGTAATTCCAGAAAACATAAGTACTGTTGTGCACTATGATCATACTTGCACGCCATCTCAAAAACCAAACATTTTCGGACCCATATCGACATAATCATTTTTCTTCAATATATATGAGGAATCGTAACTGATCTACTATAAATTGCGCTTCCACTCTAGTCAGGTGCATTCCAACCCATATTAGGTGACTACACTAAAGTTCGCTGTGTATCCAGGAGTGAACTCTTATCGTAGATCACCAGTCTACGATCGAGGAATGCTATGGAATGATAATGAAATGAAGCTCTGACAAAATGATGTTGATGTCTAATACAGAAAACGGGAGAACCGCGAGAAAAAGTCCAACTGCGAACATGTCTGTCAATAGAAATTCTCAAATCTGATCGTTTGTGTGAGACTTTGAAACTTTGGTCTAGAAATAATATTATTTATAAAATTTCACCAGCAATTGAAAGTGTCGAAGCTAGTAATTCTTCTGAGTTTACGAGTTTCTTCAATATTTTATAAAATTATCAGTACCACGAAAAATTTTCAGCTTTTGGATAATACAAAAGAACTCAGAACAATATGTGCACCCACCTCAGTTTAGTGGGAATTTTATTATTTAATGAGATTTTAAACTTTCACTCGAGTTTGTAAGGCCTGAAGGATCGTCTACTCTGTTGAGTGCATTACCCTTGACTACTAAAATCTGAATGATCCCAACGGAGTATTCTATTCTTCTGGTCTTGAGTTAGCACGCAAAATGATTCAGAATTTAATATTAAAACTGAGAGAAGTGATAAGGCCGAGCAACATTTTGTCAGACAAGATGGACTTGGGGACTCGTCATTATCAGCATTTAAATCGTATTTTTAAATAACTGTGTGGAGAACACAACCCTGGAGTGTCACGGATTGTTTTCGATGCTGTCTTCATTCTTTGACGGAGACCCTCCTCGTCGTTGGCGAAAACCAAATTGTCCATATCACCTTACAAAAATAAGACCAAGTTGTTAAAATCTGGTGCTCATGGTGGCCAAGCAACAGGTCCAACGTGACTAATTCGTGGATTAGGAAAGGTACCATTCAGAAAATGACGAACAGTAACGCGCCAATGCATTGGACAGCCATTGTGCTGGTATCACATGCGTCTCACGGCCATAGACACATACTCAAAGTAAGAAGAGTTTCCTGGAGGAAGTGGAGGTAAATGTCACTGCTAAGGCGCTATGATAAGAATTTGGAACCATCCTCAGATACGGACACACGCTTACTAACTTATTGATAACTGCCACAGTACCCATAGAAAGCACTGGTTGCTCACTTTCAGGTACTGTGCTCACACTTGATCGTGAAGTAGCGGGAAAAAGACGAGTCGCCGATACCAGTTGTGTGACAAAAGATGTTTGCCTTGGACTCCCCAACTATTCCACTTAGTTTGTGTATTGAATTCTGAAACTCCTACATTATTTTAATAGTTGAACTTGCAAGTAGTTTCGAAATATTTCGGATATTTAAGTCCTTAGACACAGTGGAAAATACAACACTCTTCTTTCGAAAAATATGTCTTCGCTTTCTTTTCATTATTTTTGACAAGTTGTTGTATTCTCGCTTCACAGCATTCTGTCAAAGAGTAAAGAGCTGAAAATGCTTGAATTAAGTAAAAATTTTCCTTACCGATACACTGGCTATTGTCGTCATTGGGACTGAAGTTCGGGCCACAACGACAAATACCACCGTCACAAATTGCACCATTTGCCACGCACTCTCCGGCTTCTTCACACATGTCATCCAGGGCTGCAACAATGTGGAAATTAAATGACTTAGAGTAACATTGTCAACTAATTAGCAAGCGAATGACCTTCAAGTCATATGCGTGCTCGTGGAAAAAATGTTAATCAGTAAAAAAAATCTCTCTTAACGAAATAATCGACTTCTCTCAGCTTCGTAAAGTCAATCTTTCAAATCGCCTCTGCCCGCTACTTGCATGGGCCAACCTGTAGGAACTGGATTCGTTACTCGCATTTCCGGTGCCACAAGATGAGCAAAGACGGCGTTGTCGCAAATATTCGTAGCTCACAAGTAAACATTCTCAAGGGGGCAGATAACAAATCCATTTTTTTCTTTCTCCGTGTTAATAATGTCAAAACAAGTGCTTATACAAATTTTGGCCATTCAAGCGCAGAGCCACCCAGAAAGTAAGATTCCCTGAGGCCGTTTACAGAAAGAAAACATAATTTCATGGAAAGATTTATTGGAACAAATACAGCAATTGTTGAGCTATTTTTCAACATATTCCCCATCGGGACTTACATATCTGTCATACCATGGGATCAACTTTTGTATCTGTGTCATTGAAGTCTGCCGCCAGATATCGGAACCAGCGTGTGATAGCCTCTCTATTGATCCCACGGTATTGCAAATGTCCCAATTCCGGTGGCGAATATGTTGGAAAATAGTTAATTGCTGTGTCTGTTCCAATAAATATTTCCATTAAATTAGATTTTATTTTTGTAAACGGCCCCAGGGAAACTTATTGTTTACGGCCATTGCGGTCGAGTGGCCAAAATTTGTGTAAGCACTCGTTTTTACATTAACATGATGAAAGAAAAAAACTTTATCTGCCACCATGAGAATGTTTGCTTGTCAGTTGTCACCATTTTGAATGAGTAGACAATTCCACGATCGTCGGTACTGTCCGGACCAGATAACTAGCTCTGATAGTTAACTGGCCAGGGCATTAACGAACACAAAATCTGCCTGTTTGCTATCTGTTTCCGAGTAGAGAGGATGAGAACTAAGCTGGCTGAGAGGCCGCGCTCTAGCCCGGTACCGTCCACGTGTTTTACCTAAGACGTCAGAAGTCAGTTCTTTCTTTGCGTTAGCAGTAGCAGTCAAATCATAATGCATATGTTATTTCAGTTGTAGATACTGTTGAATAAAATTCTTATTTCAAAGGATTGTAGTGAAATAAGAGATAACGAAAATATAACTGGAAACCCAGAAGAGGTATCCTAATTCTCTGGTTCCGACAAAGAGCAGGCCTACAGCGTTGTATTCTTGCAGGTAACTACTTATAAGGTTGGCTCAGAATATTATCAATAATTATTAATTTATCCTTTGTTTTTTTACCCTTTTAGTAGACCGACTATGATTTCTCGTGTCATGGCATTTTTAATATTTACTGTATTATCTCAATTTTCGAGAGCTTACCGCAATTATTATATTAATTAAAATCATTAAAAATAATACAATTTTGTTAAACTTTTAATTTCTTACAGATTCATAAAATTATATGAGGCAGTTTAATATTATTTGAATTCAGTCTTGTGTGGCAACAATAATTTAGAGGTCTACGTGATCTTTTACTACACTTAGACACCAGTATGTTCGAAAGTTATTAGTTTTGAATGTGTAAGGATAAAATACCGATTCGCGTGTTTTTACACCATTACTAGATAAAAGGCTTAAGTCCTAAAGCGGTCACAAAAGAAAGTTGTAAATTTGAAGTTGAGGGAGTATTACCTAGAAGTAGTTACTGTATCGATTTATTTTAGTCGTTTCAACGAAGGTGACACCAATCTCAGAGGTATGACATTGATGATGGAGTTTTGAAAACTGCATTGGAAGAAGAACCACTATCAAGTACATTCCACAATCAACTCTTTTCTGTCACTTCAGTTTATGAGTAACTTACCCTCACAAGATCCATACAAATTGACGATTCCACAAACCGAACGATAAAGTAATTACTCGAAAATTCTTCAGGTAATCGATAATTAAAGAGAATCTGATGTACGATGAAAAAGTAAGCAACCAACAACAAGCGCAACAATTTGTCGCGAAAATCCCTCAGACGTTTAGCGCAGAAGGTTTGTATATCTAAATCATCAGCAAGAGTAGCAACAAATTTAACTAGAATTCAAACCATATACACAACACGTGTACATAGGCCTATTTCAACCGAACAATCCTAACAGCAGAGCGAACTTTTATAAAAATAAGTGTTACAGATTGTTCTTATCAATATAAATAATACGTATATAACATCTTTTTCTCGCCAGGTTACCTGATATTGCTTCCATTCGGTGAGAATTATTCTATGAATAGCACGTGCAAAACAGCTTTATTTTTGTTATTATAAGAGAATCTTTTCTTTATTGGTCCTATATCTATATTTTGTAATTGATTTTCTTGTTATTTGCTGGTAATTCGATTTTTTATTAATATAAAACTATGGTTGATTACTACGAACACTACATGCAAATGGAGCATCAATATTCTTTATCTCTATCTACTTACGCATTGGACGAGGAAGCCCGTCTATTACTGCTTCAGTCTGGCGGGAATCACAATGTTTTTTTTTTTTTTCCGCTAGACGGGAAAGTGGGTAGAGAAATAAAACTCTCTGTAATTCGACAAATCCGCTTTGTATACAAAACTATGTTGTATGTTTGGTGTTTGCTGGTATGCTTCACATATAACTTAATTCAGATGGTAGGAAGTTGATGCCGAACTGTATTCGCAAAAACTGAATGGTTTGTGTAATCGCTGCCTTTAGTCAAAATAAAGCTAGTTTTACTAAAAATATATTACGTTTAACATCAGCAAAATTCAGTAATGGGAAGATATGGCCGTTTGACAACTTACAGCCTAAATATTGTATCTTCAGACTATGGTTTAGTCGATGACTGATTCTTTGTGTCGACGACACGCCAATAACTTTGACGAGGCCCATACGGTAATACAAGATTTCTTCATTTTCAAGTTAAAAATAGTAGACTTAATACAGCCAAATTGAACTACTATCAGAAAGATAACGAACTATCAAAGAAAGTAATTTTAAAAGAATAGTTTGTGTTTTTTTATTATTAAATTCACTGTTAAATACTGATGTCCAAGAAATTTTTAATAAACCTCGTAAAATATCTTAAAGTATAAAGCTTTTTATACTAATAATTTTATACTTTTTACTGCTTAATCACACTTGATAGTGATTGATGAGATATGAAGACTATTATATATTTTGCATCGACTTACCGATATCCCTGAAACATTTACTGTTTGGTGGAATGTAGTGGAAGCCCTCTGTGCATCTGCAACGTCCATTCACACCACACTCTGCCCTTACGAGGAACATAGTGCATTGCTCGTTCTCCACACAAGGGTCCCCCATGTTGTCTGCGGCTGTTTACACAAAAAAGATATCACAGAGAATTAGATGTATTCACGTAACATTCAGAGTGCATTCCTGTGATAGAATTCAATATATTGTGTTCTTAATAGGATTATTGAGTAATCACGTTTTCAAAGATGAAAATGGTTCTACAATAAGAATAGCCCCAACGCTTCCGTTAAATGTCACGTTATGTCTGTGTTAAATACAGGTATACAGAATTTTTCAAAAGTAGTGCATAATTGCAGGTAAAATTGAACGAGTGCATTTGGGACGAAAAACTCAGACACGTCTGAAATTTCTTTGGATAGTAATCGGTGATTTCGTTTCAGAGCTCCACACCACGCACTGAGCTCTCTCTTGAGCTTTTGTCATCTTTGGTAATTATTCAACACCTGCATCACTATAATACGAGTAGAATATAAAATACAAGACTTTTTGAGTTGCTTTACATGACACCGCAAACCTCACACCTATAGGTCTAATAGTTTCCTTAAAATCAGAATATGAGATCAGAGAGGTTTCATGTGGACATTGTGTGTAAGGACTAACAAAACGTATCAACAGTTAAATTGTTACCGTAGTAACCATAGTTCTGCACAAAACAAATGAAATATTCCGTACTGATAAAAAATATTCTCTTTCAGATAATTATAAAAACTATGGAGTGCCATTTAAAAATGTTCTCAGTGACGTCATAACTCGAACAATAATAGTCACAAAAAGAAAATATATTTTTTTCAAGGGGGTTCGGAACCTCAAAAATGACGAAATTTTGAAATTTTATTTTATTGTTTCATTGTATTCTATAGACGTTAGGGATTACAATGATATATGACACTTAAAATTGGAAAGTCTTTATTTTTATCTTTTTTATTTATGTTGCACCTGTCAATTGAGGCCGTCAGAAGCAAAGGGGATAAGTGCACTTACGTTATTTTCCATAAATGTGATTAAAAGTTACTAAGCATTCTTAAATTCCGGGAAGTTTTAATTTTAAATATTAATGTGGTTAAAAGATATATCCCTTTATCACTGAAATTTTAAATATTTTACGAGTAGTTCACCCTGGATGCATTTAAATATTTTTTTTTTAGAAATGTCACTTACACCTCTTTGCTTCTAACCACCTCAATTGATGATTCTTGTCAACTTTGAATGAAGTTTCCCAAAAATTGTATTTCGTTTAACATATGTCCCATTATCTCAGTTTCTACCTAAGATACAAAGCTCAAATTTTTACCACATATTCTCCATAAGTATTTCCTACTTTTTAACACAGGGAAATGTTTCTATGTTGGATAGTTTAAAACTAAAAAAAAAAAAAAAAACTCTCCTTTTTTCTTTCCAAAATTCAGTTTCATAATAAAACAATTTTAATTTGTGAAGTTTTCATAATAACTAAATGTACTTGTGTCTACATCATCAACAGGCTTCCTATAATATATGGTAAAAGTTTTATTTTTCTATATATGAAGGTTTCTGAGAAAATGGGTCATGAACTTGGTGAAATTTAACATTGTGGAGATAGGCGATTCTGAACCCCCTTAAAACATTCCCTTCTAAATACAAGGTTTGATGTGTCGAACTGCTGCAGCAATTTTTGAAAGTGAAGTCTTTCTTGACAAATGATCTTGCTGCTTTTGGCGTAAACAGTAATGTTGCATGCGACGGTTGCTGCAAGGCTCCATAGAGCCACAAAATAAAAATTGGTAAATCGGGAGACAATAAATTGTTCCCTCAGCACAATCCCGCTTTCAAACTTTGCATCCGTAGTTCTATGAAAAACGGGTACAAATTATTTACAGTGAAAACACAGAAAGCGTTTAAGAAAAAAATGGAGAAAGAGAAGAGGCAATTTCACAGCATTTGATTGACTTGGCAGAACAAATTACTGTACCTCTGATGCAGGAGTTGTTTTGTCGACTCTGTATGTAGTTGACTCTGCAGCGACAAACGTCCCCGCACCTTGAGTTAGGAGTCACGCATTCCAAGTCATTCTGGCAAGGCTCGTCCAGATCTAAAATTAAATAGAGAGTTATTATTATTATTATTATTATTATTATTATTATTATTATTATTATTATTATTATTATTATTATTATTATTATTATTATTAAAAATGGAAAAGAGAAAAATAACAAGTTCAAGATTTTAAGATTTTCAAACAACTTCACACCAAAAAACACCCCTTCTTCATATTCTTTCTTCCTTTCTTGTAAGGATCCTTAATATACACAGTGAATCGTAAGTAATGTCATTAATTTAAGGGAGTTATTCTTTGAGAAATTTTAAATAAAAAAGTTTAATAGAATTTTGCACGTTTTTGCTTCCTTTTCGAGATAAAAATTGCTTTATACGAACTACTTCATAGCGAGTTTTGAGAGAGCCATTGATTTAAGTTTCAATATGGTGAATCAATTTAAGAGAGAAGTTATTATTATAATAAATGATTGAACCAATTTTAGTTTTGTCCTTTAAATGCGCAGAAATGTAGTCCGAATAAATGTAACTTTTCATTCTGCAAAAGAATTTTACAATGCTACATTTGTTCGGATCAAATTTCTGCGCATTTAAAGGACAAAACTAAAATTAGGTATCTGAGCGTATTGAGAATTAAATCAATGGACTTCACAAAACACGTTTTGTAATGTTTCGTGTAAAAGAATGTTAATTTCGAAAAGGAAGAAAAAACGAGCAAAATTGTATTAAACTTTTTTGTTTGAAATATCTCAAAGAATAACTCTCTGAAACTAATGACATTACTTACGGTTTACACTGTATATGGCTGCCGTAGGACAGGATCTGGCTCCCGGGCGACAGATTGAACATTAACCGGTAAATTGCTGCCTACAACGGCGGAAGCAGAAATAGATTATGAAACCTACCTTAGAGTATACATTGAAAATTTCGTTCTTCCGTTCGTGTATAAGCTTGATGTGAGAATATGTTGTCACTCACTAGTCTAAGCTAATTAACTGAAATTATTTTTATTTCATACTCATTATTATCCAGAGTTCCTCTATGTGCGGATTCGAGCGAAAAACTTCATCTTTCCTCTGTTAAAACTGTTCTTATTCGGACAAGTTTTTTGTCCAACATTAAAGTGTGGTTTCAAATTTCATCATTAATCTTTGTATAGCATTTTTGGACCATGTATTGTGGGTCCTTATCACCACGGCATGGCGCGTCCTCAGGTTGCGGTAGAGGAAACGGCCTCCAGATATGGAGGGTAGCTGCGAATATATTGAATAAGCTGTCGTGGTCAGCCGATAAGGGGTGGTCCTCCAGCTTGGGGGTTGGGCGAAGGGCTAACAATCCATCACCGTAAAAACAGCTTGTTACGAAACCTAACGATAAGACCTTTGGGGAAATTGAGACGTAGATGGGAAGATAATATTAAAATGGATTTGAGGGAGGTGGAATATGATGGTAGAGACTGGATTAATCTTGCTCAGGACAGGGACAAATGGCGGGCTTATGTGAGGGCAGCAATGAACCTCCGGGTTCCTTAAAAGCCAGTAAGTAAGTAAGTAGGTAAGTAAGTAAGTAAGTATGTATAGCATTTCTTGAAAGGGGCACTGCATTATAAGTAGGGAGCAAGAATATTGGCGGATGGAGGTATACCCCTTCATACTACCCAACCCACGTTCCACCCCTACTTTAGCTGTAAACGTTCTTCGAAGGGTCGCTTCCGAAACATCTTTCACTCCTCGCTACGTAACCTAAAGTCTGTAACATCGAAATAGTGTTTATATATAAACACTGTCTGTGTGTCAGTATTTAGTGTAATTTCTGTGCGCAGCATTATAATTATTTCATTAAACAACAGCACATGTGAACACTTCATTTGTTACCATACAAACTACTGGTATACAATATGTGACATGATTTTATAACTACTATACTGATATCGAATAGCATTCATATTTTGAGGTGAATGAACTAAGAAAATCAGTTTAATTCATATCTTCCAAGTTCGACAGTCTTAGAGAGGAATTGGCGCACACAAGACATGGACTCAACTCCACGCAGGAGGAGATGAAGAGGCTAGTGCAAGAAAATGACCATCTCAAACAGGAAGTGAGTGATCTGCAGCAGTACACACGCAGAGACAATATAATGCTATTTGGAGTTCCGGAGATTGATGAACAATCAACTTATGAAGTCATTGACCAAATATCGGAAGTCATAGGCAGTAGTGAATTGGTGCAACATGATGTAAGCGTAGCACATCGCATACCATCCAGGCCAGGGAAGACGCGTCCTATTGTCATCCGCTTCACAAAGAGTAGAAGTCGTGATGAATGGCTCCAGCTGTTCAGAAATGAGGCCAAAAATGATGGCAGCGGTCCTGGGATTGCGACAAAGGAAGTCAACAGGGACATTCCGGCAGGAAGAATCACAGCAGGTGACCAACTGACAGCAGTGACCAGAGACCTTTTGAACAAGACAAAGGTTGCAAGAAAAGATGAAGCCAGTCCCGTGAGTAAAATCACTAATGTTGACGATGTAAATAATTTGTAAATAGTATTGTGTCGGTACCTAGGTTTTATTTTATATAATATAATTGACTTCACAATGACTAGTAATACTATATTACATGAAATCCATCAGTGCAAATTTAATAATAATAATAATAATAATAATAATAATAATAATAATAATAATAATAATAACACAATGGTTTTTACTTCACTGCAATGATTATATTTCACTTAAACTTATAGTGACCTAATTCCTGTTTTCCTCATTCTCTTAATAACCAGAATTTCAATCATATTACGAAAATTTTAATTTGTTGTATTAAAGTTTTTTTTAAGTATTCGTAAACACTATAAATAATTCCTTTCGCTTGGCTCCACGTATCCGCTCCCTTTCTAGACATGTCGCTCAACTAGGCACAGAAGCAATTCCACTGTTAGTATTGAAAATTACTGTTTGAATATGTACACAGTGAACAGACAACAGCTACGATGACTACTCTCTCAATACACAACGATTGGCTTGCAAGCAACTACACCCGAACGCATCGACACACTGCCAGTCAGTCATCCCAATGGACAGGTCAGAAGAGAGGGGGTGGTACGTGCAAAAATGTGCTATGTACGACCCGCCAATATCTTTGCTCCCTACTATAGTATAAGTTTCAATAAACTCTCTTCAAACAGAAACTTACTTTTACGAAAGAAAAACACGCAACAGCCCATGAAGGCCCAAGGCCGACCAGCCGCCTGCTGACCTCACTTCCACATATCTCAGCAGAGGTGAACGATTATCCAACCATAATGGAGATATCGTATGATTAGCACGATTGATCCCTGTAGCCATTTTAGCTGGTTTTTTAAAGCCGGATTTCGCTTTCTATTGTAACTTCACAAGTTCATCACTATTCTGGTTGAGCGCCGATCCCATACACTCGCTGAAATTTCATGATAAATTTCTTCCCCAGCGCTCATCCCGTAACGCGAGTCCTAGGCATGATGTCTTAGCCCACGACGCTACGGCACGGGACTTATAGATTTGTAAAGGTGAGGGAATAAAAGTGTAAAAATTCAGTATGAAGATGGATAGGCAACAGTAATATGAAACCAACTTATAAATACATGTACATGAACTCTGCAACCGAGTCTGCACACAATAGGCTATCACCTGTTTGAGTGCACCCAGAGAGTTCTACCAATCCCGCATTATGCAAAGAAGTAATGACAGTGAATTTACATAGGATAATTTTCTGTACACATTGTGTTTAATTTTAACTTTCTAGATGCCATAAAGAGGTTCTTGCCAATGGGATGAGATGCAGTCACGTGCATTTGTTTACATGCGGAGTCACCTTGCATGAAATGAAGATTAGACCCGATTTGACTCATTGTGCGCCCTATATGCGGTGATTGTTTTAAGTCCGATAGGTGGCCCTGGTGACATTCGTGAACCCGATGCTGACAAGTGGGCCATACTGCCTCCGCGCTGATAGAGCCACTTCCCATCCTCAAAAATAGCCTGAGAATCCTACTGGCTGACAATGTCTCAACAGTTACGTTTGAGCAATATGTAGGCGCAGAATAATGAATGTATCTCTCTCTATCATTTACTTTCCATTTCCTTCTCACTCTAACCGTTTCATCTGCACAATTTTCGTGCGGGCTGTACAATTTCTGTATTACGTTTATAAATATATTTTAGCTGAAGAGCAATATGCCCTGAAATTTAAAAGCAATTTATTACCTAGGTTTCGTCCTTGTTGTGTATAAAATAATAATAATAATAATAATAATAATAATAATAATAATAATAATAATAATAATAATAATAATCATCATCATCATATCATCATCATCACCATCAACATCAACATCATCATCATCATCATCATCATCATCATGGGCCCAAGTAAGCAGCTACAGTATTGCTAAGGAAAAGAGAAACACTTCGGTGGATCTAATGGATAATGTTCGTGATGAATATGTTTATGATAATGACAAAATAATAATAATAATAATAATAATCATCATCATCATCATAATCATCATCATCATGAGCCCAAGTAAACAGCTACAGAATTGATAAGGAAAACAGAAACACTTTGGTGGATCTAATGCATAATGATCGTGATGAATATGTTTATGATAATGACAAAATAATAATAATAATAATAATAATAATGATAATAATAATAATAATAATAATCATCATCATCATCATCATTATGGGCCCAAGTAAGCCGTTACAGAATTGATAAGGAAAACAGAAACACTTCGGTGGATCTAATGCATAATGATCGTGATGAATATGTTTATGATAATGACAAAAATAATAATAATAATGATAATAATAATAATCATCATCATCATCATCATCATCATCATGCGCCCAAGTAAGCAGCTACAGAATTGATAAGGGAAATAGAAACACTTCGGTGGCTCTAATGCATAATGATCGTGATGAATATGTTTATGATAATGACAATAATAATAATAATAATAATCATCATCATCATCATCATCATCATCATCATCATCATGGGCCCAAGTAAGATTCATAAGGAAAACAGAAACACTTCGGTGGGTATAATGCATAATTATAATGATGAATACGTTTATGATAATGACGACAATAATAACAATAATAATAATAATAATAATCATAATCATCATCATAATGGGCGTAAGCAAGATTCATGATGTAAAGGGAAACACTTCGGTGGGTATAATGCATAATGATAATGATGAATGCATTTATGATAATGACGACAATAATAATAACAATAATAATAATCATCATCATCATCATCATCATGCTCCCAAGTAAGCAGCTACAGAAATGATAAGGAAAACAGGATCTAATGCATAATGATCATGATGAATATGTTTATGATAATGACAAAAATAATAGTAATAATAATAATAACAACAATAATCATAATCATCATCGTAGGTCCAAGTAAGATTCATAAGGAAAACAGAAATACTTCAGTAGGTATAATGCATAATGATAATGATAAATACGTTTATGATAATGATGACAATAACAATAATAATTTATCATCGAAAAAGAGAAAGAAATACTTGATAGTTATTACAATTCCATAAATAAAATGGTTTTGTGTAAAAAAAAAAAAAAGATAAAAATGTTCGTATATTATATTTTACTCTTCAAACAAATCTCTTGTGCCAACTTACAAACAGTCTTGATGCAGTCTCTGCCATTCTGAGTTGGATGGTAGTGGTTCGGACACACACAAACACTCTTCTCGCAGTACGCCGTGACACCCGATGTCAAATAGCAGTTGTTGCTTACCAGGCATTTTTCCCCGATCACTAAAATCAAGCAGAGAGTTTTACTATTCCTGAAGTTTCAGGTTCCCAATATTGAGATTGCATTTTACATTGAATGTTAATTTTAAATTACACACATTGACAAGTCTTGCATTTCATACAGAACTGTGGATTAGAAAATATTTGGATCGTATGTTTCTAGTTTCAAAGTTAAACAGGTTCAAAACACTGAAAAAGATCGCATAAGCCTATTAAATAGGCTTATATTTTACAAGAATCCAAAGAGCAAATAAAAAATATTCATTATTATTTGACAATCTGATTCCTTTTAGAATTTGAAAATTATACACAGAATGACAAAAATACATAAAGATCATATAATATATGTGCTGTATACAAACCAACAGTAACATGAGCTGCTGCCAAGAAGTCAAAAGGAGAATAGCAATGACAAAGGAAGCTTTTAATAGAAAAAAGAGCATCTTCTGCGAACCTCTGGAGAAAGAACTAAGAAAGAGACTAGTGAAGTGCTTTGTGTGGAGTGTAGCATTGTATGAGGCAGAAACATGGATATTACGAGTGAAGAGAAGCGCCTAGAAGCATTTGAAATGTGGATATGGAGAAAGATGGAGCGTGTGAAATGGACAGACAGAATAAGAATCGAAGCTGTGTTGGAAAGAGTGGATGAAGAAAGAATGATGCTGAAACTAATCAGAAAGAGGAAAGGGAATGGACTGGGTCGGTGGTTAAGAAGAAACAACCTTCTGAAAGATGCATTGGAAGGAATGGTGAACGGGAGAAGAGTTCGGGGCGGAAGAAGATCTCAGACGATAGACGACATTAAGATATATGGATCATATGCGGAGACAAAGAGGAAGGCAGAAAATACGTAAGACTTGATAATGCTGAATTTGCAGTGAAAGACCTGACCTTGGGCAGAACGCTATGAATGAATGAATATGGATTCAGAAGAATATTCCGTAATAATTTCCTATAATACATCAAATTAATTATAAAATTATGCCGTGCCTTGTAAATTATCAATTTCCAAACAAAATTATGAAAAAAGAAACAACAAACCACATAATACAATATTATACCCGAGCGCAGCATGCCGTGCTTTATTGATAGGATTCGTGTTGTGTGACTGAGTTCGTGAAAAATTAAGCAAATTGCCTTTTACATATGAATCGGTCAAATCAAGAATTGTCTAAATGCATATCATCAAATTTTCTTACAACTGAAAAAGAACTATATATCTCTGAAACTAATATTTGAACATATTAAAAAAATTATAGACATTTTCTATTACATCTCTATTCTATTATTTAATTATATTTGTTTTTAGCCATACACATTCCATAAAAAAATATTTAATTTATTGAACTTGGTCATTTCTTGACTTGAGAAGAACGATACATTTCCGGACATGGGTTCCCAATCAAAACTTTATCTACTTAGTCCCCTCTACAACCCCTAGAAGTTTGTAATAGGAATTATGAAACATCCTGTATGACTCTCCTCCCTGGTAACCGTGACAACAGCAATTCTACCAATAAGGTAACTGGTTAGGTGAGTGTTTAAACCTAACTAGAACCCGCAAAAGGAGGCATATTTGGAGAAAACCTAGCCTACTCAATTTGTGGCTAGCCACTGACCATGTAATGCTAGTCTCGGCTGATTTGGGCTATGTTCAGCTGTATTAGCAAGCTCTCTTTCTCTTTCTCTCTCTCTGTTCTCTTTCTTCTTGGTTTTAGAAAATCTCGTCATGTATTCTTAGTTTTCTCTTCCTGCGTAAAAAGTTTTGTTTTGATATGGTAGATTTTTTTTCTTTCTTGCGAGTGTTTGTTATTTTTTTTTCTTTTGTTAGTAGATGTAATGCAGTTATTTATACAATATATTAATTATATTGATATTTTAAAAACAAATACAGATTTGTCTCTAGTTTCTTCTAGTAATAGTTGTAGTAATAGTTAAAATGTATATAATTTAATAAAATATTTAATTTGGAATAAAGATGTACCCATAAAGTGCAAAATGGCAATGTATAAAACATATTTCAAGCCAGTTCTGACATATGCTTCAGAAACCTGGACATACACCAAAAAAGATCTGAGCAGAATTCAAGAATCAGAGATGAAAACCCTGCGAGGTATAGTATAGAAGACACGAAAAGATAGGATACGAAACGACATAATCAGAGAAACTCTGAAGGTTAGAAAATTAAGAACACAATTAGAAAATAAGAGATTACAATGATTTGGGCATCTTAACAGAATGGAAAGGAGAAGGAAAGGCTGCCAAAGAGAATATTAAATTTAAAAGTGGAAGGAAGACGATCAATGGGAAGACCACGCGAAAGATGGATAAATCAAATTTAGAAGAACTTACAAGAATGGGGGCATAAGTGAAATGAAATAAACAGGAAAAAATCTTGGGAAGACAGAGACGAATGGAAGCATTTTTGGAAAAGAGAACACGATAAGAGGATGATGATGATGATGATGATGATGATGATGATGATGATGATGATGATGATTAGTTGTTCAGTATCTTATGACCTAATCGATAGGATCGTCAGTGAATTTGCTGTACAAGCATTTAATAGTAATGGGGTACGTGACAGATCCTATATTTTTAATACAGTGAAAGCTCTTAAGTTCGACAGAAATCAAGTTCGACATCCTGTAGTTCGACTGCTTACGTAGGAGAATTAGACATGCCCCTATACGGGCACTAAGAAATGGGTTTGCCATTTGAATGGGAATTGGTTCTGTGTCTTGTAGTGATACTTTTGTTAAAGAAAAACAGAATATTTTATTGATTAGGACATCCATATTGGTCACAGATTTTAAATTAATGAACACTTCTTTCTCTATTTGAGAATTGTGCCGTTTGTGAGACGGAACTGTCGAAACTCACTGTGGTACTAGGAGCGCATACACAAGTCTCGGGGCGGGCAGGAAATGCAAGTACAGTACTGTATTCGTTGATGGATAACCAATACGAATTTGTATTTATTTCACCTGCCACACCCACTACCCTTATTGGACTGAACTTTCAATTCTGTTTTGTCGAACTTAGGAGAGTCCACTGTAGACCACATAAAATGAAACTTCTTATTAGTCACGTCTTGATCACCTCAACTTTCAAACCCATCGTTCGCCACTGCTGTTGAGAGCAACTTTATTTTGAAACAGTATGTCCTAATCATCTATTAATTTACGAAACAGCTCCATTTTCGGAACTGTTCCGGAATATCGGTTCACTTTTCTTCGGAATCACTGCACCTGCTGTCTCGTAGCATCGGCCCTCCTTGAAATGCGCCCCGGCCATGCACTCGCACTTGCCCAATCTAGATGTCTTGGTAGTGAGACAATGTGCATGGATTCCGAATGGTTTGGTGCACTGGATATCTGCTTGGCAGCCGTCCCCCAGCAACAAGGCCTCTGATTGATTTCATTAAAACAGAGATAAGTTTACTGTATTACAGATTGAATAACATGTTTCCATTTTACAAGATTTCATCTGCAGAAATACAAAATTAAAATAATGAATAATACAGTGCGTATACTAAGTGGCTCCGCAGGAGAAGTGGCAAGCAGAACACGGAGACTCCAGGAGTTGTGTTGGTATCGTGCATGTAGAGTCAATGACTTTGGCCGCATTGAATGATGGAGGGTGAGAGGGAGAGAGAGAGGAGATGTAATATTCCTACGTGTTCAAACCAGGCGCTACACAGTACCAACTTTACATCGCTCCTGGGTCGAATATTGCCGCTTGCTTCACTGCGGAGCCAGTTAGTATACGCACTGTATAATTAAATACAGGGTAAATAGGAATTGTTTTATACGAGGCGCATCCAGAAAGTAAGTTACCCTATTTTTTTTAAAGAACACACACTTTCAGGAAAACATTTATTGGCAACAGGTACAGCAATGTTTCAGCTATTTTTCAACATAGCCACCATCAGAATTGAGACACTTGTATCGTGGGATCAACTTTTGTATCCCTCTGTCGTAGAACTCTAACCCCTGTGAATGGAACCAGCGTGTGACAGACGTCTTCAGCTCTTCGTCGTTGCCAAAACGCTCACCGGAGGACAGGAATTTTTTGAGGTGCAAGAAAACGTGAAAATCACTGGGAGCAAGATCAGGACTGTAGGGTGGTTGATCAAACAACTCCCAGCCAAATTCCGTCAAAACAGCTGCTGTGCGCCGAGCCGTATGTGGACGAGCATTGTCATAGAGGAGCACAACACCTGCAGTAAGCATTCCACGCCTCTTGTTTTGAATGGCACGTCGCAATTTTCGCAGTGTTTCACAGTAACGGTCAGCGTTCACTGTTTCACCTCTTGGAAGGAAGTCAATGAGCAGAATGCCCTTCCTGTCCCAGAACACCGTGCACATCACTTTGCGTACCGACAGCGTCTGTTTGAATTTCGTCCTGACCGGAGATCCACTATGCCGCCAATGCATTGACTGCTGCTTGGTTTCCGGGGTGAAGTGCGAAATCCAAGTCTCATCGCCCGTGACGATCCTGTCGAGGAACTCGTCGCCGTCATCGTGATACCGTTGCAGAAATGTCAGTGTCAGTGTTGCTCCTAAACGTTGCATTTTGTGTTCTGTGTCAGGTTTTTCGGCACCCACCTGGCACACACTTTTTTGAACAGCAGGTGCTTAGTGACAATCTCATGCAACAAGGATCGCGATATCTGCGGAAAATGGCTGCTCAGCTCCGTAATCGTGAAGCGACGGTTCTCCATGATGCACTGCCGCACCAGCTCAACACGATCATCATTGATGAGGGACGGTCGCCCACTGCGCTCTTCATCATGGACACTTTGACGACCTTCGGAAAACTGCCTACACCAGCGACGCACCATCTGCTTACTCATGATGTTCGGCCCATAGACCTGTCAGAGCTGCCGATGAATTTTAATTGGCGCAATGCTTTGTGCATTAAAGAACTTTATCACCAACCGAACCTCACAGGCGGCGGGAGAAGGAATAAGAGCTTCCATTTCGGATCACTGCTGCCACGCTACTGGCACCAGGCGGGACCTGTCCGGCTGTCATATGTTTGATACGTCATAGATCTGTTACGCATGCGCAATTGACACGGCTAATTACGTTTACTTTCAAAGGGAAAAAATCGGGAAACTTACTTTCTGGATGCGCCTCGTATGTAATAAGGAAACATTGATCAAATACAAGATGTGCATAAACAAATATCGAACCTTTGGTCGACAGAAATACATTTATTCATACACAATATAGCTCTAATCTCCTTCAGTGTAGTCCGCTTGGTAAAGCAAACACTTCTTCCAGCGGTCCCATCATTGTTGGAAGTACTTCTAAAACGCATCTTTTGGAATAGTGTTCAGCTGTGCCGTCGCGTTCCGCATAATGTTTTCTCTTGATTCAAATTGGGTCCCTTTCAGCGGCATTTTCAACTTGGGGAAAACCAAAAATCGCACGGTGCCATTTCGGGGGAGTAGGAAGCTTGACAAGCCACGAGAATGCTGTGTTTGGTCAAGAAAGTCTGAATCAAATGCGGAGAATGGGCGGGTGCATTATCGTGATGGAGCTGTCAAGTCGCCGCACACAGGTTGGGTCAAAATTGAATGTACCGATCCAATGCTTACCTCCACCTCTTTCGCAAGTGATACGACGATCCTGCATGACAAAAGTCCGCACTTGATCAATGACATTGACATTTCGACTTGTTGAGGGCCTATCGAGACGCGGTTCGCTGTCCACTGATGTGCCATCATCTTTGAAGCGATTGTACCACTCCTTTATTCGTGAGATGCATATGGCATCGTCCCTTAAAGCCTGTTGGATCTTGTGAATGGTTTGCACTTGGGTATCGCCAAGTTTCAGGCAAAATCTGATGTAATACCGGTGCTCAAGTCGTTTCGTCATTTGACAATCTGACGGACGCTCACATTTTCTCGCTTATACACCGACTGTCAATGACTGACGCTTTCTGTGGGCGGAAAAAATTTACACATACGAATTAATGTCACCTACACATCTCCACCGAAGGACGCCTCCCATGCTTCATTTGTTTACACGGGAAAAATTAAGGTTTGATATTTTTTGAACACACCTCGTAGAGTACAATACTAGAATACGGAACGACACAATGATATACAGAGTGGTCCACATCTGCGGAGTAACGGTTAGCGCGTCTGCCGCGAAACCAGATGGCCCGGGTTCTATTCCCGGTCGGGGCAAGTTACCTGGTTGAGGTTTTTCCGGGGTTTTCCCTCAACCCAATATGAGCAAATGCTAGGTAACTTTCGGTGTTGGACCCCGGACTCATTTCACCGGCATCATTTAGACACTAAATAACCTGAGATGTTGATAAAGCGTCGTAAAATAACCTACTAAAGTAAAATATACAGAGTGATTCGCATAGTTTTGCCGCCACTTATGGACGATCTTCCTGAGGTCAAGTGAAGCAAAATAGTGTAAATAAAAAAATAAGGTCCGACTTACAGTTAAGTCGCTACAGATTATTGAAAAATTAAAATTATAATTAGGCAAAATTTAATAAAATCACTACAGAAAATACAAAAAATGGATACATTTCCCACTCATGTAACTGCTTACTTGTTGTAAACTTCATTCTGCTTATCAGCTATTAGTTTTACAAGAGATTTTCAAATGTGTATCCTACCTCCACACACTGTCTTGGTCGCACGCTTATGAATTGCGCGCGTCGCAGTCTGTAACTTATCAGGCCTGTTCCTTATGATTGCTGTGGCGTCCATAATGTTCACAATTAATTCTTCACGTGTGTTTACCTTAATCTAGTACACAAGATACTTCACCCACCCCCATAAACAATAATCAAGTAGTGTCAAATCTTGGGGACCTGGCTGACATTTGAGAGTTCTATTCAGATCAACACGTTTAGAAAATTAATGGTTATTCCTGAATTATATGAGACAGAAAAAAACTTTATTAGAAAAATATGTTCCAAATCACTTCAGGAAAATGCTCCATTAGTGGCGGTAAATCTTCGTGAATCACTCCGTATAAGAACATAAGCCTAAATAGGACAGATTAGTGGAAGTGGAATGGGTTTTTAGATATGTCACATAGTGAATAGGGCCTCTAAAACACATATTTTCCATATGTAGGCATTTTAACTTTAGAATTTATTTTTGCTCGACCCTAATACACATCAATTTAATTTGTCAAAGTGCAACGCGGATTATCGATAAAGAAATTTGGATTTTACTCTCATTGCAAACATTTTTATTATTATTATTATTATTATTATTATTATTATTATTATTATTATTATTATTATTATTATTATTATTATTATGTAGAGATACGGAAATAAAATTTGGAGCTTACACAACACACTGCGCATGTACAGTAAACAAGAACCTCTGTGTATATACGCTACACTTGTGAACAGTTGTGTGAAATTGTTGCTTACATACAGGAAGACTCCCATCAAGACTCGCTCCAAGTTTTAATTACGTATCTGTACATATATTAAATTTGGTAAGGAACAATAGACCGCAGTTTATCGATTAAGAAATGTGGGGTTTTATTCTACCGTAATCATAAACATTTATTGTTACTTCATCATCATCATCATTGTACTTTTCTAATACATTATAATAATAATAATAATGATAATAATAATAGACTAATAATAATAATAGACTAATAATAATAATAATACATTATAACGGCGGTGGGCTTTTACGTAAATTAAACTAGTAAAGTACACCGAGGATTATTGATTAAGAAATATGAATTTTTCTTCTGATCGTAAACATTTATTGTCACTACGAAAGATTTTCATTATAACGACTGTATACATAAATTAACCAACGAGGGGTTACTTCTCCGAAATTTATATTTTAATATGTAATTAATATATTAAAAATATTAAAATATTATTTATTATCAATTATAAATTCTTCGGTCCTATTATGTTATTGTTTAATCGTTTTCCTGATAGTAGTTTTGTTAAAATACGAAGATATGTCAAGGTAGACAAAAAATATCCGCTCTTAATTTAAATAGGTCTAATTGTTCGAAAATATACAATGACATTTCAATTTTTCTCTTTTATTATAGAACATACTATTTGCTGATAACAAATGTTAAATAAAAATTTTCAAAATTAAACATTTTTGTAGCAAAACAATATATGAGGACGGGTGTGACGAAAGTGATGCGTAACATTTTTCAGACTGTTTAAATAATTGTTCGAAAATATACAATGTAATTTCAATTTTTCTCTTTTATTATAGTACATACTCTTTCTTAATTACAAATGTTAAAAAATCGTTCAAAATTAAACATTTTCTTAGTGGTCACAAAATACCACCCGTTGATACTGCATATTATTTCAAAAACTTGATATTGCTAGGGTTAATGCAAATTATTGGATAAGAAATTTGGATTTTTCTGCTTATCTTATCAGTTACTAGTTACATTATTATTATTATTATTATTATTATTATTATTATTATTATTATTATAAAATATTTCCATTGTGACGTCGGTTTACATGAATTAAATTTGGTGATGTAGAATGTACTAGGCCTAAGAGGTTTATTAATTTAAAAATTTGGATTTTTCTTCTAGTAGTAAACATTTACTTGTTACTTTATTAGGATATTATTATTATTATTATTATTATTATTATTATTATTATTATTATTATTTCTACTTCATTGTATACCAATTCAACATTCATATTGTCACTTTTATCTTTCCGCTGATAACTCTAAATTGCTTCCACACATCAATGAGGAACACCATAACCTCTATCAATCTATAGAGTGAGAAATAATTATTGATTGATTATAATCAATCAACATCAATTTTCTCAGCATCAAGCGCAGCCAATAAATTTACTTTGACAGACTGTTAGTTCCAGATATTGTACATTTAATTAAATTTCTATGTTTTTAATTCAATTCTCTATAATAAAAATGAATTATTCTATTATTCCTTTGTTTCTGTCACTCATGTGTAGGCCTAATTAGTTAAGATTATCAAAAGTCCTTCAATAACTGTCTATTCAAAACAATATTTTAATTTGTTATTCTTTTAACTGTCTGTATCTCTATTTTAAGCTGCATATATATCTTGCAGACCTCGATTTTTTAAACAAATTTTGATCTATAAGCTGCACACATGTCAAATACTTTTATGTACGTTATTAATTTTTGAGACCTCATGAAGGTTTTACTGTCATATATATATATATATATATATATATATATATATATATATATATATTAGACTGTTCATAAGTCAAATTTTACTTTTCTTACCATTGTATTTTTATATCTTCACGTCATGTACCTTAACACATTTCGACGTTACTTGTCCATCTATGTCTTTATATTTAAAGCTTAATATCACGCAAGTCTGACCTGAAGATGCTATTATAATAGCGAAAGCGCTAGTCAGAATATGTTCATGTAACCTATGTAATATTTTGTATTTTTGAATAGACAGTTATTGAAGGACTTTTGATATTTGTTTCTTTAAATTTGTTAACTTGTCGGACCAACATGCCTTTCAAAATTTAGTTAAGATTAGATAACAATATGTGGTTCTGGTCTTAATTGTAAATAAATATTTGCGTTCTTGATTTACGATGTGAGGTAAATCAAATATCTTACCCAATAATAGTATCCGTTACTATATTAATGTTTTTAGTTATTTATTTATTAATCGATTGGGGGAATAGTTTTATTAAATATTAAACAAGATATTCATTGTTTACGAGCTTGTAAATTTATCAGCAGTCACTTGCAATAACCCTTCAACAATCCGGCTGTAAATTTCTCCTGTTATTTAATTTTGGGAATTTCGGAGAATTCCGTTAATACACCCATCTAGTCTTTTGGTGAGGATCTCCACTTTAGGGATTGAAAACACTTCCCTCGCAGTAATCCAACTGTTCCACTGAACTAGAGTTCCTCCTGGATGTACTTTACTTGAGTCCTTATGACATACCGTACAGTCGACGAATGGTCGAAAATAATTTGAACCACGAGAACTTAATAATACTTACTTACAAATGGCTTTTAGAGAACCCGGAGGTTCATTGCCGCCCTCACAAAAGTCCGCCATTGGACCCTATCCTAACCAACATTAATCCAGCCCCTATCATCATATCCCACTTCCCAAATACCAATTTTAATATTATCCTCCCATCCACGTCTTGGATTCTCCATAGGTCTTTTTCCCTCAGGTCTCCCAACTAACACTCTATATGCATTTCTGGATTCGCCCATACGTGCTACATGCCCTGCCCATCTCAAACGTCTGGATTAAATATTCCTAATTATGTTAGGTAACGAATACAGTGCATGGAGTTTTGCGTTTTGTGACTTTCTCCATTCTCCTGTAACTTCATCCCTTTTAGTCCCAAATATTTTCCTAAGTACCTTATTCTCAAACATCTTTAACCTCTGTTCCTCTCTCAAAGTGAGAGTTTCACAACCATACAGAACAACCGGTAATATAACTGTTTTACAAATTCTAACTTTCAGTTTTTTTGAAAAGACACTGGATGACAAAAGCTTTTCAACCGAATAACAAACATTTCTCACATTTATTCTGCGTTTCATTCCCCCCTCCCCCCGGGTCTCATTTATATTTGTTACTGTTGCTCCAATGCATTTGAATTTTTCCACCTCTTCAAAGGATAAATTTCCAATTTTTATATTTCCATTTCGTACTATGTTCTGGTCAAGAAACATAATATGATTTGTCTTTTTCGGAATTTACTTCCAAATCTATCTCATTACTTACTTCAAGTAAAATTCCCGTGTTTTCCCTAATAGTTTGTGGATTTTCTCGTAACATATTCTCGTCATCAGCATAAACAAGCAGCTGATGTAACCAATTAAATTCCAAACCCTCTGTGTTATCCTGGACTTTCCTAATGGCATATTCTAGAGCGAAGTTAAAAAGTAAAGATGATAATGCAAATAATAATAATAATAATAATAATAATAATAATAATAATAATGACGCTAAATTGATTGTTATTGATTGTTACAGCAATCGTGTCAAATTTTTCAGCCTTTCAAGTTTCAAATAGGTACTTGTCTTACCTTGTAGACATGAGAAGTTTCTTCCTGTTTCATAATAAATGAAATCTTTTTTGCATTCGCAGTAGGTCTGCTCTTTGCAGAAGGCATTTGCAATGCAGTCGGAGTCGTAATTGCAGGCTGCAATAATTCCTGAAAATTTAAGAATGCGTGCAATAAATATGTGAATTAGCAGCATGCAGATTGACTTTTTTTTTCAGAACGAAATGGATTTCGTGGCCAACATTATTTTCTGAAGTCTGGAGCACAGGTTTCAGTCAGGCTAAACAACGGTAACATCACAGTCTAGTATAATTATACAATCATTAAGCTTGAATTTTTTAGGGTACTAGGAACAATAGACTGTGCAGGTACTATTTCGCATTGTCTGTAATGAGGCGATAGTAGCGATCCTAGTGGTTAGCAACTATCTATGGATGCATATTTTCTACGTATTGAGCTTCGTGACTGTATATACTAGACTGTGGTAACATTATGTGAATAGGAACTTTGGCATATAGCATCATTGTTGTACCATAAAACTTGTCATATGAGAAAAAAATCAGTTTAATGAAGCATTTGAAACTTGGAAGTTGTTTGTGTCTGTTATTAAGGTAAATTCAGTGACTGTAATGGTATCAAAGTTGCAATTGAATTGTTTATCTGTGTTTGATATAAGGTCTTATGTTCATCCTGTTCGGGCTTTTGTTTTAGACATAAACATGAAGCTTACAATAGAGAGTATTTTCAACTCTGTACTGAACCAATTGAAAAAAATTGAAAGACTCGACAATTTTAACCCTTAACTGGTATCATGACGTCTGTGAGACGGCTCCAAGCCTTTCCTCTGCCATCCCTTTTCCTACAAGGGTTAATTTGCTTCCTCCGTTTATGTACCTTTTAGTTGGGGTGTTGGTTATGTGCTGTGAAAGTCGCACGCCCCTCGTTGTGTTTGACCTTGAGTAAGTGCGTAGTAAAATCGACACTCCGTCTTACAGACATATGATACCAGTTAAGAGTTAAAACTGATTTTTACATATGAGGGTGTCAAGTGCAAAACTCGCCTTATCAAATTTTAAAAATATAAGTTATATAATCGTATACAATACTTCTTGTAGCCCTCTGTCTCCTGATATAGTTGTTTTGTCCAAATCTCGTCATCGAACTTCCAGAGAGCTCAGAAAACTATCAAATGCGAAACTCTTCATATCCATGATGGTGGTTCGTGCAAACACAAATCTGATAAGCCTTACAGTTTAAAGTACTAATCTTCTTATTCAATATTTACTGCACTACCATTAAGAAATGTGAAGAGCAAAACTCGCCTTATCCAACGTTAAGTAAAACAAGAATTTTTGTGCTCAGTAATATTATTTTCAGTTGTAGTTTGTCTGCTTTAAAATCGAGACTTGTGATGATGGAGTCCCCTGTTTTTCCGAATATCACTGAAAGGGAGAGAACAAGAAAATTAAACGCGAGAAAAGAGAAGAAAAGTATGTAGTCATGAATACTACAATTAATTACAGATTGAGGAGTTTCCAGTATAGCCGGTGTAATAGCCTGTCACGATATCTTTATCTCTGCAGTGAATGTTCTGCTATGATTATTGTGTTAACGCCTTTTGATACGTCTAGTTGAGCACGTGAATGGATGTCTCACTCGTCGTACGTTCATTTCTTTCGTTGTCGACCTGTAAGTAATATTTCTATTGCTGACAAAATGATATGGCTTAACATTAGACATTTTGATTCTTTTAAAGTACACTATTATTGAAGGCATTCAGCAAGCCTCAGCCAAAATTTACCTGTCTTCAATCACAATGGGAAAACATACGGGTGTGACAATTCGACACAGAAGGATATAAGGATATTCCATCAAGCCTTCTATAGTTTCTGTTCTAAAATTAAACAAGACTGCATAATATTGACATATTGCTCAACTGATAAACCTGAACGTCAACGTTCATTCAAAGTAGTGTGCATGGTTCAGTTATTCGAGTATGTCAGAAAATATTTATAAACATTTTACGTCACAAAAAAGTAACAGTAAGAGAGAATTCTTCGTTAAATTTAAACGTTTAAAGTGCTTGAGAATCTGTCGGAATACAGTATGGACATGTCAGTACCTACCTGGCGAATTAAGCTTAGGCTAAATAAATTGCCAAACACGTATTACGACCAGGCTGAAAATTCATTGAAAGCATCTAAAAGTTTCTTCCGAAACACAATATTAAATATCGGGTTTATATGAAGGGTTCAGAACCATAGGGGCCAAGCGCCATTTACTAAAACCGTAGAAAACAAGGGTTAAAATAAAGTTATTACCATAATTCAATGGAAACATATAGCAAGTAATACAAAGTATACACATTAAAACCAAATGATATGCCAATCTTCATTAAAGTAAGTTATTCGCTTAACTTTAACCCTTGCTTTCTCCGTTTTTAATAAATGGCGCTTGGCCCACTATGGCTCTGAACCCTTCATATGTCCTGTTTTTATGCATGCTCAATCTAACCACATCATGAGAAAATGAAGATAAAAAAACTCATAAAGGTAAACGTTCGGAGTTGTTGGTAGCAAAACTAATTCGTAAGGTTAGAGATAGAGTTTACTTTCTCGATCTTCTGAAAGAGTATGATCTAACCACCAAACCTTGTTTTATCCACAACAGTACCGTGCAAAACTCGTCTTATGCAAAATTAAATTGTGGTTTACCATTCATATTATTTAAGTCTGATTTTTGACACAATAGCCTACACGTGATATACTGCGTCTTGTAAGAAAATGACAGTATTGAAATAAATTTCAAAATCTATACGATTAGCTTCGCAGGACAAATCATTTTACCTGGATAAGGCATTTTGCATTTGATAGCCTCATATCCTCCACTGCTTATGATAGTGATTTTAGTTCTGTAGGGCGTTCTCATGATGATAAAGTTTCGTGAGTATCTATAATAATGAAAAATAATCCTCCTCTGTTTTTCTTAATATCAGTCACAGTCACAAAGCTTGAGTTGTGAGGGTACTAGGAACAATAGACTGTGCAGGTACTATTTCGCATTGTCTGTGATGAGGTGATAATAGCGATCCTAGTGGTTAGCAACTTTCTATGGATGCATATTCCCTACGTACTGAGCTTGGTGACTCTATATACTAGACTGTGATATCAGTGATATTGATATTAGTGTTTTAGCGAAAATGTCTACCAGAAATGAGTGTACATTACTATTTGAGACTGTAGTGTCAAATTTCGGCCCCTAACTTCTGATTTGATCCCAAATTCCCTATTTATTTTTGAAACTACAGAATTAAATGACAAACAATTATATCTCAAGAGACATGGCCAGGTAGATGGAAGTGGCTATCGAATTAAAAAGAAGAAGATGCTGGTTATTTCAAATGCTGTGCCCTTTTCTGCTAAGAAACTATCGACTATGGGAGATATGAGTACGTTTGGTGCTCTCGTGACAAGTCCTTTAAAAAGTCAGACAATATGATAATGAAGAGTTTGAATCAAAGCATCATTGGAGCTGTGTCGTTGCTACAAATCAATTTCTGAATCGTATGAAAAAATAAATGGACAAATTGTATGCCAGATGGCCACAATGCGGAAAAAACATTGGGAAAATTGAAGGGTTTAGAACCATAGTGGGCCAAGCGCCATATATTAAAGACTTAGAAAACAGGGGTTAAGTTTAAGTTATTACCATAATTCAATGGAAACATATAGCAAGTAATATAAAGTATGCATATTAAAACTAAATGATAGGCTATGTCAATCTTCATTAAACTATGGTATTCACTTACCTTTAACCCTTACTTTCTCCGTTTTTAATAAATGGCGCTTGGGCCACTATGGCTCTGAACCCTTCAATTGAGCCGTTTTGAGACCTGTTATTTAAATAACAAAGTAGTGGAAAGTAAGAACTTACATTAAGAAATGATGAAGACAGTGACCTCTATTTAAAAAAAAAAATATTCGTAGAAAAGTTTCAAACTTAGTGCTTTATTGCATTTAGCTACGTGCTAATTCTGAAGACGATAATTTGAAGAAACTTGTTTTGAATTTGTCTCATGTTAGCCCAATCATTCAAAACGAAATCATTGCCATTTGTGGATCTTTGATTCAGCAATTTATTATGAATTAAATAAATGAATCTAGCTGCATCTAGGTGTCCCAGTAGAATGCACTGACGTTTTTAGCAATTTTATTCTTTGGAGTAAATATTGGTTTCCTATGCAACCTTCAAACATGCCATTTCTCCTGTGATTGTAGGAAATGGTATTATGGCTAACTCGACGGTGGCAGAACGTATATTTGCATTAACAGCATATCGTCGTTGTTCCTGCAATAACTCCTATGTGCAAAATATAAAAATTTTAAGTAGGAAGAAAAAACACATTTATTCATCATATGGCAGCCGTACATAGGAGGCTGTGAATTCTTACATTTTCGAAACAAAGAAATATAATTGCATATAAGAGATTTTATTATTTGCTGTATCACTATTTTTAAGTTATTTAATAGAGAAAAAATCTTAAAATCGATAAATATGTTACATAGAAGTTATTGCAGGAACGACGATATATTGACTCTAAATCCATCACACATGTTCAGAGAAGATTTAGAAATGAAGTCGGCCTGGGTAGCGCAGTCCGTATAGCCTTCTGTGCTCGAGGTTGCGGGTTCGATCCCGACTCAGGTCGATGGCATTTAAGTGTGCTTAAATGCTACAGGCTCATGTCAGTAGATTTACTGGCATGTAAAAGAACTCCTGCGGGACAAAATTCCGGCACATCCGGCGACGCTGATATAAGCTCGGCAGTTGCGAGCGTGTCGTTAAATAAAACATAAAATAAAAAAAAAAAGAGAAATGAATTTAATGTTTCACGACATGGAATAATTCCTTCCCCTAACACAATTCTGAAGTGGGTGAGTAAATTCAATAACACTGGGAATGTTTGTAATAGATTTGCTGGTGGTCCGCGATCAGTCCTTACAGACTGATTATTTAGTCCTGACAGCTTAGCGACGCGAAAGAGGGGAAGTAATAGGAGGAGAGTTCCGGAGTAGAGATAAGGGCGAGCGGTCGGTAAAGGAATGCAGTACAGCTTAATTGTACTGGAACCATACCGCTCTCCGATCGCTTTGAAGGCAAGCGAGTGAATAACCCAAACACCCCTTGGCGTAACTAAATGGACTCGCATATCATCGGCGACTGTCAGGACTAAATAATCGTACTGTACGCCGGAAAACATCGACAGAGTTAGAGAAGCTGTGCTTAGAAGTCCATCTCGCTCTTCCAGGCATCAATCAGCTGCCTTGAATTTATCGCTCACAAGCATGTGTCGTTATTACACGAAGACTTCAGATTCCATTCATACAAAATCCAATCTTTGTGATACTGATAAACCTGCTCGATCAGCGTTTTGTAGAGAGTTCAGTGAAATGTTAAATGCTGATCCGGATATTCTCATCAAACTCATTATGTCGGTGGGACGACGTACACTTCCACCTATCTGGAGTCGTTAATAAACAGAATGGAGTGGCTGTGTAAGTGGACTGCATAACTGGAGTGACTATGTAACTGAACAGATTTGTACATGGACTATGTAACTGAACGTGCTGTATAATTGGAATGACTATGGGCTTACGTGAGGGCGGCAATGAACCTGCGGGTTCCTTAAAAGCCATTTGTAAGTAAGTTAGTATGTATTGTACTCGCCAAACTTAGACGACCCCGGCTCAGAGGAAAGAAGTCAAAGAAGTCACATCAACATGCTCTCGATGTTTATGTTATGCAGTTGGCCGCGTTCGATAACTGAATTGCTTTATAACAGCGTTGCCAAACATTGACGGCCTCAGCCCGAGTAGAGAGGTCAGCTTATCTTGCCGCAAGAGATAACTACTAACTTCTCTGTTAAAAAACATCATACTTGCCTCATCCCAGCGGCTGGGCTAATTCAGAGTCATAATGTGACAACGCTGCATAACTAACAGGCATGCACCGTATGATTTATTATGTTTTGAGTAAGGCACGAGCCAGCAGAGTGGTGTGAGTGAGGTCGTCTAAGCTTGGCGAGAACAATAACTTGACTGTCTTTGTACTTGGATTGTGTAAGTGGTTTGTGTAATTGGACGGAGAGTACAACTGGGATGACTGTGTAACTGGATTGTGTAAGTGGATTGTGTAACTGGAAGAATTTTATATTTCATTTTTATTTAATTTACTGTATTCCATAATTCTTACAATAGCGTTATAACTTTAGGATGTAGAACAAGTCAAAAGTTATACAAACGTATGCAATACATAGCAAGCATATCAATTCTGTTTACTACCGTACAGTAAGGTCCGAAAGTCTTGTCACCCATCCCCCTTATTTGTATGTTGATATGCATCCATTTTGAACATGTCATAGCAGATGTGTGACAATGGTTGATACTTTACGTCCCAGCCTGTTTAGTTATCCAAAACATCAATATGGGACCATCATTGTCAAGGCACAAAATGATGCGGCGCCATGTCCTGTGTGAAATTTTCCGCAGTAAAGGCGGTGTGGTTTCCCCTGGGAGAAAAACTAAGCAGCATGTCTCGAAACATCGATACCAGGCAATTGAAGATTTGAAGCAAGCTGTTAGGGAGGCATTCAGGGAAATCACACTTAAGTTAACAGAAAGCCACAATTTAAGTCACACAGCATTTGTGTGCACTCATAATTGAGTTCTGGCGTCTTGTCAGCTCATTTGAGTTGTGTGGATATAAAGGAAAAATTGTGACGGTGCCGCGTGTAGTTCCTGGGGTAGCTCAGTCGGTAGAGCGTTCGCGCGCTAAGCCAGGGGTCCCGGGATCGATACCCGGCCTCGGAACAATTTTTCCTTGAAATTATACGAAACGTATTATAGATTTCCTATTCATTTAAGTGTAACCCTAGATCATACATACCCAGATTGCTATCCATTATAGACTTTGACGGTAACAACTTTTGTCAGGTTTACTATGCTGCCATCTAGTTGTTACATAAGGAGTCACGTCATAACTTCCATTTCAATTGCATTAGCGACTGTACTCCCATCTCGTGTTCGTTTACGGCGGACGGGTGGCGATCCTGGCGGATGTTCTCTTCAAAGTGCAGCCGATTTTAACATAGGAATGAGCAATCTATGTGTGATCTGGGGTGTAACCTATCGTCCCTTTCAATACGCAGGGTTATTTCAGTTCCATCTTGTATAGGTAGTACATATCGGTCTACTGAACAAAATGACTAGTTAAATTTACTTATGTCTTATAATATTTTTATGCTCGACCATGCCGAAATGTAGTAATTATACACCTGGTAGCAGTCCTTTAATGCATGTCATTAAAGTACACCTACTCATTAAAGTACAGGTGTTCAGCCAATGACAACTCAGCTTACAGGTGTTCAGCCAATAACAAGTCAGCTTTGTATCGTTATAAAACCGCAAGTATCGATTATTCTCGGATATGCAATCGAAAGAGAATTAGCGAAAAGTCACGGAGGCTGGAAATCCAATACTGTCGCAGAAGGTTATGTTCTGTTACTATAATAATTAGCGTTAATTGTAAATAATATTCAAATAAATTCTATTTGTCATCTCGTTTTTCAATGTCGAATTCAATAATCAAGGTTATACCAAGTTTAACGGAATTACACAAGGTCAATGACATTATTGTTCCTCGGAAAAAATCAACACTTTCGCGTCTGCGCACATCTCACAATTCACGACCTAGAACAAGGTCACTTCCGTTCTTGTCAGATACAAATAAAATGTATACATCTGAATACTGTAATTTCAAGTTAGAAATATGGTCGAGGATAAAAAGTCGTATGAAACTCGCCTATAATGGTAATTAAGAAGCTCGTATGAAAATTATGAAACTCGCTTGCGCTCGTTTCATAAACATCCATACTCGCTTCTTAATCACTATCATTATAGGCTCGTTGCATAATGTACTATTAATTTGTAAAATGTTTTTAAGATTGGTAGTAGTCTAATATTTGTTTACATTTCGACTGAACGTGAATGTCATTGCCAACGACCTTGCGCATCCTAATACCACAGTCTAGTATATACAGTCACGAAGCTTGTGTTGATAGAAGTACTAGGAACAATAGACAGTGCCGGTACTATTTCGCATTGTCTGTGGTGAGGTGATAGTAGCGATCCTAGTGGTTAGCAACTATCTATGGATGCATATTCCCTACTTATTGAGCTTCGTGACTGTATGTATTGTAGACTGTGCTAATACACAACAAAGTATGTAGGCTTACCTTGGTTTGGATAGAAGGATATCACCACAGTTCACTAGAACAATGACCTTCAAGTACTTAACATTGTATTACCAGGTTAATGCAGAACCTATTCTCATTTGAAAAAAAATAGATTCACAAAAACATTTTTTTCTGGTAAAAAGCCGTGACAGTTACAGAAAAACATTGTTTGGCCTTATTCTTCAGTTATTTATGCACTACCATCGGAATTTTTGGACAATTTATATTATTTACACCCTGTACAATAGACAAAACTCAATTTAGGAATAAAATATATATTTTATGTGTGTTTTCCAGTTCAAGTCATTATGTGGAATGACACTATATCCGAACTGGCTGTGAAATTGTACTTCACTACATACTGTAAAGGCTCATTCACAATGAAAATTAAACATAACGTAAGCGTTAACTTAAGAATATAAACGTTACGGTAAAATCAAGAAGTCATACCATCATTCACGATGGGAACATAAACATAACCGCAAACATACTTGATAACCATGGAAACATAACAACGACGCCATTTCCTTATATTCTGTCGTATACTTCAGCGCTCCACGATTGTGTTTTGTTTGCAAATCACGTAAGCATAAGCATGAAAGTTTGGAATTTGCAAACTTTCATTTTAACGTCTTACTGTAATGTTTATGTCAATGCTTATGTGAATCATTGTGAATGATCCCATTTGGTAGCCTGGGCGCAAACTTCTGTGTTTATGTTACGGTTATGTTTAATTTTCATTGTGAATGGGCCTTAAGTTGTTGTAAGTGGACTGTGTAACTTAACGGACTGTGTAACTTAACGGACTGTATAACTAAGCTGACTATACACTTGGAGTGGTTGTGTAACTATTGACTGTATAACTGGAGCGATTTTAACTACGGTAGACTGACTCAAGAATTTTGCAGATTTTTCTTTGGTATGCTGTCTTACATTTCGTAATGTAGGCACACATAACTGCGATGGCATGTCACAAAAAAAAAAAAGAATCTAGCTTGTGCGTCATACAAACTAAATATAGTTGTAGTGAAAGAGCTCTAAGAAAAATATAAAGCTTTTCCGGATCTGGATCTTTTATATGTCAGGAATGTTTCCCGAAAGGTGCGACGCACCTTTTATAGTTACACCCTGTATAAAATTGACTCACTCACTCACTCACTCACTCACTCACTCACTCACTCACCGACCTGTGGTAAGGCCAAGATGGAAATTTAGTAGCATATACTCTATAATAATTATTGCCTTGGCATTCAACAAACTCTGAAATTTTCTAGATTATTCGATGAAGACACGTCTGCATAATATTGTATATACTCACGCTGTTTTTTCTCTTGTGTTGCAACGTGATGCATCACTAATCCCAGGATGAGTATTGACCTCGCCAGCTTCTGAGCGTCCATAGCAATCACAACACTTGCACTTAGGCCTAATTCTTCAGTAAAAAATATTTCACAGAGAAATTAATTATGTTTCGTTAATAGAAATCGCACCTTTCGAAGCAGACAGAATTATTAAAAATACGTAGCGATGTGGGCTTGGCTATGATTAGTGACTTTGATAAGGTAGAACAGTCACAGTTTTATCTTATCTCACACTACGCAACCCATCAAGCTTAATAACCTACGGCGACCAAGACACAAAAGTCACTAGATAAACTATCGAACGCTCTCTTTCACACTCTGTTACTCAAATAATGGCTTTTCAGTATGTGGGTCGAGTTTCGATTCCTTGCAGATAAATATCCCTTTTCTTTCTTCCTTTCTTTCTTTATTTCTTTCCTTCTTTCTTTCTTTTTCTTTCTTTCTTTCTTATTCTTTCTTTCTTTCTTCCCTTCTCTTTGTTTACTTTCTTTCTGTCTTTTTCTTCCTTCTTTTCCATTTTTCTTTCTTCTTTCTTTCTTTTCTCTTTTATTTTTCTTTCTTTCTTTCTATCTTGTCTCTCTTTTTCGTTATTTTTTTCTTTCTTCTTCCTTTCTTTTTCTTTCCTCCTTTCTTTCTTTATCTTTGTTTACTTTCTTTGTCTTTTCCTTTCCTCTTTTTCATGTTTCTTTATTTTTCTTTCTTCTTTCTTTCTTTTTTCCTTTATTTTTTTTCCTTTCTTTTTTCTTTCTCTTTATTTTTCTTCCTTTCTTTCTTTCTTTCTTTCTATCTTCTCTTTCTTTTTCTTCGTTTCTTTCTTTTTCTTTCTTTCTTCTTCATTTCTTTTTATTTCCTCCTTTCTTTCTTTTTCTTTCCTTCTTTCTTTTTCTTTGTTTACTTTCTTTCTGTCTTTTTCTTTCCTCTTTTTCATTTTTCTTTATTTTTCTTTCTGCTTTCATTTTTCTTTTATTTTTCTTCCTTTCTTTCTCTTTATTTTTCTCCCTTTCTTTCTTTCTTTCTTTCTATCTTTTCTTTCTTTATTTCTTTCTTTTTCTTTCTTCTTCGTTTCTTTTTCTTTCCTCTTTTCTTTCTTTTTCTTTATTTATTTTCTTTCTGTCTTTTTCTTTCTTCTTTTTCATTTTTCTTTATTTTTCTTTCTTTTTTCCTTTATTTTTCTTTCTTTCTTCCTTTCTTTCTCTTTCTTTATTTTTCTCCCTTTCTTTCTTTCTATTTTTCTTTCTTTCTGCCTTTTTCTTTCTTTTATCATTTCTTCTTTATTTTTCTTTCTTCTTTCTTTCTTTTTCTTTCTTTCCTTCTCTTTCTTTATTTTTCTTCCTTCCTTTCGCCTTTCTTTCTTTTTCATTCTCACTTTTTATTCCTTTCTTTCTCTTTCTTTTCTTTCTTTTCTTTCTTTTTGTCTTTTTTATTTTTATTTTTTTCTCTTTCTTCCTTTCTTTTTTTTTCGTTTTTTCTTCTTTCTTTCAGTTCTGTAAGACAATAGCATGGAATGGAATGTTTTTCTAACAAGATAACATTCCAAAATTACCAGAATAAATCTATTCTTGAAACTTCATATACGTGTAGGCATTGTAAAGAAAATACCATCT
The DNA here is from genome assembly GCF_040183065.1 of Periplaneta americana. Classification (NCBI taxonomy): domain Eukaryota; kingdom Metazoa; phylum Arthropoda; class Insecta; order Blattodea; family Blattidae; genus Periplaneta; species Periplaneta americana. Next base: position 65,042,717 of record NC_091123.1, on the reverse strand, counting down.
GACACAAAAGTCGCTTATCAAATGAAGAAAATAATATTAACTTATTTTGAAATGAAAAATGTAGGCTTAACAAATAATTTGTTTCGAACAAACCTCTTAATAATCTCATTCTACAATAAAATACCGTACAACATATATTATTACATTGGCGCCGACTCCGTCCTTGTTTGCGTGCAGGGGGGAGCAAGTCCTTTTGCCCCGATGATTTTTTTAATAATGCCAGAACGTGTTATGTGAAATACACGAGATCTTCGTCTTGTTACTGGGAAGTGGGATGGGATCACTTCATCACAATTTCGTAAGTCAGTTCATGCTGTGTTTATTGATGGCTGAAACCAGATATGTCTTTGTTTTAAAAGTGTACGATAGCAGGTTAGAATTGCGTTTAATAATATTATGGTGTTATGTGAGAAAGCGATAACATAAACCTTACTGAAAACATGTAAAAGTTAATAAAATTTGAAATCTAAATGTAATGGCTGAATATCATATGAATAGAATACATAATTATATCACCCTGCAACTCATGCACCCCTTCCTATCCTAGTGGTTAAAATCAAACGTTGGCGTCTATAAGTGCAACTGCCCAGTGCACTGTCACAAAAGTTCGAAGTGTGTTCCATTTATTTGAAGAAGTGCCTCACTCGATCCTGACATTCCTCTGTCACTTTTGAAAGTATTGCTTGTAGAATTTCTCGGACAACATAAGTGAACCTTTATTTTAACTCATCTATAGACCCAGGCTTTATCTTAAAAAACACGGTGTTTCACATATCCTCATAGGAAAAAATCTAGATATATGAAGTCTGGTAACCCTGAAGGCCATGATTGATGTCTACCTCGTCCAATCCCTTGCACACTGAAGATGTTATTTAATTTCTCACTAACTGTCTTAGTATACTGTGCTGTAGTCCCATCTAGCTGGTACCACATTCTTATCTCTTTGTTCTTTGGTAAAATATATAGGAATTCCATTACACAGCTGTCCAACAATTAGCCAAATGTCTATTGGTTCATATTTCTGTATAAAAATATGATCCCACAGTCATACAGCCTAGGATTTCACACTACACCATTATTTTTTTTAGCATTCATATTGGGTTTTCTTTGAGCCAATGTCGTGCGTTTTGTTTATGAGCACATCATAAAAGCCTACAGCATTGCAAAACTTTCGCGTAGTGCGTGATACACTCTTTACTGTGCATTGCTAGTGGAATTTCTGAAGCGTGGACAAATGATCAATGCCCAGTGCTATACAAACACTTTCGGGTGTCTTAGAGAAAACATAAAAAATAAACGCCCAGGCTTTTTGACGAGAATAGTAATTTTACTCCATGACTATGCCCACACTTCCAGATCAACAAGGGACGAGTTGCGCAGATTTCACTGGGAAACACTGCCACAATCCCCTTATAGTCCAGACTAATCTCCATGAGATTTTCATATTTTTGGATATTTCGAGAAAAGCCTGAAGGAAACTAAGCTTCCATAGGTTGCAGGAATAAGTCCCTTTCGTTGTGGTATCTCTGTAGATGGAGTTGAGTATTGCGTATCGGTGCCACTTCTGAGCTGCTGTCAAGTTATGAGGAATCCAGCGTGCTGCAGTTTTTCTCATGTGGAGATTTTTCTTCAAGATATGTCACACAGTTTAATGACTGAGGCCAATCTGGAAGGATAATTCTCGTACAGTCCAGCGATGGTCAACAGCAAGGAGACGTTGCACTATCTCCACTTATTTGTCACAAATGGACGGGCGACCTATGCGAACCACATGTACCGTCCCGTACGAAATGCAGGGACCTGTCTTGCAACCGTCCGATAAGGTAGTGCATCCTTTCCACAAGCTTCAAGTAACCCTTGATGACATTGACGTGCATTTCTACCACGGGCTACCTCGATTTTTATCCACGATTGCCGCTCAAGTGTAGTAAACATGCTTTAGAGTAGTTAAAAATAGTGCTCTACATTTAGCTACGCACAATAACAACATCTGTTGTCATAGCAACCGGTTTTAACATTCAATACATCGACAATATCTCCAACTACGATCACCAGTTGTCTCGTATGGCATGTGATTGCGTATGAACCATTCCCAGCAATGTTGCCACTACTTTATTTACAACCCATGTATTTCATTGTGTGAATACCGGTATATAAACGTGTCAAAAATTAGATCCAAACAAAAAACACAGAAAACAAATCGGTAAAAATACGAAAATGTGATGACTTCCCTGCAACGTATAAAGTTTAGAGGCAACGATATGAATATATCAATGTCAACAAGTAGGCAAGAAAATAGATATTTAGGCCTACATGTTTACTACATATAGTCATGATTATTCAATGAGGACGGCGAGACCTCGTGTATATATATATATATATTTATTTATTTATGTATACTTATATTTATATATATTTATTTATATTTATATTTATATTTATATTTTAACAGTACATATTCAAAAACTGTTGTTGAAAATGGTCATGAACAGGCCACGGATGTTCGGTACGTCTGTCTTCTCCGCGCGACTACGGCTTCAGATAGGACGGGGGGATTGTGCTGGTAGTTTGCGTTGCAAGTGCACAGTGACAGTCACAACTAATAACAAAGCGGGCACATACAAGTACAGCATACGGACGAGGTAACCGAGTCATGGCGAAGTGCAGGTAAGCGGACGTTTTGAGAACTCACAACATACGTGTTATTAGAAGTGGTGTTATAAAAGTTTAAAAATACTACTTTGAATTGTAGGTCAATTGTTTCGTGGAGGAATTTGGAGGAGGTGAAATATTATCTTCGAATGGAGAATTTATAATTTGTAGATTGTGCCGCACACAAGCAAGAGGCTGGAAACGAGCATTCATTGAAAGACATTGCAACACAAAAAATCATAAGGCAAGTGTAGCTTTATTGGAGCAGGAAGTAAACAAAGTTCCATCTACTTCTCTCTCAAGTTGCAAGTCTACATTTTTTCGGGACGTCTGTGAGATGATGGTGGGGGCCAACATTCCATTCCATAAAATAGAGAATGTTTTTTTTTAAGAACTTCATAGAAAAATATACAGAAAAACAATTTTCTTCCGAATCAACTCTTCGCAAAAACTATCTGCCAGATTGTTATGCAGATGTTTTTAATCAAATAAGGAAAGCGGTAAGAAATAATAAGATTTGGGTTTCTGTGGACGAAACGACTGATGAAACAGGGCGATTTGTAGCACATGCCGTTGTCGGAACATTGAGCCCTGATGGACCTGGTGAAAAGTTTTTGTTAACCGCAGAGGTACTTGATAAAGTGAATCATGCATCCATTGTAACACAATTTGAAAACTCAATGTCCCTTTTATGGCCAGACGGAGTTAAACGTGAAAATATCCTAGTGCTAGTCACCGATGGCGCTGCTTACATGATGAAAGCAGGCAGACAAATAAAATTAAGCTACCCTAACATCTGTCACATGACTTGTCTTGCTCATTGTCTTCACAGAGTAGCCGAGACGGTGAGGAGTTCCTATCCAGATGTGGACCGGTTCATATCAAATATGAAACAAATATTTTTAAAGGCACCTACTAGGTTACAAGTATTTAAAAATATGGCGCCAGAAATTCCCTTACCTCCAAAGCCAATCATAACACGTTGGGGTACTTGGTTGGATGCTGCAAGCTACTATGCAAAATACTACGAAAAAATAGTAGACGTGTTAGCAGTGCTCAATAGTGAGGATTGTTCTTCAGTTGCCATAGCTAAAGAGTTAGTGTCGGAACAGCTAAGAGACCACATTATGTATATTGAACAGAAGTTCAAGGATCTGTCAAAATATATTAAACTGTTGGAAACAAGTGCCATGGAAATATCTAAGTTTCTTAAAGTAGTACAAGACTTGTCCACAGCCCTAGAGGGGCCCTCCCAAGCAGTGATACAAAAACTGAAAAAAAATTATTGACAAAAATGTTGGATATTCTGATCTTTGCCAAATACGTGATCAGCTAGCAAGTACTGAAAATCAAACACATAACAGTGACAGTGAATACATTCAGTATTTTAAGTTTGCACCCGTCACGTCTTGTGACTTGGAAAGAAGTTTTTCGCGTTTAAAATCGGTTCTAACTGACAATCGAAAAAGTTTTCAATTCGAAAACCTTCGAATGTACATAGTCATACACTGTAATAAAATGTACAGAGCACACCATTAAATTCAATGTATTTCCCAAGGTTATTAATAAAATATATGTTGTTCTAGACTGAAGTCACTTTTCAAGCGGATCTGACAGTACCTCCTTTACGGAAGCGGGGTTGGAATGAGTTTATCTTGACATTGAAGCCGGTTACTTACGTACGTGCAGCAACATAAGTCTCCAAGGTCCGGGCCTTGGTCATGAAGTCATTTAAACATGCGCTCCTGCATACATGACTTATACGTCTAAAATGCAGGTAGTAGGCCATTAATGATACAAAGGAGGAGAGTTCGGCCGGCACCGTGAATCTGGTCCCGGCATAGCTCAGATGGAAAGAGCGCCCTGGGTTCGAGTCCCGGTGCCGGAACGAATTTTTCTCCAATAATAGGTATAGGCAAGATAAGACTGAATTTAGTGCCATCTCAGTCAAGTAAGGTGTTTAACAGAACAGAAATTTATGAATGAATATCAATCTATTATTTTCATTTGTTATTATTTTGTACAGTATATGACATTATTTATTTACTTACAATATACATTCAAATACATATAGGCAAAATGTTTTTGCTAACCTGTTCTTGTTATAAGTTGCACCAATAAGGCATCACTCATGAGGCAACTAAGCCGGGAGGTAATGGGGTAGGAGATCAGTTCCCTTCTCCTTTCATTTTATACATCGCTGACTAGTAACGTATTACACTAATAATACTTCAATATGTAATGAAAATTCAGGACGGAAATTGGCTGTTAAATTTATATTTTAAAGTAATATATATGACCAGGGAAAGGATTTATATGTAAATACATATTTACTTATAAAGCTAATATAATTTATATTTTGCATTATCTTTATGTTTCACAATGTGTAGGGTTGAAAAATCCTACTTTTATTTTCCATATTTTTCCATATTTTAGAGTTTAGTACATATTTTCGTTAATTTCCATATATTTTCCATATTTCATATAAAACAGTCCATATTATATTATGTTTAACAATAAAACAAAACAAAATTCCATTAACTTTTAAAAATACATTTCAACAATAGAGATTTAAACACATGTTCAGTAATCCCTTTAACATCAGAGTTATTTGAAAATTAGCAGTCCTATCAACAATGGGAAAGTAAGTTACAAAACTGTATTAATTTAATTTAAAATTTTTAACAGACTTCAGTTGTGCAGCTCAACAGTTAAATGCCAGTCAGAGTACACATAGGTTCAGTTTTGTAAATCATACTATAAAGACGGTAAATATGCCAAAAGTACGTCATTCAGTCAATTTAAAATCAAAACTAACAAGTTACATTTCAGAATTTAAAGAAGATGGTTTATCAACTGACAATAAAATATTATTTTGTAATTTGTGTCAGTGTGCAGTATCATCTACACAAAATTTCCTGGTGCAACAACACATTACAACTAGTAAACATCAGGCCAACAAACAACTAAATTCCAAGCAGAGACAATTGTTTTTAACACAACCAACAACATCGAATGTAAGATCTGAGTTTAACATCGACCTGTGCCGTTCTCTCATCTCTGCTGATATTCCTCTCTACAAACTAAAGAATAAGGTCTTCAGGGAATTCCTTGAAAAATATACTCAACATACAATCCCGGATGAGTCAACACTTAGGAAGACGTATGCTCCATCCATCTACGATGAGACAATACAGAAGATAAGAGATGAAATTAAAGATAGTTCAATTTGGGTTTCCATTGATGAGACTCCCGACAAAGAAGGTAGACTTGTTGGTAATGTAGTTATCGGTTTGTTAAGTGAACAATATTCTGAACGAATTCTTTTACATTGTGATGTTCTAGAAAAGTGCAATAACAAAACTATAGTTAAACTGTTCAACGAAGCTATGGGTATCCTGTGGCCAAAGGGTATTATGTACGATAATGTGTTATTCTTTATTAGCGATGCTGCCCCTTATATGGTCAAAGCTGGACAAGCATTATCTGTTGTATATCCTAAATTGACTCATTTTACTTGTGTGGCGCATGCATTTCATCGTGTGGCAGAAGTGGTCAGAGACAATTTCCCTAAAGTAGATTTGTTGATTTCATCAGTGAAAAAAGTATTTCTCAAAGCTCCCAGTAGAGTTAACGTGTTGAAAGAAATGTACCCTGAAATTCCATTGCCACCAAAGCCAATTTTAACTAGATGGGGTACATGGCTAGAAGCAGTTGAATATTATGCCGAACATATAGACTCTATTAACAATGTTCTCCTTGCATTGGACTCTGAAGATGCAGTCTCAATTGATACTGCGAAAACAGTTACCTGTGACATAAGTGTGAAGAATGACTTAGCTCACATTCAGCATACATTTTCATGCATCATAAAAACGCTCAAAAGTCTCCAAAATAGGCACCTTTCACTATCTGAAAGTTTTGAAATTATAAATAGTACTGTGGAACAACTGAATCGTGGTAGAGGTAAAGTTGCAGATGCAGTAAGAGCTAAGGTGGACACTGTACTTTCAAAAAACCCTGGATATGAAGAACTACAAAAGGTTGTTGCTGTGATGAGTGGTGAATCAACAGTGAAGATTAACTTGGACTTATCCCCAGCAGACATTGTGAAATTGAATTATGTACCAGTTACTTCTTGTGACGTCGAACGCTCTTTTAGTCAGTATAAATCTATCCTCAGAGACAATAGAAGAAGATTCACTTTTCAGCACTTGAAAGAAATGTTTGTAACCTATTGTTATGGTAACAGACAATAAAAATTGTGTTTTGTTGAAACTACATTGGAAGATAAGGTACGTCCATTATATTTTTTGTTTAGTTTGATTAAAATGTACCAATATTTAACGTACATAGTCATTTTTTTATAATTTTAAGTCCATATTTAATTCCATATTTTGGTAAAAATCCATATTTAATTCCATATTTTGGTAAAAATAACTACATATATATTTACATATTTCATATATTTTTAGTCCATATAAATCCGTTCCCTGTATATGACATAATTTTATATGTAGCCTACAGTAGCAAAAATTAAATTACCACTATTGCAGGCCATATACAGGCTCACAGGGTAGCGGGAGATTAAGGTTCCCACATTTTCTAGGAAATTGGCATTAGTAGCAGTAGGGATGTTAGTCCTACGTGCTTGCTAGAGCTGAGACGAGATGTTATGGCACCAACCTGCGCGAAGTTTTAAATTGTCGGCCTGCAGTGTAGAGGAGTGGGGGTTGTTTGGGTTACGGTTCTCAAGCTCAGAGCGGCAGGCATATCCGTTTTATCTCTTTCTAAAAACATTCGTCTTACCTTAGTATCACCACTTTCCTACTCAAGAGTCCGAAGGTACCTAATGGAATTACGCCCGATATTCCATCTTTATATTCTTATTCTCCGTCCGAATCAGACGACTGATCTGTGCTGGAATCAGATGTCCCTAAGTTTATGGAAATGTTCTCCAAAATCCTGTCCATCACGTGCTCACTTTCAATATAATTGTTCTCTACTTTCTTCATATATTCATACACTGATATCCATTCTTGGAAGAAGCGATTGCAGAGTCGGCCTCTGCTTATGCGTAGCGTAGAAATTACAGATGAGTCTTCTTAGGACTTCCTCATCAAAACTGTCTACAGCTACAAAAATCTTCTTCTTCGGCTGTGATTTTTCCGGACTGGAGAAAGAATCTGTTGTTCCTGCCTCAATATTTTTCCCTTCTTTCCTGATTCTTGCCAAGGTTCGCTTTGAAATACCAGTGGCAGACAGTACTCTTGCACACACGCTTTTCAATGGAATTGGTATTCCATTTACAACCTCTTCTGACATGAATTTCCATACATTGTATGCTATTTCATCTCCTTGACTATGAACTACTCTATGATTTCACACCTTAGACTATGCCATAATGAGGGAGCTCAAAAGGACAATGTTTTCAGTATTAGCAATAGCGGTAGTAGCAGACTGATCTGAACACTCGGAATGCTAGTAACCAACTGACCCAACACCCCTCCAATTGAGTGTGAGGGCGAGTCCAAGCAAACGAAACTAAAATGCGTCCCTCGCGCTGGTGCCATAACTTCTCGTCCGGGCTTTACCTTTATCCCCAAGGAAATACCCCTGGTATTCATTTCTGTTAGAGAGACGCTGAATAAACTCCAGGGCCGTAGTGCTTCCGAAAGAATTAGATCTATGAAGCAAACCAATAATTTAATTGGGAATCGAACCCGCGATCTTATAATTTGCTGCACAGCTCCTAACCGCTCTCCCGACTTACAAAATACCTCTACTCTGTATTTGCTAGGAATTGCAGAGACATAATAATTACAAACATGAATTTGCTGTGAGAAATGCAGATTCCTGAAAAGAAAGAAGGAGAAAATTATCTCAATGAGATTTGAATTAAAATGTGAACAGTTTCGTTTTGGTTAAAATCAGATCATTACAGACGAGATCAAGAATACTGACAGTTTTATTTAGAAATATATATAGGCAAACATGTATGTATAGGTATGTATTTTTCTGTATGTGATTTGATCCTGTTTGAGTGGAAGAGAAGGCCTGATGGCCTTAACTCTGTCAGGGAAAATAAAACTACTGTATTATTATTATACAGGACAACCATTTCAAAATTTCCCAGTCTAAATAACTAATTATTTAAATAGAATTCAATGTAAACAAAAAACACGTCAATTTAGATATTGAGGGGGAAGTTTGAAACCAGGCTTAATTGCATTTTAGATTTCACCCCCCATCCCAGACTCCACCTCTTTGAAATTTCAAATGGAACCCCTATATTTTTATACTTAAATATGAAAGATCATTAAATTGTTTATGCACCTCATTGATTTGTTATTATCAGTTGATTGTAGGATGAAAACGGGGCTTTTTTGTGTAATTTCGTAAATTTAATCAATAAGGATGATTTATGTTCTCTCTTGAAGGGTATTCACCATTTTAAATACACAAACACAACTATTACATGAAATGCTCAATAAGTTTTTGTAGCTTTATTCTCTTCAGCTTTAATCAACAATAACATCAATCCAGGTTGCCAGGTGACGATAGAAAACAAAAGATGCGAAAACAAATCATTGAGATGTATAAACAATTGAATGCTCTTTTATATTTAAGTATAAAAATATAGGGGTGCCATTTGAAATTTCAAAGTGGGGGGGGGGCTGGGGGTGAAGATGAAATCTAAAATGCAATTAAGCCTGATTTCAGACTTCCCCCTCAGTATCTCAATTGACGTGCTTTTGTTTCATTTGAATTTAATTTAAATAATTAGTTTATTTAGACTGGGAAGTTTTGAAATGAAAGCCCTGTATAGTGTAATATATTATATATATACTGTATACACTGAAGATAAATGTTATTTTCCCACAAGTCATATTAGGATTATATGTACGTACATTAACCGAATAGCAAAGAAAACACCAGAGCAAATTTCTTCAGAGCCCGAAGAAATGGAAGAACAAGGCAGAGATGGAAAGATGGAATGAAGGACGACGCTGTCAGCTTCCTCCAGTGTGGGACTCGGAATCTGATCGTCGAAATTCCGTAGAAACAAAATGAAGCAAAATCTGCTGGAAGCCAAGGTACAAACCTGAGTTGTAGAACGAATGGATGGATGGCTGGATGGATGGGTGGGTGGGTGGGTGGGTGGGTGGGTGGGTGGATGGATGGGTGGATGGATATGTGGGTGGGTGGGTGAATGGATGGATGGATGGGTGGGTGGGTGGATGGATGGATGGATGGGTGGGTGGGTGGATGGGTGGGTGGGTGGGTGGATGGGTGGGTGGGTGGATGGATGGATGGGTGGGTGGATGGGTGGGTGGATGGATGGATGGATGGGTGGGTGGATGAATGGATGGGTGGATGGGTGGGTGGGTGGATGGATGGGTGGGTGGATGGATGGGTGGGTGGATGGATGGGTGGGTGGGTGGGTGGATGGATGGATGGGTGCATGGATGGGTGGGTGGGTGGATGGATGGATGGGTGGGTAGGTGGGTGGATGGATGGATGGGTGGCTGGGTGGGTGGGTGGATGGGTGGGTGGATGGATGGGTGGGTGGATGGATGGATGGGTGGGTAGGTGGGTGGGTGGGTGGATGGGTGGGTGGGTGGGTGGTTGGATGGATGGGTGGGTGGATGGATGGATGGATGGGTGGGTGGGTAGGTGGGTGGGTGGATGGATGGGTGGGTGGGTGGATGGGTGGGTGGGTGGGTGGATGGTTGGGTGGGTGGGTGGATGGGTGCATGGATGGGTGGGTGGGTGGATGGATGGATGGGTGGATGGGTGGGTGGATGGATGGATGGATGGATGGATAGGTGGGTGGGTGGATGGGTGGGTGGATGGGTGGATGGATGGGTGGGTGGGTGAATGGATGGGTGGGTGGGTGGGTGGGTGGATGGGTGAGTCGATGGGTTGGTGGATGGATGGATGGGTGGGTGGGTGGATGGGTGGGTGGGTGGGTGGGTGGGTGGATGGATGGATAGATGGATGGATGGATGGATGGATGGATGGATGGATGGATGGGTGGGTGTGTGGGAGGGTGGGTGGATGGATGGATATGAAATTTAAACCTTCTTAATAACTAAACAAAATTAACATAAACAGAACAATAATAAAATATATTTATATGACATTCAATAACGCTGTATGAATACGGTATTTCTGTCTTGTATTATGTGTCGATATTAACCCCTTGTGTTGTAATAGTATAAATGTAAAACCCTTCTGTATATATTTCAACTAGACTGTGACGATGAATTCAAACTTTGTAGCACTATTAAGATATTTTTTTTACATGTTCCATATTCTAGCTGTGAAGCAATGTACAAATATCATAAAAAGTAAATACAATACAATACATTATAGACACACACCTTTTAGCTACATGCTCTACAGTAAATTTGTCAATATTCCATCACGCATAACCATACATACACATGTACTTAAACAATATGACAGTAAAAACTAAATTAAATGAATAAATAAATACAAATAAATAAAATACGTAGAGATGGGAGACTTTAACAACTTAAAACTAAAAAAAAGCACTTTAGAAATAAAATTTAACATTTTATAGCATTTTAACACAAAATTTTAGCATTTTGTAGCGTTTTAAATGTTACATGTTTTGTAGAAAATTTGGTTGTAGAAATTCAATTTCAGTCATGTGTTAACAGATGCACTTTCTAGATTTCCCATTTAAATTTTTTCAAAATAAAAAATAAGTAACATAAGATATAAAATTACAGTGAAATTGTAAACATTGCTGACCCATCTTATTACTCAATCACAATCACCCGCTATCACATACAACTTATTGTAAGTGGACATTTCACATAAAGAGATCGCATAGGCTGCCAATAGGCCTATTCTACTCCCAGCACCAGACAGATTACTTGCAAAACTCGAGATGACGGTACAGGTAACATATTCCTGTGCAATTCATACTGTAAAAGCTAACATGGAAGAGTGAACAATCTATTTGAAGAATATATTTAAATAACACTTATACCTGTATGTGATGGAGCCATTAGATAGATTCTGATTAAAAAACACAAGTATCTTCTAAAATATATTTTCACTCTTATTTCGCAGAAACAAAAACATTTCACCTTTTGCATTCAATTTCGCAATTCATCTAGGATTAAAAAAAACTACTCTAATATACGCTACTTAATATACTTTTAAATATAAAATTACTGATTTGGACAGCATTTGGGCACATTTCGCATTTATCGTGATTGCAAAAATCTACCATTTCTAATACGCTGAATGTTGCAAACTATTAGGCTATTGTCCTATATTTTGACAGTGAAATTGTAAATGCTTGTATGTGAATAATTCTGAAAATTATATGCATTTATCTCACAGAAACGCAGCTTGGCAAAATGACGTGAACTGAACAGCAGGAAAACGCTGATTAACTTTCAGAAGATGCTCTCGATGTGAAACCTGTTGACTGGACGGGCTTGCACTTAATTGGACTGAACTGGAAAGGCCGGGACTTAGCTGGACTGAACTGGAAGGGCCTGGATTTAACTGAACTGAACTGGAAGGGCCTGGACTTGATTGGACTGGACGGGCTAGATGCGAAAATACCTACCTAGTATAACTTTTCCGCCGGGACATCTGTCATGATTCAGTGGACACTGCAGTACTACCTTGGAACCCCCTGCAATTATATGTAGCACTTCTTTGCTGATTTTATAGCAAATGTCTTGGAGACGATACACAATAAATCGGGTGGAATGTTCATCTTATTAGCTTTCAAAGAATTACCATAAATCTTGTTGACGATTGAATTCTTCTTGTATATAAAATTTTCGAAATGCTAATAATATTTTCGTTATGATTGTTAGATTTACCTCTTCCATTGCCCAATTGAAATAACCACTCAGAAAATTGACATTGGCACACATATTGGGTCGAGACAATGATTATCAATTTTGCTGTTTCAAATGCAGGACTCCAGGATTTTAATTTCATTCACCATTGGCACTACTGGTGAGACCTGCCTGAAATCTCCACCAAAAAGTGTTACTTTCCTACCCATTGGGACCTTACTTAATAGTGGATCTTTACATTTCATAATGTCTCGCAGTAAATGGTCCATACAGTCTGTTGCAGCAGCTGGCACCATTGATGTCATAATAGATGTGATGACAATAGTCTTTATTTCACCAGATTTAAATTGAAAATCGGTACTTGGCACAAAGCCTTGCTCGCTCCCAGCATGGATGATCACAGCTGACTGGTAAAGAAAACGAAGACATTATGGTCTGCTAGAAAAATGACTTCAAAATTATTTTCTTGGTCTGCTAAACAAACTTCCTACACTTGATGTACAATCTTAGAAAAAAGATTTTCAGCACAAATATTTTATAAGTCCCAGAAAGGAGGTAGTGCACATGACCAGAGGACGAGCGACCTGGTTCACAAAAGAAGGGTAGTTCAGGTAATAAAATTAGTTTTGTTTCGTTTTAAGTCTGATCATGCGCACTATCTCCTTCCGGGACAGTATCAATGCGACAAAACGTTTTTCTAAGAGGTGAATAATATAAATATTAAACGTTTCACGTAAAACTGTAGCAACTCTTCCAAAGTTAGCCTTGTTTCATGAAACTGATGAAAATATTACAGGAAAGGAGAAGACCGAACAAGCAATGGAGTGTAGTTCCTCTATCCAGGATTAGCATAGTTATACCAGTCCAGGAAGCTGTGGTATAAACGCACATACACACACATACACATACATACAAACAGATAAGAAAGCTGGGAACACTAAACTGGACTATTCACTTCGCATGGGTCAAGGCACACGTTGGACTTGCGGGGAACGAGCTGGCCGACCACTTGGCAAAGCAGGCAGCAAGTAGGCCTAACAACGAGTTACCAGTGAGCTTCGACAGGATACCAGTCAGCGACATCATGCGGGAACTTCAAGAAGAAAGTGTGCTTAAGTGGGAAAGTGAGTGGCAAACCACGAAAAATGGTGCAGTGACAAAATCGTTTTTCCCCAGTGTAAAAGAGAGGTTACGCGTTAATATTCCACTTAATGGAAAGGTCACAACTTTTCTAACTGGACATGGAAAAACCGGTGCTTACTTATAGAGATTCAAGCTGAGGGACAACCCTTCGTGTACGTGTGGAGCAGAGGAACAGACCGTCGACCACCTCCTTTTCGAGTGCCCGAAATTGGACAAAGAAAGACTAGCGTTCCAGCGGGAAATGTTAAGGAAAACTGGCAAGTGGACTTTCACAAAGCTTAAAATAGTGCAAGAACATGCGCATACATTCACAAACTATGTCAATGTTATAAATTTAGACGAGTAAACTTAGGATAATTTAATCTAGGATAGATAAGAGTAGGCAATAGATATAATGAAAGACTCAAATTTTCACAACAGAATAACAGACCTACATACGCCTAGAGAGTGACAGAAACGAGACATAATGTGTTATATTGTAAACATACAGGTAGCAAGGCATGTAGCATTACCTCTATTGTAATGGGACATGCCGTTCAACTAATATTTAAAAAATACATACATACATACATACATACATACATACATACATACATACATACATACATACATACATACATACATACATACATACATACATACATACATACATACATACGCCTCGTTTTAACCGTGACAACGCTTTTTAGTTCTTTTAAGCATTCTGGTTATTGTGTTATGTTTGTGTTAAGTGGATGATTTTAGATAAGGGCGCAAATAGCCATAGTAGCTGACGCGCCCTTTTTAAACCCCACTAACTACATACATACATACATACATACATACATACATACATACGCCTCGTTTTAACCGTGACAACGCTTTTTAGTTCTTTTAAGCATTCTGGTTATTGTGTTATGTTTGTGTTAAGTGGATGATTTTAGATAAGGGCGCAAATAGCCATAGTAGCTGACGCGCCCTTTTTAAACCCCACTAACTACATACATACATACATACATACATACATACATACATACATACATACATACATACGCCTCGTTTTAACCGTGACAACGCTTTTTAGTTCTTTTAAGCATTCTGGTTATTGTGTTATGTTTGTGTTAAGTGGATGATTTTAGATAAGGGCGCAAATAGCCATAGTAACTGACGCGCCCTTTTTAAACCCCACTAACTACATACATACATACATACATACATACATACATACATACATACATACATACATACATACATACATACATACATACATACATACATACATACATACGCCTCGTTTTAACCGTGACAACGCTTTTTAGTTCTTTTAAGCATTCTGGTTATTGTGTTATGTTTGTGTTAAGTGGATGATTTTAGATAAGGGCGCAAATAGCCATAGTAACTGACGCGCCCTTTTTAAACCCCACTAACTACATACATACATACATACCTACATACATACATAAAATACATACATACATACATACATACAACATACATACATACATACATACATACATACATACATACATACATACATACATACATACATACATACATACATACATATATATGAAGGGGTGAGAATGATATAGTCCTAAGCCACACAGACAAAATTTTACAGTAGAGCGTGTTAAAAGTTTAGACGCCAATGCTATTAGGTGAGGTATCATAATTTCTCCGGCGAATTCTTACGTCATTTGTTGAGTAATTTTTACAATATTTTACTAGTAGCTTCCCCAGACATGTAAGAAATGAACTCGCATAAAAAACCAGTTTTGGTACAAGTTTGGCTTTGGACTATCTCATTCTAACCCCCATCGTATATACAGGATGTACCGTGAGTAATGTCGTTAATTTCAGGAGGTTATACTTTGAGATATTTCAAACAAAAAAGTTTAGTACAATTTTACTCGTTTTTGCTTCCTTTCCGAGATAAAAACTGTTTCATAATTATGAAATAATTCATAGCGTGTTTTGGGAAAGCCATTGGTTTAATTCCTAATATGCTTAGTCAATTTAAGAGAGCAGTGTGTTATGATAATAAATGAATGAAATAATTCAATTTTGTCCTTTAAATGTGCAGAAATTTGATCCGAACAAATGTAACATTATAAAATTCCTTTTCAGAATGAAAAGTTACATTTGTTTGAATCAAATTTCTGTATATTTAAAGGACAAAACTAAAATTCTTTTAATCATGTATTATCATAATACACTAGTCTCTTAAATTTCATTGATTGAGCATATTGGGAATTCAATCATTTGCTTTCCCAAAATACGCTACGAAATGTTTAATATGGGTATAAACCAATTCTGTATTGCTCGGGAAAAGTGCCACAAGTCAAAAATGTTAATTTTACAGGAGAAGGAAAAAAACTGTATTCACACTGGTTTATGGCGATTTGATTTTCTTCTGTATGAATTATTGTAATGCGAGAAATACTTATGTATCTTTTCCCAAGCGAGCAGATGTTCCTAAGTTGTCAATAAATTAATAAAAAAGTTTGTGGAAACTGACTTACGTCACTTTTCCCAAGCACTGCAGAATTGTTATCTCGAAAAGGAAGCAAAATTGTAATAATTTTTTTGTTTGGAATATATCAAAGAATTAGCCCCTGAAATCAATGACATTACTTACCGTTCACTCTGTATATACATATACACACAGTATATTCAGTATATTAGGGTATATATATATATATAGCTATGCTAAAGATTAATTTTTTGGTACTACAGAATTTATGTGTTATGGAGAAAAATTCGCTCCGGCGCCGGAGACCGAACCCCGGTCCTTGATCCTACGTACCAAGCGCTCTAACCACTGAGCTACGCCGAAGTTCAATCTACAGCACCGGATCGAATCCCTCTCCTCCAGTCTTTTTCCCTTTGTGTCGTGACTCCAAGTTCGACATATATGTTATCTTTTATATTAAGTCAACTGCCATTATACAAGGCGCGCACTCAATTGAGTGACTTGGTGGCTGGGACCTTCGCCCAACAGTGCATATTACTATGGAATCCCGGCCACCAAGTCACTCAATTGAGTACGCTCCTTGTATAATGACAGTTGACTTAATATTTTATGTCAACATATATGTCGAACTAGGAGTCATGCCACATGTGGATTCGATCCGGTGCTGTGGATTGAACTTCGGCGTACTCAGTGGTTAGAACTCTTGGTACGTAGAACCAAGGAACCGAGTTCGATCCCCGGCGCCGTAGCGAATTTTTCTCCTCTAACATATATATATATATATATATATATATATATATATATATATACTGTATATACGTATATAATCGATAAAGGCATTTCTTAAAACGAAAGACGAATAGTATTTACTCGTACATTCGTACATACATTTAACAGGATAGGGAAAAGTAATCTTACCAAGGGATTTGGCCTTTTCTTTCATATTATCTCTTGCTGTTCTGTTTCGTGTGTCAGCTACCACTATCCCTCCCCGTTGTAGTTTGGGAATCTCCAGTGGCGTACATTTTCCATTGTTGCATCGCAGTGGCTTCATATCGTAGCAATCAATATCTGAAGTACAGCTTTCATAAACACCTATGCAAAATGAACAAACATGGTTATCAAATTGTCACTTTTATACTAACATGATAAAAAAAATAAACTATGACATCTAAATGACATTCTATTATAAATTTCACTTCTTTATTAGTACACTAGACTCTCGCTAATCCGGCCTCCTTTCAGGGTATTGCCCATGGATGGGCAACTCGTGCTCACAAAGTGCTAAAAGCCTTGAAAGAGGGAAAGACAGACGGAGCCAGCCGCAACAGTTACAAGTTGTTTGTAGGTTCGCTGCAAAAGCAGTTCACTGCCGCGGTGCGTTCTGGCGGCTCATGCAGGTGGTCGTGATATCTACTCCATGATTTGAATTTCAGAATGACGCTGGTACAATACAATAATTATAGTAATTTTAGACAGACGGTACCTAAACACACATAATAAAATTATATTATTTCCTAGCTTTGTAAATTAGTTCAGTACTGGAAACACAACCTGAATACACCTTTTCAAGAGACAACAAATATAGCTGCAACACTTATTTATTATTAGCCCTATACTATTTGTTAATATTTATTATTATATGTCTTATTTGAAACATAGAATGCGAGAATTTACAAGTCTTTATACATTACAAAGTATTCCTCTGTTCTCAGAAATGTAATAGTCTATATTCGCAAACAAACACAAATTCAAGAAGTATTTTTCACATGTCACGGCAGATGAAATAAACTTACTTCTAAGCTCTTTCTGTACATTGAGAGCTTTTACATTTCTTTCTTATAATAAACTCTGACTCAAGTACATATAGTAGCCTATATATGGAAGCAAAGAGTATATTTGGAAATTCTGACTTAGGCAGCATTACAAACAGTTCGATTCCTGATTTCGCTGGAATCTGAGTGGCGTGCTGTTCTGTAGATTTATCAATTCAAGCTATAAACTTTCAGGATCTTCTATCGACTGTAAGCCAAAAGGATTTTAAAAAAAATCTCGATTCCTTGTCAATTGTCACTGTTTTTCCAAACTTACCAGTGAATTCTGCTGTAGGTCTTGCAGTAGGGTGTTATATTTGATAAGAAGATTTTCTTACCACTCTTCAAGATAGTTTATAATGAAAGAAAGTGAAGTTGTTTATGTTCTACATGGTATTGCCATATTTCAAATTTATCCATAACTCTTAGCTAGTCGATCATATGTCGGGCAATACTGTAACTCACACGCACAGCGTGCTAACGATATTTTATATCAGTCTCCCATTTTTACCCCTAGCTGTTCTAAAGCAGATCTAGACAGCATTTCTTTACTAAAACCTTCACTGTGTTTATTTGTAACATAAAATGTCATGCGTAAGAAAGTTAAAAGAACATAATATAAGCTTTATCTCCTTTCTTAATAAAAAAAAAACTTTCTCTTTCGACTCATTACTAAAGGGAAATGATCTGGGAATTATATTATTGTTCACTTAAAACGAGCCGCCACTTACTGCAGACGCGAGCAAACTTGTATACAGACACTACAGTACAGAGTCCGTTCTACCTGCACTGAGGTTGTGTTCACACTTCGAGAGCACGAGTTGCCCACTCATGGAATTGCCTATCACCTCTACTGTAATAGTTTTGTGGGAAATTTGCACCGGTATCATGTGTTATATTGTATTGCTTTACTTACTACTTATATACTTACATAAACATAGCCTACACTAGCGCCAGCCACAAGTAGAACGTTCTAGTTTGGATTTAGAAGTGATTGGTGCAGCTTATAACATTAAATGTAATGATATTTTAAAGCACTCTCAGTAATCTGGCACCTTTCTGCACAAGAAATGACCGGATTAACAAGAGGCTACTATTGTTATTATTATTATTATTATTATTATTATTATTATTATTATTATTATTATTATTATTATAGGGACGGATTTTTATGCACTAAAAGCTACAGTGCGTTCGTAGCTCGGCCGGACCGTTCCGCGCGTCAGCGGTAGCTACAACGCTACTCTGATGGCAGGCGCGCCAATTTTCACCCAGTCCAAGACCGCCACGGAACGGCAGAGCTACGAACGCACTGTAGTATTGCAAAATGCTGTGGTTCTTAACGAGCTAGTTATAGCCTCTCTGGTATAAATAATATCACTGAGTTTGAAAGCTGTAACCGATTGTATTCAATGGACCGAACTTTTTGTTGGCTATGTATTTTACGTATACCAGCTATAACGACTGGATGGATTGTCGTGCTAACCACAGATACATTCGTTCTGGTACGATGATCGTTCACCTATACTGAAGCATAATTATGGACATGAGATCAGCAGTCGCGTGATAGGACTCGGTCCTTCATGGGCTGTCGCGCTACGGATGTATTCCACGAAGTCCACGCCATTTACTACAATTGGCTACAGCTTTATTTGCAGTAGAACACAAAGCCAGTGCATGAAAACGTGGCGACATGCATCTTGGTCTAGCAATTTTAAAAGAATCCCAACTATTTTAATTTCTATCAACATGTGAACATATATCCCCGGTTTCTGGTACACGTCAGTTAACTGTCAGTTACTTAACTGCACTTATAAATTTAACTGCATTGATAACTTTCATGAGTTTTCGAAAAGTTAAATGTAGATTTATCAGATCTTGTAACTAACAGTATCTCTTGTTGTCCATAGGTGTCTCCACTGGTATTTTGTTAATGATTTTTTAGTTATTTTTATTTGCAGAAGTTTTCAGTAGTAATATGGCAGTGAGCTCTGTAGTAATAGGAGCAAGGCTTTTTAGTTAAGGAACCGTATGATAAACGATAGTGTACATGTACACTTCCATCTCAATCGTAATATGATTAAAAAAGCAATAATTGTTGGTATTTGACGTAATCATGGAGGTAAATAATACTAATGGTGAGAGGGCTAGATGCAATTTCTGCTAGAAAACTGCAACCGCAGTCAGCTGATCAGTATGGCAGCCATATTGGTAATGTAAAAATATATTACATTCGTCCATATGAATGCTTTCATGTGTTCAAATGGAATTTTCGAAGACCGAAATACCATTGGCATTGGTAGAGCACCCAAGAATAAAATATTCCTTGACTGATGACATAAGAATCTGAAGTTTATGACGAAAATTAAGCTTAACATATTCGAAATTGTCTTATTATCCTAATATGTCATAGAAAGTAGACCATTTACTGTAAGTTAAGTAAATAAAACGTCAAATTTTTAAAACTATATCAATAATATAGTAAATTAATTAATTCCGATTTATATTATTATTTAATATCAGTTATTCTAGTTTACGAAACAGTAATGCAGTAGCGCCGCATGTCGGTATTTGTTCGAATCAAGTACTAACAGCCAGGTAACTACAGGCCGAGGCACAGTTACCAGTTGAAGCACAGATAACTGTAAAGATGACGATAACTGTTGTTTCGGAAACTCGTTTCAAACATATGAGCGCGTTAAATCGTAGATAACTCTGTATGTACAGGTAAATGTCTTTCCAGAAACCGGGCATAATATGTTTCATTTTATCGATCAGATTTTAGTATCAATTCCACTATTTCAACACACTTTATTTACATAATTTGCTTTATCAAATCATTGTTTATAATACATTTTCATAGCGGGAATCAGTCTACAAACTAGAGGAAATTTTCTGTGAGAGTTTCAAGCAGAGAAGCATAATATATATTAATCGGGGTGTACTGAATTGGGTTGCCATCATTCTTGGTGTCAAACATACTCACGCTTTTTGTATTTCTCCTGTTTTAAAATGCAGTGCACATATTTTAGAATTTGCTTTCACAATATAATCTTTTCGATCAATCGCTCGCAACCACTATTCTTTCAATTCTAAATACAGTAAAATCCCTCGTAACAGGCACCCAAATAACCCGCAATACCAAAACAAAGACACTTTTGGCTGGGCCAAAAAAGAATTTTGAATCTGCCACATTGCCACAATCTGGGCCGTCAGTTTTTCCATATTAGGTTCATTTTCAATGAATGTTTGAACCTAAAATTGATGTCTTATTTGTATTGTGTGATGTGTTTTAATAAAGAAAATCCACATGTTTTTATATTTATTTAATTGTATTCCGGACGCCACGATTGCCACATTAGGAAGACAGCACAAACTTTCGTTTTCAGTGAATATTCAAACCTAAAATTAATGTATTATGTGTGTTGTATCATGTGTTTTAATGAAGAAAATCCACACAGTTAATTTTGTTATGTTCGGACCGTCAGTGTCGCACGAACTTCAATTTTCAGCGAATATTCGAACCTGGAATTAGTGCATTATTTGTGTTGTGTGATGTGTTTTAATAAGGAAAATCCACACAGTTTTTATGTATATTCAGTTATGAGCAAGTGATAGAGAAATAAGCTTCACATTGCTGTAATGTCAACATTTGGCACCATGAAATACGAACTTTTTTGTTTGTATATATCGGTATTTATTCAATTATGCGGCAAAACTTCGTATCCGTAACTAGCCTGGTCCCTTTGGTGCCGGATAAGAGGAATTCTATTGTACTCCGAAGACTAGAACACACTTATTTTCTAGTCCCCTTCATAATTGCTTCTGCGTCCAGACACTGAACATTTTGATTGTTCATGTATATGTTTTATGCAAGTTGTCTTATGCATGACTTTATAATCATTTTATCTGCAATTCGTAGACTTAATATTTCCGTAAGTTTGTTTCATTGTGACATATGCTAAACAACGAGATTAAGTTATATGAGAGTTTTTACAGTAATTTTGTTTTCTTCTTTTCTTGAAGACTAGTGTAATTATCGCTCTAGCTCATTTTGTACGGAAATAACAATATTTCAGACATCATTTAGCGCAGTGGTTTTCATGCCCCGTATGGTCATGAGAGATTTAGAAGTGGTCATAGACAACCTAGAAAACATGTATGAACTCATAAATAGAGAAACACACATTAAAACATGCGAGTGAGAGTTTTTTTTCTTTGTTCAGTTGACAATTTTCAACATTTTCCATTACAAAAATCCAAACATCGCTTTCATTTAGACGTAGAAAGTGACATCAGGTGTGTCATAAGCAACTTGATACCGAACATTAAGGAGCTCCTTGAAGAAAAGCAATGTTATCCGTTGAATTGATTAAGGCGTCCTTATTTCAGCCGCACATTCTTTCAAATAGTGCACTTTTTGTTAAAATTGGATACTGTGCTGCTACTTCTGTGTATTACTGTTGTTTTAAATTATTATTGTGTATTATTGTTGTTTTAAAATTTTCTGATAAATTACTGTGAGTATAAATAATTTAATTAGCCTACAGCAAAACATTTTTGTTTCAGCCGCACATCCTTTCAAATATAGGGTTGTTTCCGATCTCTGATAACGAATCTGAATGACATCACGTGCGTCAGGAGTCACACGACAACTGAACTGTGGCGCGAGGTGACAGACCAGTAGTGAGTGATCTCATAGTCAGAGTGCACGGCGACTCACAGCAGAAATTCCCAAGAAAATCGAACCTTTTTGGGAGAGGTACATTACGACCCTTTCCAATGCCAAGTAGAGTTAAGTGAAAATAAAAGAAGCCTGCAATAAACGAGGTTTCGTTATTTCCAAGAAAGGCATCTTCTGTGTACTGAATAAGATTGGTAAAGCTCGAATGGAATTAATTTGTATCATCTCGTGGGGTGCGGCGACTTGTGACGGGGGGGTGGATTTGCTTGCTTTTTGCACTCTGAAATTAATCCCATCCGAGCTTTGCCAGTCTTATTTCCAAGAAAGGCATCTTCTGTGTACTTAATAAGATTGGTAAAGCTCGAATGGAATTAATTTGTATCATCTCATGGAGTGCGGCGACTTGTGACGGGGGGTGGATTTGCTTGCTTTTTGCACTCTGAAATTAATCCCATCCGAGCTTTGCCAGTCTTATTTCCAAGAAAGGCATCTTCTGTGTACTTAATAAGATTGGTAAAGCTCGAATGGAATTAATTTGTATCATCTCGTGGGGTGCGGCGACTTGTGACGGGGGGTGGATTTGCTTGCTTTTTGCACTCTGAAATTAATCCCATCCAAGCTTTGCCAGTCTTATTCCCAAGAAAGGCATCTTCTGTGTACTGAATAAGATTGGTAAAGCTCGAATGGAATTAATTTGTATCATCTCGTGGGGTGCGGCGACTTGTGACGGGGGGGTGGATTTGCTTGCTTTTTGCACTCTGAAATTAATCCCATCCGAGCTTTGCCAGTCTTATTTCCAAGAAAGGCATCTTCTGTGTACTTAATAAGATTGATAAAGCTCGAATGGAATTAATTTGTATCATCTCATGGGGTGCGGCGACTTGTGACGGGGGGTGGATTTGCTTGCTTTTTGCACTCTGAAATTAATCCCATCCGAGCTTTGCCAGTCTTATTTCCAAGAAAGGCATCTTCTGTGTACTGAATAGGATTGGTAAAGCTCGAATGGAATTAATTTCTATCATCTCGTGGGGTGCGGCGACTTGTGACGGGGGGTGGATTTGCTTGCTTTTTGCACTCTGAAATTAATCCCATCCAAGCTTTGCCAGTCTTATTCCCAAGAAAGGCATCTTCTGTGTACTGAATAAGATTGGTAAAGCTCGAATGGAATTAATTTGTATCATCTCGTGGGGTGCGGCGACTTGTGACGGGGGGTAGATTTGCTTGCTTTTTGCATTCTGAAATTAATCCCATCCGAGCTTTGCCAGTCTTATTTCCAAGAAAGGCATCTTCTGTGTACTTAATAAGGTTGGTAAAGCTCGAATGGAATTAATTTGTATCATCTCATGGGATGCGACAACTTGTGACGGGGGGTGGATTTCCTTGCTTTTTGCACTCTGAAATTAATCCCATCCGAGCTTTGCCAGTCTTAATAGGTACACATAAAATGCCTTTCTTGTTAATAACGAAACCACGTATTTATTTTCACGTAACTGTACTTGGCATCGGAAAGAGTTGTTATGTTCCCCTCCCAAAAAGGCTCAATTTTCTTGGGCATTGCTTCTGTGATACACCGTGTCCTCTATGAAATCACTCACTCCTGATCTGTCACCTCTCGTCGTAATTCAGATGTCGGTGTGATTCCTGACGCACATGACGTCATTCAAATTCGTTATCAGAGATCGGAAACAACCCTCTGTAGTGCACGTTTTGTTAAAATTGTTACTGTAGCCATACTGCTATTTCTGTGTATTATAGTTGTTTTAAAATTTTCTTGTAAACGTGAATAGAAATGAATTTAATTACAGCAAGACATTCTTGTTGCAGCCGCACATCTTTGCAAATGGCGTATTTTTGTTAAATTAATTATTGTACTACTGTCCGTCCGAGTGGTTATGTCGCATCCCGGTTTCCCCTACTCGTTTCTGCCGGCCTCTATGTAAAGGCTGTTGGTTGGGCTGTTAGGCTCTTTCCTGAAAATATTTGCTGTACGGAACTGGAAGCCTATGTAACATTATACAATTGTTTAAAATAATTTAAAGGAAAGGGCCAGTTTATCTGTCACGTGATTTCTCCCGTTTCGACGATCCTGCGACATAACAACTCGGACGAACAGTACTGTGAATTTTGAAACACTGTCATTTATTTTACATTATGCACTATTGAAAGACTGCATCACGCGATATGGACTGACTAATGTCTGGACCACAGACGGTATTATTTTTGTTAAAATTGGGAATGTAAAACACAAAATTGTAAAAGCTTCTGATCTGCCGTAGTTAATATGCAAGCACTAGGTCATAACATCATACACTACCACATTTTCTTAGTCCGTAATTCAATTTTTAGTGGTAGGATTGCAATATTCACTATTACTGTTATCATATAAATATTATTATTAATCTCTTTCATTATTGCATTACTATTAGTTTATATTAATTTAGTTTCTGTAAGTTGTCAGTATTGACTGCATCGAGGTGAATGACTCGCTGTCTGCAGCCCCTCACACAAACGACTTTCACTTTTCTGAATTCCCTTCCACAGCCTCACCCCCACCCACCCCAGCCACCCCTAACCCACTACCTGCTACTTCGACCAGTGCCCTGTTAAAATCGTCTTTCAGCTCGCATCCTAACACTTTAAAAGTAGCCCACATAAATTCTCAAAGCCTTCTCTGTCATTTCAATGAAGTTCAGTCTATTTTCTCTCCTTTGTCTCTTCACGCTATTCTTATCTCTGAAACGTGGTTGAAGCCTTCCCTATCATCTTCTCTAGTAAGTTTAGATAATTACACCCTCTGTAGAAATGACCGAATTGGTAAACGCGGAGGTGGTGTTGCGATATATGTGCGATCGGACTTACCGTTTAAAATTGTCTACCAGTCTTCGAATGAAGTCTTAGAACATCCTGAATATCTATTCATCGAAGTCGGTGCAAGCAACAAAAAGTGCCTCCTTGGAGTTGTATACAAACCCCCTAAATCAGGATTCTTAAGTGATCTTGAAACACCTTTGCTTAATCTTGTGCCTCACTATGACCATACTGTTATTTTAGGCGATTTCAATACAAACTTATTAAATTCAAGTAATTACGCTACAGTTCAACTTAAGAACATGTTTGAGTCTTACAATATATCCATCCTTCCTTCCGCAGCTACCCACCACACCCAGGAATCGGAGACACTTCTTGACATTATTGCCACGACTAATCCTCAGTTAGCATTAACGAATGGACAACTACCAGCGCCGGGTATCTCAGCACACGACATAATCTTTCTAGAATATTCCTTGTATTGTCCAAAATATAAACCTCACATCACATCATACCGTGACTTGAAGCATATTGAGCATGATAAATTAATCAACGATGCACTTAGCCTGCCTTGGACTGAAGTGTGGAATTTACCAGACATTGACGACAAAATCGAAAAATTTAACGACCTAGTAATCCAGTTATACGATAAACACGCACCCTTGAAAACCAGACGAGTTGGTAGACGCCCTGCGCCTTGGATGTGCGATGCCATAAAATTACTCATGACAGACAGAGACACTGCTTATCGTAAATACAGACGGAGCAAGGACGAATTAGATTTTAATACTTACAAAGTTTTAAGAAATAAATGTAATCAAGCAGTAAGAAATGCTAAATTACGCCATGCACATTCCCTTATTATACCTTCGGTCAGTGCGAAAGAATTGTGGCGTAACCTTAATAACCTGGGTCTAACAAAAGCAAAGCCTCGGGTAGATAACATCAACTTGTCACTCAATAGCCTAAATGAACATCTCGTCACTGCTCCACCTGAACCATTACATAAAAAAGAGACTCTTGAATTTCTCAGATCTTGCCCCCAACCTGTTTGGGATAAATTCTTCTTTAAATACATTAACCCGACTGACGTAATGAAGACGCTGCGATGTATGAAATCTAAAGCCCAAGGTGTAGACAATATAAATATCACTCTCCTGTATAAAATAATAGATGTGATTCTGCCGACCGTCACCCATATATTCAATGCATCTATTATGACTGGGTCCTACCCCTCACTCTGGAAAATGGCATTAGTGAAACCTTTACCTAAATCTAACACACCTTCTACAGTAAACCAATACAGACCGATATCAATTCTTCCCACTCTTTCAAAAGCATTAGAACATATTGTACACGGACAACTTACGAACTATCTCGACGAACACAAACTCCTCGATGACTATCAATCGGGTTTTAGGCATGGACACAGCACTACTACAGCCCTACTTAAAGTGACCGAGGACATCCGTGAAGCTATGGATAGGGGTGAAGTAACGGCACTAACTCTTCTCGATTTCAGCAATGCCTTTGGTTCTGTTGATATCGACTTGCTTCTTGCAAAGATGAAAACTTTGCACCTATCAGACAATACCTTGAGCTGGATGGACTCTTACCTACGGGACCGCCAACAGTGTGTTTCACTTGATAATCAATTCTCCCAATGGCGATACACAAAGGCGGGAGTGCCGCAGGGCTCCGTATTAGGACCACTACTTTTCTCTATCTACATTAATGACGTATCAAAGAACTTACAGTATTGCCGATATCACCTCTATGCCGACGACCTACAACTTTACATACATTCCAGACCCAATACGATCAATGAATCGATTGACAAGTTAAATTGTGACCTAGCCACTGTCTCCACTTGGGCGGCCAATTTCGGACTCGCACTTAACCCAAGTAAGACTCAAGCCATAATTATTGGACATAAGCGTGTAGTTAACTCCCTTAATAACAGTAATCTTTCAGTTGTTACCCTTAACAACACGCTAGTCCCTTATTCATCTGTCGTAAAAAATCTTGGCTTCTTTTTTGATAATAATCTAAGTTGGAATTTTCAAGTTAAAGAAACGATAAAGAAAATCTGTTCCTCCTTTCACTCTTTGAGTCGCTTGAGAAACTTCTTGCCCCAGCAACTAAAACTTACCCTAGTACAAACCCTAGTAATGCCGCACTTCGATTATTGTGACGTTTTGTTAAGTGATCTAAGTTCTGAACTGTCAGTCAAGTTACAGCGAGCTCAGAATATGTGCATCAGATACGTGTGCAACATCCGACGATATGATCACATATCACCGTCCTTCGCAAGTCTCTCGTGGCTCCGACTTAAAGAACGCAGAACTTTACACTCTTTGTCTTTACTCTTTCGAATTCTGCACACCTCAACACCAAATTACCTTTCGTCTCGTTTCTCTTATCTATACTCTAACCACGACGTAAATACCAGATCACTTATCTGTGGCACGCTAAATATACCTCTTCATAGAACATCTTGTTATTCCTCATCTTTTACAATATCCACCTCGCGTCAATGGAATTCCTTGTCACAAAGTATTAGGGGCTGCAAGACAACAAACACCTTTAAGAACAGCTTAAAAGATAACCTTATTAGCATTTCACTCCAATCATACTGATTTAAAATATTACTGACTACACTGTTGCTTTTTTTCTTTAGACATCATCCTGATTGTGCTGCATTTTTAAAATTGTCTCATAATAATCTCTTTCTATTATCTAACATAATTTGAAATATATTAACATTCTATGTATTTTAGTTTAATTCTGCTACCCAGTTTATTTCAGTGTTTAATTAATAGTTCATAGTATTTTGTTGTTTAATTCGTAAATAACTCTTGTATACATGTAACTCTCATCTAAATCAATTTGTTGAATTCTTTGTAAGTTCATGCATATGTATATACACTTTTTGCTGGTTGTGTGGAAGAGAAGGCCTTACGGCCTTAACTCTGCCAGCTAAAATAAATCATTATTATTATTATTATTATTATTATTATTATTCTCAGATAGGTTACAATTATTTCTGAGATAAAAGATTTGTAATAAATATAGGGAAGGCAGGGACATACTGTCCTAACAAAAGAGGTCAGCTAGAAAATGTTGGGAACCACTCTATCGAAATCTATTCAAAATCATTTGGTTCTTCGTTTCACTTTCCGTTCAAAAGGAGCTGTACCAGGAATTCCTGTTGACTTCTTTAAGTGGCCATCATCATCGCCCGTGTTTGAACGCGTTTGAAGGGAAGCATCGTAATCATTTGACCACGAAGCCAATGGAATAGTGGTAGTATATAAATATTAGTTTACGGAAATACATACGTACCTCTGTTCAGAACGCATATTGTGCCATTCACTGCATGGAAGTCATTTCTGCATGTACACACATTCAGACAGTAGCTAGACCTGCCGAATGATTCGTGACACTGCAAGTGTTCCTCACACGATTCTCCTATGTATTTCGGCCCTGAAAACATTCACTGGTTTATCTATGTAATAGATGATATTCTAAGAGATTACAATTTTAAATTTGACCCAAAATATTCCATTTCCCTCTAGTTTCCTCATGGTAAAATGTTAATTGCAAAAGATGAGCATAGCCCTATACATATCTGCATAATGTAACATATTAAGTAAATACTATATGAAACGAGTCAAAGTTACGATAGGAGAATAAATGCCAGAGGGAAGTGAAATAGGAAGAGGAATATTATCACTATTCTGTTCAGCATCCACTTGAAGGATTTAACGGCGAACTGTTTTAGCCACCGGCGTAGCTCAGACGGCAGCGCGTTTGCCTGCTGATCCGGAGTTACGCTCAGGCTTGGATTCGATTCCAGCTTGAGGTGATTACCTTGCTGGGTTTTTTCCAAGGTTTTCCCCAACCGTAGGGCGATTGTCAGGTAATCTATGGCGAATCCTCGACGCCATCTCGCCAAATACCATCTCGCTATCACCAATCCCATTGATGCTAAATAACCCAGTAGTTGATATAGTGTCGTTAAATAACCAAGTAAAAAAGAACTGTTTTTAGTATATTGCAGGAGTGAGAGCATGAGAAAGAAGAATAAATTGTATAACATTTACTAATATGGCGTTATTAGGCGAAGAAATTATACTCAGGAATATGCTACTGGACCTAAATAACAGCTGTGAATACACTCGAATGAAGATAAACGCAAACATGTCGAAAACTATGGTCATAGGAAGGAAAAAATACAAACGTGCGAATTCTAAATGAGGCAGTAGAACAATTGAACAGCTTCAAATATAGCCCGAATCAGCTTACTTAATACCTTAAGGATGAAACCTAACTATTTTTCCCTTATTACTACATGTGCGAGTGAATTATAGTGACTTTCTAGGTATCAGGTTGAATTTTCTTTTACCAACTTCGTTTCGAATTTCGAGTACTGACAAATACTACAACTGGCAGTTATTTTCTGTTATTTTGGCAGCAATAATTTTGGTTTGCAGTCTAAGGCAACTGATGAAATGGAAGTGGTAACTATCTTGTGAAATTCTAACGTAATTAAATTAATAATGAATTAGTAATACCGGTATTAATATTACTTAGGGTTTAATACAAGCAGTAATATGAGCTGCTGCCAGGAAGTCAAAAGGTGGATAGCAAATGGAACATCTGCGGACCTCTGTAAAAAGAAACTGAAGAAGAGACTAGTGAAGTGCTTTGTGTTGAGTATGGCTTTGTCTGTGCTAAGTGAAGAGAAATTACTGGATACATTTGAAATGTGGATATGGAGAAGAATAGGGTACGTGAAATGAACAGACAAAATAATATAGCTGTGCCATGAAAACTGGATGAAGAAAGAATAATTCTGAAACTGAATGAGAGAAAAAGGAATTGGTTGGATCACTGGCTAAGAAGAAACTGCCTATTGAAGGGTACACTGGAAGGAATGGCGAACGGGAGAAAAGTTTGGGGTAGAAGGAGATATCAGATGATAGGCAACATTAGAATGATATGGACGCACAACTAGAAAAAAAAAAAGAAGATATTTACACAAATCTGTTGTGGCAGGCTAAATTAACTCGGAGAAAATCAAGAACGCGATATCTGAATTTTGCTGCTATTTATGAGCAAAATTCGTTTATTGCATAAAATTTATTTATTTATTTATTTATTTATTTATTTATTTATTTATTTATTTATTTATTTATTTATTTATTTATTTATTTATTTATTTATTTATTTACTTACTTACTTACTTACTTAACTTACTTACTTATTTATTTATTTATGTATTTATTTATTTATTTATTTATTTTGGTTTGAAACATTAATTCAACAGCTCTTATTAAAAATTGGTTAGCCTTTTTTGGTATTATTTGTGGTATTTTTGTAATAGTATGAATGTTATAATATTTCTTACATAAAATGTTTTGTAAAAAAAAACAGATTTATTTCAATGACCAACATCTCGAAACAGGTTAATTATTGGCGCTTGGCCTCTTATTGCGTAACTCCGTCCATATATGGATCGTTTGGGAAGGCTAAGAGGAAGGCGGAAAAGAGGAAATATTTAGAATGCTGGGTTTGTAGTGAATGACATGCCCTTTGACAATAAACTATGTATGAATATTGCCGTTTTTAGGAAAGGATTTAGCACTTAGAGGCAAAAATCTTCGTGCATATGCCCATGTCGTTTTATTTTCGAACAGTAACTGGATCTGTCTTTTAGTTTAACTTCAAGAAAGTGTTCAAAATTCCTACTTTGCATGTTGTAACAGATCCATTGTTACCTAATCTTTCCTTCTGTTTCCGTCACTCGCACTCCATTCAGTTCGATCCTTCGTTAATTTTATCATAGACAGCTCAAATCTCCTCACCCTTTTCCACCATCTTGTCCTGACTTTAGTTTAACAAGTACGCATCACTCTGATTCGGGATCCAGTACCGACTCTTCTTCTCCTCTGGCTGAGTTTGATTTGTTTCCGTGAAACGGGTGAATTATGCGGACTTTTTTTGGTAATTGTTTTTAAATTCGGAAGGAAATTGACATAATCTCACGGGATATGTACAAGTATGGGAATAAAATTTGGCGCTCCCTTATTGTATAAGTTTCGCTTACAACACACTGCGCATGTGCACTAAAAAAGAACCCCTATATATATGCTACTTGTAGACAGTCGTGATAAATTGTTGCCTACATACAGGTGGACTCCCATCAATACTCGCTCCAAACTTTAATTCCGTATCTGTACGTACTGATCGAGAGGCGAGTCCTGGCATGTGAGCTACGCGAGAGGGGAAAGGATAGGAGAACAGAAACAAAGTTTGTTTCAGTTTGGTTAGTATTACACGAATCTACCGATTCGGAAGTTAATCTCAGAGTAAAAACTATTTCATCCCTCCATAATCACTGGTGACATAACCACGTTGCGTGATATGCAGGCTTCGAGACTTCGGACCCAATACAACAGTTCAGTGGGAAATCCGCATAACGGCGTACTGAGTATAGTGGTAAAGCGTACAGTGGGTTGGGGTACTGTAGAATGGATGCCAACAAATACGCAAAGGAAAACACTCTGGATTTGAAGGTTCTGACGAATAATTTGGTTTTCATACAAACTGTGTCTGAAACTATTACACGGTTAGAAAAGTCACAGCAAGAGATGCCGGAAGCCCTC
Organism: Periplaneta americana; assembly: GCF_040183065.1. Lineage (NCBI taxonomy): Eukaryota > Metazoa > Arthropoda > Insecta > Blattodea > Blattidae > Periplaneta > Periplaneta americana. The sequence continues at coordinate 65,010,636 of NC_091123.1, read as the reverse complement.
AAATTAATTTAGAAAATGATGCAGAGAATTAATTAGACATCGAGTACACCGGTTACTGAACGTGTAAAACAGAAGTGGAAATCAATTTCATGTAAAAATATCGGATATGGAACATTGTGTAACATAAACAGCAAATTAGTGGACATAGAGTCACTCGAGAATAAAGGACTGTCTCTTAGAGACTGCAATGATGTTAGGTTTTTTCATTTTGCTCCTATCACGTCATGCGATGTAGAGCGCAGCTTTCTACAGTACAAACTTTGGCAGTTAACCGAAAAAGATTTACGTTTGAGACACTGAAAATGTATCTTGTAGTACATTGAATTTCGGTACTGTAACTGCACTTCCTAAAGACGACCAATAGGATAAATGAAAAAATTAAAATTGCTACATGCTTATTTTCACCATTAACACTGTGTATATTTAAACACAAATGCTTATAAAAGACAGGAGAATAAATGTTTTTCACATGCTTTTGGCATTTTCATTGTATAATGTATATTTACTTTCAGAATGTACATATGTGTGTTTCCCCATACTACCGTACTCTACTCTAAATAGCAACGTTTTTACCTCAACACATCTCTATCTACCTGCAGCGAGTCAACAACCTATAGTGCATGCACAGTAAACTTATTGTATCGGGTCCAAAGTCTCGAATCCTGGTGATAAGGTCACAGGTCAGGTCTTGCCTCTTGTACTATACTTTACACCATATCTCGAATTAATTGCATTTATTGCCTCGATGGTTACACAGTAGTTACAAACAGAAACTTAATAAGGTTTAGTAAATCTCTACATGAGCATCATTTTTGACGTGGACTATGTCCAGGCGATACTCAATCTCTTGCCACACGCTCGAATGCATCTCCAATGTGACCAATGCTATGACTTGTTGTTTCGGCCATTTACATCTGCAATATCGGACACTTCATTTTTTACAAAACCCCACAGAAAAAAATCTACTGAGGTGATGTCCGGCGAGCGGTGGCGGCTATGGCATAGGTCCACTTCTCCCTATCCAGCTGTTACAAAACCTTTCAGGAGGAAAGGAGATTTTGCAACATATTCAGGAATAAAGAAGAGAGCCACAAGACTGATAAAAAACGCTGCACAAACGCTACGTTTTCTCTTCGCACAAGGGTATGCGTTTGCGCATAGCATACTCCTAATACATAAAAATAATTATTTAATTTCTATTTGTAACTGTATTAATACCGAGGAATTAAATGCAACTGTTTCTGACATTCAATTCTTTCTTCCCATCAGCTTTCTCCCCGTCATTTGATGGAGCATTTTGATTGATGTTGTTACACCACTCGTTTATTTAATTATTGTGTTAGGTAATAGTATTTCTTATTTCATTTCATTTTATTTATTATATTCCATAGATCTTACATTAGCAATGAAGATTTAAGATGTGGAACAAGTCAAAATTTTACAAGATTACAATTACAATTACATTACAATTTTTACAATATTTTACAATTTTTACAATTTTACAATTTTACAATTTTGCAATTTTCTACAATTTCTTACAATTTTCTACAATTTTTCACAATATTTTTGTGAAATGTAGTGAGATGAGATGAGGCCCGAAGATTCGCCAAAAGATTACCTGGCATTTGCCTTATAGTTGGGGAAAACCTCGGAAAAACTCAACCAGGTAATCAGATCAATGGGGTGAAATGAAGTGAGGCCGAGGACTCGCCATAGACCATCCGGCATCAGTTCCACGGCTGGGGAAAACCTCGGAAGAAACCAATGAGACCAAACGGGGGGTCCAACCCAAACCCGAGCGCAGCTCCGGATCAGCAGGCCAGCGAGTCTGCCGACTGAGCTACATCGATGGCTCTACTAAAATTTTTCAGTAGCCTACATATCCAATCAGATTATTAAATTTACAACACAAACGATTATTCATCGGTTGAGTTATAAAATATAATACATAACAAGTTAATTAACAATTCAATCAGTTGAGATATATAGAAATTGATAATACATATCATGCAAATTACTTCAAATTACAAACATAAACAATTCATCAATAGAGATATACAGATTAGTATTCAATTTAAAGCATATACAATTCATCAGCCATACTATACAAACATATACAATACAAAGTAAACAGATTAATTCAATTTATAAAGCTACTTTCGTTAAACTATACAAATTTGTACAATTCATATCAAGTAGATTAATTCAATTTATAATCATAAACAATTCATCAGTTGAGCTACACAAACTACTATACAATTTACAGCATATACAATTCATCCGTAGAGCTATACAGACTACTATTCATTTTAAAAGCATATACAATTCATCAGCCAAACTTACAAACATATATAATACATAATAGACAAATTAATTCAATTTACAAATATATTTTTATTAAGCTATACAAAATTGTACAATTCATATCAAATAGATTAATTATTTTATATATAGTTATATTACACTAACTTTTCACACCAAAAATTCACCTTAGGGCTACCAATACATAATAATTAAAGCTATGCAAATTGCTGATGTTGATACGTTGCAGCGTGTACGGGTAGAAAATAATGGAATATCGCCTTCACGTCCTGAGGGCAACCAGCGATACACACGTTGAGGCGCATTAAATATAAACAAAGTTTTTTTTTTTTATTTCAGAGATATCTGTGTAGTCTTTCGTATAACCCGTCTGAAGAATCATTGCAGACGGCAGGTAGAGTAAGCTTGGACATAAACATGCGATCGATACTGCATTACGTCACCCTGTTCTGACGTACTATGCACAGCGCTGCAGTAAAGAAATGCCTCAGTTCAGTTCGTTCAGTCTGCTAGTCGGTATTGAAGTGTGTCTGTACACAAGAGCGACGTCAGGCAAAGCAGAAGATTATATACAGGGACATCATTTTATTTTTACTAACATTTTTAATATTAACCTGTCTATAACTTTAGAGAACCGGAAACACCGCTTGCTTCCCCCTCCAAGACTGGAGTTCGATGATACTGGCGTAAAACACAAATCACTCTACTAGGTATAGGAAGGAAGAAAAGTAGTTCATCCATTTACGTAAACTAGGAAATATCGCGATTTTTAGTTTGATAATTTTCATTAGGTTTTTCTTTAATCAAAGTACAGTACTGTATTAAGAATAAGTGTTTTTACTCACGAAGTGAGTTATCCATGCGAACGTATTCATTATGCAGTGTATATTATACTGTCTACAGCACATTAACGTACAATATAGAGAAAGAAGTTAAATTGAAAAATAATCATAATATGAACATTTAAACACAATTTTGAAAATGGTGGCCGTTCATTTCGATACAGGCTTCAGTTCTTTTGTGCATATTATCGCACTATAGACTATTGCATCTAATTCCAATTGCCAGTTTCGTCCTTCATACTAGTAACTCATGTTGAAATAATTCTGTACCTACTCTACGTACTGAAAATTCAATCTTCACTTCTGCCCGACCCGAAAATATAAAATTACTCAGACATGCTATCTACTGTCCGTCCAAGTGGTTATGCCGCAGGATTGTAGAAAGGGAGGAACTCACGTGACAGTTAATTACTTAACGAGGCCCTTTTATTTAAGTTAAATTAAACAGCTATATAATATTACGTAAACGTCCAATTCCTAAGAGAAATTAATGTTTTCAGAAAAGAGCTAAGACAGCCCAGCTTTTACAGAGGGGCGAGCAGAAGCAGGTGGGGGAAATCGGGATGCGACGTAGGCAAACGGACAGTACCTGTGCGAAAATATGATTCAATACTGAAAGCTCTTTCGTCACTGGAAAACGCGAACATATTTCTGGAACGTACTATACTCAGTAACTCAGTACTGCTTACTATCTGCGGTCTTGGTTCTGTGTGGAGTTGGAACTTCCTTAGTAGAAGGGGTGGGAGTGAAGTACATTCAAAAACTCAGGTACAATAAAAATTGAAGTAAAAATAAAATGATGTCCCTGTACAATGTGCTAAAATTTTGTAAAGAAGAGAAAAAGAAAGGTCTTATCATTCCATTAACGAACGCTGTGAAAAGAACAGCAACGGCGGTGGGGAAGAGTGAAAAAACAAAACATACTATAGCTAAGGAGGTGAGGAAGCAAAGCGCATTGGAGAACAATTTGAACTTCTGGTAAAAGCCGCCCACATTCAAAGAAAATTGTACTTGATGATTTTGAAAAATGTGTCATCCACAGAACGTTTTTAGAGTTTTATGAGCAGAGATTTAGAAATTCTGACCCTAAGCAAGCTTATGAATGCTATTAAGGAAAAGATACATTCTGGAGACTGCTGAAATCCATGGGATATAAATTTAAGAAATGCAAAAACAAACTATATGTTTTAATGTAGCTGTCGGACATTGTTGCACGTCGTGTAGCATACCTGTGAATGATAAAAGAAAACAAAAAGGGGCCAAAAAGCCAATTGTTTATACAGATGGAACATGGGTCCATACTCATTATATAGTATAAAAGTGTTGGCAGCATGATGAAGTACAAAGTATGCATGTAAACCAAAGTGTTGGGCAACGGGCTATTGTTGTTCACGCTGGTGGTGAAATGGAATTCATCGAAGAGGCCGAGTTGATATATGACTCCAAATCTTAATCTGCAGATTATCATGATAAAATGAACGGCGAAAATTATAATAAATGGTTAAAGGAACGTCTCATACCAAATCTTCCATCTGAGTGCATTGTTGTGTTAGACAATGCAAAATCACCAAAGAAGACTGGATAAAATGCTGCCAATCTGTTAAATATATCGGGGACGAATATTGGCATCGTGGCGCGTTAATGAAAGAGGGAGTTGAAAGGATAGTAATACACGTGAGTAGTGATAAAGAGTGTGATGAAGATGAGATGTATCATGATAGGGCAGGTAGCAGCACAGACGAAGGCAGTTCAACTGATAATGCAGATGGAATTGAGGCCTCTGCATCGGGCATACAGCTATTTCTGCAATAAGGTACTGTACGTGTATATACCGTATAAATGACAGAAAAAGTAAATTCAATTATGGTATTGGTAATTGTATTTGATTATAACAGCTGTTGATGTTTTTATTGTCAGACTGTACCAATATTTCTCCAGCTGATTCGCCACGCATCGAGACTGAGAGGATCGCATTCACGACACAGGAGCGCCCTCATCTGAAAACTGCAATGTTTCCTCAGACGGGTTATATATTAACGTTACCATTATTTAAAAAATAACCCAAAATAATGAGACGGGCCGGTATATTGATGCATTCTCTCTTGTATATGGCTTTTACGACAGAAAATTTTAGCCTGTCTTGAAGATACGATGTCTTATTGATTTTCACGAAAACGTAAAGGAGAAGCTATCGCCTCTATACGTGCTTTCAGAACCTTGTTTGAGATTTCATGAAACACTCATAATTTCTTCTTTTACTAGTTCAGCTATTTCACTTTCACTTGTACGTGCCATGAGGAAACCAAATAATGCCTTTTTTTTAAGAATTTGTTTTATAAAACTATTTTCTATCATTTTTCTCCAAATTTTATATTTAAGTGTTTAAAATATTACAAAATATCGATTAAATTCATGTTTAATTTTCGCAGAATCACCACTTCTTTCCTTTCCATATTCAAGATTAGTAGGTAGAGCTATTGCATGCTTTTATTGGTGACTTTCTCAGTAATGTCCTATATCTTACAAGAATATATTTCTTTTACAATTGACGATTATTCCCAAACTTAGATTAGGAAACGTGCAATTTCATACAATTAAAATAAATTGTTTTGAAATTAATCTTATTAATAGTGAAGAAGTGAGTACCCATCTAAAGTCATTATATTCAAATATTTAAAGATTCATTCTACAGTAGAACCCCGACTATCCGTCACCCTATTAACCGATTTGCGGATTATCCGACTGTCTATATCTCGCGCCTTTTTTTTTCTTCAGAAATAAATAACTTATATCAAGTACTGTTTTGTATATCATATTAGTAGCACAGTCTAGTATATACAGACACGAAGCTCAATACGTAGGGAATATGCATCCATAGATAGTTGCTAACCACTAGGATCGCTACTATCGCTACTACCGCCTCATTACAGACAATACGAAAAAGTACCGACACAGTCTATTGTTCCTAGTACCCTCACAACTCAAGCTTCGTGACTGTATATACTAGACTGTGTTAGTAGGGTCTACATATTATGTTTTTGCTATAGTGTTTTATTACAAGCTTTATCGTTACACAGCATTGTTTATTGTTCGAATTTCCGTTATATAATATAACTTGTATATAAAATGTCTTCCACGGGTGTTAACAGAAAATGTGTTGTGTTAAGTATCGAAAAAAAGTGGAGATAATTGAATGGTTCGAGAAAGAAAAACTGTGGCTCATCTCGCATCAGAATACGAGATTGAAGGCGCGATTTAATAAAAAAAAAACAAGGATAAAGAGTAAAAAAGTTTGTAAATCCACAACATGAGACCTCCTTTATTCCTGTCTTTCCTGAGACAGTCATTACAAAGGACTTCCTTGTCCTTTAAAAACCCGTCGTTTATAACCAGATTTAAATTAGTGAACTTCTGTTCCATTACATAGCGAGTTAAATACAAGATAATGGAGGAAATTACAAAATCTTTCATGGTATGGATTATCCGATTTTTCGATTAACCGTTCAGTCCATCACCTTCATTACCACGGATAATAGAGGTTCTACTGTATTTGGATTTCAGTACTCAATTCCAAAATCCTCCTCATGAAAGAAATACTCTGTTTCCTGCATCAGAGTCAGCAAGTTCACATGAAGACTATACCTCGCACAACAGAGAACGTATTATAGAGAACAATATCTTTATTTAATGATGTTACATACTATATGAACTCACTTCGAAGACACTTCTTCCTGTCGGCACTACTCAAAAAGTCATCCTGACAAGTGCAAATCTTGCCCTTACACGTCATATTTCCAATTAGACTGCATTCTTTGCTATGGCTGCATTCTTCTCCCATTCCTGGAACAAAGAAACCAACCAACTAAATATTATCTATTTTATAATAACATACACAACATGCCTACATGGATAGACCTATATGGTATACCTAATACCTCAACCAAGTGTGAGCTAACAAGATCTTTCTTCCTAATGTGAAGGATTGTTTGTCTAAAACACAGCAAACTTATCTACCGTCACAACAGGTCATGGGAAACCAAGATCACATTTCCAGATTTAAGATCATAGACTATGGATGCAAAACTATGCTACAATTGTGGCAGACGTCACAAGCTGGAACACGTAACTCATCCCTTCCCTTCAACCCTTGCGTCATTGGACATGGTAAGAGGAGAAGAGATGTGTATTCAGTATGCTTGCCAAACGTCACAGATACGTCATTGAAGGCTCCAACCTTGTGGACGGGAGAACAAACTCTTTCCCCATGCTTCCACCCTCTCTTCCCCAGTTCTGCATCCCTATCATAGACGATATATCAGTCCTTGAGTCCATAATTTGTTGGCCACCTGCTCTGGGAATGTGAACAATGAAGTAAAGAAGCAGAAATCCTTAGAAATAGTGTACTTAATGCCGGCAATCATTGGCCGATCAACAATTCTGATTTTGTAAATAAATGTACAAAACCTTTCCAAACGTTCGCAGAAACTATAAATCTTGGCGATTTCTAAATATAAAACTCAAGGAAAATATAATAGGTTTACAAATAGTGTATATACATACATAGTGTTCTGCCAAATTCTGCCTTCCTTTTGGTCTGCGCATATGATCCGTATATTTTTATGTCGTCTATCATCTGATTTCTTCTGCTTTAAACTTTTCTCCCGTTCACTATTTCTTCTCAGCCAGTGACTCAACCAATTTCTTTTCGTCTTCCTGATCAGTTTCAGCATCATTCTTTCTTCACTCACTCTTTCCAACGCAGCTTCATATTTTATTCTGTTTGTCCATCTCACATCCTCCATTTTTTTCCAAATGCGCATTTCAAATGCTTGTCGCTTCTCTTCACTTCGTTGTAATGTCCATATTTCTACTCCATACAATGCTACACTCCGTATAAAGCACTAGCCTCTTCCTTCGTTCTTTTTCCAGAGATCCGCAGAAGATGCTCCTGTTCCTATTAAGAGCTTCCTTTGACATTCCTATCCTCTTTTAACTTCCCGGCAGCAGCTCATATTACTGCTTTTAGTATACTCCAAGTATTTGAAGCTGTTCACTTGTTCCATTGCCATATTTCGAATTCGTAAGTTTACGTTCTTTAGTTTTCTTTCGATAACCACGGTCTTCGTTTTGGTTACATTTATCTTCATCCTATACTGCTCACAGCTGGCGTTTAGCTCCAGTAGCATATTTATTTATTTAAATCCACCACCAACAGAAGCAGGCTTCGAATTAAAGGTGGCTTACACAGATACATACACAAAATACATAAGAAAAAAAAAACAAAACAAACAACACAAACGAAAGAAAGAAAATACGTAACGGTAATAGATGCTAGAACATAATATTGCAGTTAATATAGTGCCAAATGTCAATATAATGATGCAAAATTATTTAAAAACTAGAGTAAAAACATTATAATACACTTCTTTATAATTTAAATATCTAAGGAAATACAATTCTTTTTAATAGTTTATGAAATTTTTAAACTGTTAAACTGAAATGTAATTGAGAATCACAGTTTAAAGACAGAGAGTTTTAAGTATTACACATAACAAACAATGTAGAGTTCTTGAAGAAAACAATTCTAGGAATGGGAATAACAAAAGGTTGCCTATGACGTAATTCTGTTTTTTCTACATTGAACTGAAGAAATTTAAGAAAATCACAGTTATTCAATATACCGTTAACAGACTTTTAGAGGAAAATTTGTCTATTTATTAATCGTCGAGATTTTAAAGTTTTATAATTAAATTAAAAAAGTAACTGATTATATGAAATTTAGTATATCATCTCCTCTTCTGCTAACAACGCCATATGAGCAAATCTTATGCACTTTATTCTTCTTCCTCCTATTATCACCACTTACATGTTCTGAAAACAGTTCTTGGCTAAATCCTCCAAGTAGATGTTCAACAGGATAGGTGATAAAGGGCATCCTTGTCGTACTCCTCTCCCTATTTATAGCCTATATATTTTATTCAGAGGAGTTAAAAAATATAATTTGAAATCCAGAAACATGTAGTATTCGATTCTGTAATGAAATATGCTTGTAAATAAATATTATTATTATTAAAAATGTGCACGTCGTACACACATGATCATGGCTCCATACAGTTTTAAAGCTGCGAACCTTAACCGTCTTTGATTCACTGCAGTCGGCTAAATCAGTTTTAATGATAATATTAAGAGTAACAATATTGAAGATTCTAATGATTTATAACAAAATGTTGTGTTTCATTAAGGTTTCTTTTAAAATATTTTGACCTCAGTTATAACAGTAATGAAATGGATATGGTGACAATAGAATAGAGTGCAGTTTAGGTGGAAATCACAAATGCAAGTCATAAAACAATATAGAACGGCATTTGGGATGTAAGAAACTATCATTATATCTATAGAAAAAGAAATTTCCTTTTTATAGTCGCTTACCTTTTTTACTGAGACATTTCCCTTGTACATCAATCGCGCTTTCTGTGCATTGACATTTGTTATCTTGGCACTTGACCTGGTCTCCCAGATTCGTCTTGTTGCATTGATTACTTACAGTGCAGTTTCCACTCAATTCCATGACCACTATAATAGATAATAGATGCATTCAATAAATAAAGGCTCATTTGCAAATAACTTGTCACAAAATTAGTCCTTAATTCATTCATTCATTCATTCATTCATTCATTCATTCATTCATTCATTCATTCATTCATTCATTCATTCATTCATTTATTTTATTCCATAGATCTTACATGAGCAATGAAGCTTTAAGATGTGGAACATGTCAACATTTTACAATATTACAATTACAAGTTTTACAAATTTTTATAGTTTTACAATTTAGTAATTTTCTACAATTTTTACAATTTTGTACAATTTTTTTTTTTTTTTACATTTTAAAATAGCGCTTTGTTATTTCGAATGAAAAAAAAACTGTAAGTAATTTTATAGTTAAACCTTCTACTCGAAGAAAACAGTTGGTGTCTGGTCTTGACATTTGACTTTTATTAATTATCCAGTTTAAGCAAATAGATTCTGAGGGGTCAGTACAGGGTGTCGATGAAGTCTGGAATCATAGGACATAATACACATACATATATAACATTAAAGAATGTGTTCCACATGTCTGCCATTTTCAACACACGTCCCCATACGTTTTGTACAATTTCTTTGAATTGTCTTCAACATGCGTGGGTTAACAGCACGTGCAGCAATAATTCTTTGACGGAGATTATCCACATTCCGAATTTTTTCTGCATACACCTCAGCTTTCACAATCCCCCAAATAGCAAAATCCATAGGGTTTAGATCTGGTGACCTTGGTGCCCATTCCACAGGGCCCCTTCTCCCAATCCAGTGTCCGGGAAATATTTCATCCAGCCAGTGCCGAAAGAAACCTGCATAATGAGGTGGGGTCCTATCTTGCATAAACCATTCTGGATAGCCGATACCATGAAGTTCTGGTACTATTTCATCGCCCAACATCCTGATATAATGTTCTTCAGTGACTGTTGAGTCAAAGAAGAATGGACCAACAATCTTATCGTCCCATAAACTACACCATACCATCACGTTTGGAGAGCCTTGCCTTTTACTGTCGATGAACCAGTTTCGGTTTGCTTGTGATCAATACTTCAAATTTTGTTTGTTCACCTCCCCACATACGTAAAAATTTGCCTCGTCTGAGAACATCACTGTTTCCAGAAAAGATGGACATGTGGAATACATTCTTTAATGTTAATATGTATGTGTGTTATGTCCTATGGTTTCAGACTTTATGGACACCCTGTAGAATATTAAAATATTTAGGATAATAACCTGCAAGCAGTGTGCTGCTTCCTATTTAAATAATTTGCAATACAAAATATAATAAACAAACTTGGGGAAATAATTGTAGTCTATACATTTTGTAGAAATGTAATAACACCTTTAGCCTATGATTTTAATAGAATTTTCAAAGCTGTAAATTTTTCTTTTCCCTTTTTGTATTGTTGGACGAGATAGAATTCGAATAACTGCACTACAGCTGCACTGAAGTTCTGTACATAGAGGTCAATCATCTGTGACTTCAGTTAGTTATAAATCGTTCTCCATCGTAGCATTATAGCTGTCTACTTTCTCAAGGCAGGAAATCTTTTCAGTTACAGGAACAAGTTAAAATCGCTTGGACTACTCCGGGCTGTAGGGTCATTAACCATTACTTTCTATTAAATGAGTCATGTATCTGTTTCAACTTGTCAGTATTTTGGAATTTATGTTAAGCTTCTGAAATATTTTCTGCTACTTATATTAGAAAATAATCTTATACGGACACTTGTGATCAAGTTTTACTATCTCTCGTCATAGAACTTCCCTGCAGTCATATTTCTGGACTGTAGCATTGCCTCGCCTCTGAAATTCTTTACCTAGTGTCGTCAGGTATTTCCGGACATTGTCGCAGTTTAAATTCAAACCAGGAAAGTATGTTTTATCTCATGAAATCCGTTACTGCGAAGTTGCTACATTTATATGCTGATAATGTTTTCATCTTTGCTCTTGTCATCCAGTCTGCCTTCAAAAAAAACCTTCTAATGATAATAATTCTGTATGTTTCCTGTATTCGATTTGGAAACCTCACAGCAAGACTGCGACTTAAGACACAACGTACCATAGAGAATAGAATTAATATAGTAATGTTATATTATGATCTTAAATACTGTTTCAACTCACTTGGAAGACATTTCTTTTTGTCAACACTACCCAGAAAGTTGTCCTTACACGTGCAATTGTTGTCTTTGCACATCATATTTTCAACTAAACTGCATTCTTTGCTGTAGTTGCATATTTCTCCCATTCCTGAAACAAAGGCACCAGCCAAGTGAACATCATCGATTTTATAATGGCATACGTACGTACGTACGTACTTTATACATACATACACACATACATACATACATACATACATACATACATACATACATACATACATACATACATACATACATACATACATACATACATACATACATACATACATACATACATACATACATACATAAATATGAATTTAATTTCTTATTAAAATATTTGATTACGGATTTAAATTTAGAAAAGTTTAGTAATTACGTCATTATATTATTACGTGTATTTATGTCATTATTTTTGCTCCACCTTTACATAACTTATGTCTTCTTTAATATTATTTATTATTCTTTATTTCAATTTAACAAAAACTGAATAAATGGAAGCTTTGTGATAAGTATGTCAGCCCAACCAACCATACTGTGACCTAATCGATTCTCAGAGCAGGAAATTGTCTATTAATTACATAAGATCTGAGAGACTGGAAATGAACAGAACTATTGTAGGAAATTTTCCTGATTAAATTTTTCCTGCAATTATCATTTCACGATTGCTATGTTATTGTCCTCTTATTATCCATTCTCTGAAAATAACTTCTTGAGTTGTAGAAGAAAATTGAATTGTTTAATTTAGAACAGAAAATATTTTTCTAATTGGATAGAAGACGTTAAAAAATACTTACAGTTGAAATGAGGTTATTCCTCAATAGATACAATTTCAAGAACGAAAAAGGGGTGTGATGTGACGACATACTAAATACAAATGCAGAAAACAATCATTGCTAAAAATTGGAAATAATACATTTTTTTTCAACTGTATAGTTACTATTTTGTTGACTGAGATTTAATGACTTCATTACTATTGCTACAAAAAATTTGACTTTTTAAGCCATGGTTCTATCATTAAATGTTGGATACAACTGATCTAATGTTATTCAAAATTTATTGTAACAACCGTCAAACTTTTCAATATACGAATGTGATTGAACACACAGATGCTATTTTTACATAATAGAAGATAATGATAAACGTTTTCGGTTCAAAGGAACCATCTTCAGATCAATTAATAGACCTACAGAGTACATTGTGTTACGAATAGTGAAGTTCATATGAAGTGGAACGGAAAACATAATAGACAGCAAGGGTGCATATGTCATTGATTAAATGGGTTAAAATAGTATAAAACTTAGAACATTAACACGTTTCATCCTCTTTAAATCATTACAAATTTTCTCGTACTTTCAGATGACTCCTGTGCTTTTATAACAACATTAGATCAAATTAATTTTTTTACGTAAAGACAATACTCTTTTAGTACTTTAATTTTTATTGTTGTTATAAATTTAATATTAATTGTAATTATAATTGTAATTGTATTTTCAATATGGTAGTTGTAATCCCCTGGTAGAGGAGAAGAGAAGGCCTGATGGCCTTATCCCTACCAGGTTAAACAAATAAATAAATTAATTTTCGATCGGATTTGTACTGTTCGTACTTCAGAGAAGATCAGAGCAAGGAATGTGAGTTTTTCCTCACTCTTACAACCAATCCCTAGTATGGAACCGGCCAGCCAATTACTAAGCCTTGTTTGTCCCAGCTGGCCAATGACACCATTCCAATCCACCTGCTCTTTCAGAGGAGTTGAGTTACTAGTTGACCCTCTCTTCTTACCCCGCAAGGACGATACACCCTCGCAGGTATCCTGTCGTGAAATTTGAACAATTGCATAAATAACGTAGGAATGTGGGTAAATTCCGTATATACAACTTCACTTCACTTCATTTTATGAGATATTCAAAACTGTGAAGCAATTGTTTGGTTTTTAAATAAAGGTACACTAATTCTTTAAGTAAGATGATTTTGTTTTACATGTATCATTGATTCTTAGATACTAAATACGAGTATGAACAAAATCCTGCAATAGTCCAATAGTAAAAGCTGTTCATGGACAGAAGTGGTTTTCGATGTCAGAAATGCAGAAAACTTGCATTACGTTGAAATCTCGTAATAAGTGTTGTACAAGATCACAGTAGGCCTACTTCTATTTGTATTGCGCGTAATGAGGAAGAAAAAAAGCTTGTTTATATACAAGTGATAAGATAAAACAGGATGTTATTTTAGGTGTGATATATATACTGAATATATATATATATATATATATATATATATATATTTATAAGTCACTTACCTTTCTTGCTTAGACATTTTCCTTGTACATCAATTGCACTTTCTGTGCATTGACATTTTTTATCTTCACACGCGACCTGATCTCCCAGCTTTATTTTGTTGCACTGAATACTTATATTGCAGTCCTTACCCAATTCCGTGACCACTATAATAGATAATAAATACATTCATTCCATAAAAATATTATAATACAACATTTCAAAAATAAAAGCAAGACAATTTATTTTAATCGTTAGGTCGTCGATCAGAGCTCCACAAGAAAGGAAAATTAAGAAAGTCACAGATGGTAAACACCCGGAAGTAGACCACTGGAAAGAGTATGAGACATCAGACTATATAGGGAAACATTTGCAAACAACAGGCATAATTGATTGAAAAAAATATTCGTTTGTATAGAGCAGTGGTTCCTAAACTTTGAAGGCGCAATCCTCTTTTCGGCGACATTTTTTTTGCGTATCACCCCCTACCGTTCCGGTACTTAACCCCATTCTAAAAATAAAAATTCCTGTAAAATCTAAAACTAGTGTAATTTTACTCAAAACCGGTGGATACCACCGAATTTCCAATTCTTTTTGGTTTCTTAAACTGGCCTTAATATTTGCCGATATATTTTTTCGAACACTAAAACACTTCAATAATAATTTGTAAAGTCAAGATGTTAACATAATAGCCACAGATAAAATCGATAGATTTTAAGGAAACTTTATTGTTGGTGGTTATTACTTGATAGAAAGAAATTTGATTCATTCCTGTGTATTAAATAACTCGTGAAAAATTCAGCGGTAAAATCGTAATATAGCGAACGCTAAGCTCCGCCCACGACCCCTTTCCACTTTTTCCCTACTAGCTCACCAGACACTCTACGTGATAGGCGAGTGTTGTGTCGAATACACATTTCATGTGGGTGAGGATAACTTCCCCTACTGGCGTTCGCTATATTGCGATTTATCCTATTAAACAACTGCTTTTTGAGTATTACAACTGTAACAGACGGACACTGAATCCGTTTTAGACAGTTGCTCTCAACTAGCTGAAATTTAAAAAATAGTATTAAAGAATGACGCATTGAAGTATGTACCTACTGATTAAATGTTGAAACTATACCTTTTTCGCAGAGCGTAAACCAGTTCTGGATCAAAAGAATGCAACACTATCTGGAGCTTGCAAAACGAGCTCTTACATTATATTTTTGATAACACTTGCAACCTCGTATTTATGCAAAATAAATCTGTTGTATATGATTGCCATCACTACAAAAGCGAGAAATGTCCTTGAAATTGAAAATATTAATGTGTGTATCGAATAGAGATTTTTAGAACTACTTTCTGAAAAAACAGACACATTTATATCGCATTTTTTTTATAACTCTTACCGGTATTTTTTATTTTTATGTTCTACGTTGTTTATGTTTCTGAATATTTGTTTTTATTCAAGTTTTTGTTTGAAAATCTCGCGAAATCTAAATATTCACATTTTGTTTCTCTGCCTCGAACCTCGAAACCTTTGCTAGAGACTTGTGTAGAAACATGAATTTAACACTTCTTCCAAGTATTAGAAGAATCCTTCTGTGTACAATAAATTATAAATGTAAGTTAATAAGGCTCTTTTGTTTTATTTTTTTCAAATTATCTGGCGAAGTCCTCAGCTTTTTACACGGCCCATACTTTGAGAACCACTGGTTTAGAGTACTATGATAAAATATTGTTTGTTCTGCAGAGAAGTGCCTTCAAGGTTTCTAAATATAGTAATAATAATGACAATAATAATAATAATAATAATAATAATAATAATAATAATAATAATAATAATAATAATAATGATAATAATCTTGAAGTTACATAAAGGATAAACTGATGGTAATTACCTGGGAGACACATTTTCTTATCTTGTACGAAGCCTTCTTTGCAAGTGCAAATGGAACTAGAACATTTTGCGTTCTGCGTAGAAGCACAGTCAAAAGAATATGCGCAATTTTCTCCAAGTTCTGAAACACAATGTAATATTTCATAATTGGGAATACGTTTCTTATCATGAACATACAATGATTTGTTAATCAATCGCAAATCGTAGATTGCTTCCTTCCTCAATATAACGTGTCTTGCCATATCTTGAACCCATTTGAAAAAACAACGGATCGGCGATAAGAAGTGGACTATTTGAGAATTAATTTCATTTGTTTTTTAGAAAAATAAACGAAGTTTGAATATCATCATATGTGTATTACATTGAAGGTATTATTACTAGTGATTTGAGCAGCGGATGCTACACATATTTTCTTGCACTGGTTATGATATTAAGACATTCTAGTTTTTCTTAGTGATTATGCTAAGATGATTTTCATCAAGCGATGATCTACAATAGAAGATTGGACATAAAAATTGCTGTAATTGCCAATATATTTGAAAATTAATTTTTCCAGAATATAGTCTATGTCCCTGGCTTAGTCCAGTAAGAAAAGATGGTAAGTCCCATTGTAATTTTATTTAAAACCTAGCTTCTTCCATAGATGTGCAAAATGTATATTGCCACAGTTTAGTATATACAGTCACGAAGCTTGAATTGTTGAGGGTACTAGGAACAATAGATTGTATCAGTACTATTTCGCATTGTCTGTAATGAGGCGATAGTAGCGATCCTAGTGGTTAGCAACTATCTATGGATGCATATTCCCAACGTATTGAGCTTCGTGACTGTAAGTACTAGACTGTGATATTATGTTACTAGTAGAACCTGTTTCCTACAGTTTTTCTCTTTGGTGCTTACAGCCTTTTCTATGTCCACTCTTCAATTATTTGAAATCACACAACCACCATTCATTTAAACGTACCATTCAAAGTACAATATAAAGTTTTTGCACTTTTCTGTGTATTAACTATTGTATTTCTTTTATGTAGATGGACACGAACTTTGCTCATACGAGTGTTCTTCGTTCAATATATCTTCTGTGTAATTTAATACAAAAATATCAAATATTACATATCGGATTACAGGCATTCTACGAATCCTCTGCAATGTTTTTTTTCTCTCTCTCTCTACTGTGATTTTGCATCCTATGGATCACTTATCTGAATGTTTAGTGTCAATTTAATATTCTCACAAGCATAGGAATACAATTTAATAATACATTTTTAAAATTATATATTTTTAAAAATCTTTATATACAGTTTGTACATTACACTATGAACAACTGACTGAAGGTTAGCAGTCTGGCCAACTTCACCATCAACTTCAATGTGAAGGAGTAAAAATGATTAAAGTTATTTAACAAACCCGCAGGTTCATTACCGCCCTTACATAAGCCCGCCATTTTACTCTATTCTGTGCAAGATTAATCCATTCTCTATCATCATATCCCACCTCCCTCAAATCCATTTTAATATTATCCTCCTATCTATGTCTCGGCCTCCCCCAAAGGTCTTTTTCCCTCCGACCTCCCAACTAACACTCTATATGCATTTCTGGATTCACCCATACGTGCTACATGCCCTGCCCATCTCAAATATTTGGATTTAATGTTTCTAATTATGTCAGGTAAAGAATATAATGCGTGCAGTTCTGCGTTGTGTAACTTTCTCCATTCTCCTGTAACTTCATCCCTCTTAGCCCCAAATGGTTTCCTAAGAACCTTATTCTCAAACACCCTTAATCTCTCTTCCTCTCTCAAAGTGAGAGTCCAAGTTTCACAATCATACAGAACAACCGGTAATATAACTGTTTTATAAATTCTAACTTTCAGATTTTTTGACAGCAGACTAGATGACAAAAGCTTCTCAACCGAATAATAACAGGCATTTCCCATATTTATTCTGTGTTTAATTTCCTCCCAAGTATAATTTACATTTGTTACTGTTGCTCCAAGATATTTTAATTTTTCCATCTCTTCGAAGGATAAATCTCCA
Source organism: Periplaneta americana (assembly GCF_040183065.1). Taxonomy (NCBI): domain Eukaryota; kingdom Metazoa; phylum Arthropoda; class Insecta; order Blattodea; family Blattidae; genus Periplaneta; species Periplaneta americana. Next base: position 64,992,555 of record NC_091123.1, on the reverse strand, counting down.
ATTTTTATGTTTCCATTTCGTACAATATTCTGGTCACGAGACATAATCATATACTTTGTCTTTTCGGGATTTACGTCCAAACCTATCGCTTTAATTGCTTCAAGTAAAATTTCCGTGTTTTCCCTAATAGTTTGTAGATTTTCTCCTAACATATTCACGTCATCCGCATAGACAGGAAGTTGATATAACCCATTAAATTCCAAACCCTCTCTGTTATCCTGAACTTTCCTAATGGCAACTCTAGAGTAAAGTTAAAAAGTAAAGGTGATAGTGCATCCACTTGCTTTAGCCCGCAGTGAATTGGAAAAGCATCAGATAGAAACTGGCCTATACGGTCTCTGCTGTAAGTTTCACTGAGACACATTTTAATTAATCGAACTAGTTTCTTGGGAATTCCAAATTCTATAAGAATATTATATAAAACTTCTCTCTTAACCGAGTCATATGTCTTTTTTAAATCTATGAATAATTGATATTTGTAATATTTCGTGTTCAATTGGAATAATTTTTAATTCTTTTTGTTAAGTGAAGTTTGAATTGTTTAAATAAAGTTCAGTATATTTCAAATGCAGTGGTCTGTTTCGTATAATATATAATAATTAACGCTGCCTTTTGTGTATGAATTTTACATACATTGTAGGATTGTAGCATACGTAGACGGCAGTGGTTTTCATTACGACTCTAGGAAGTTATTTGTAATATTTCAACATGCTTATCTAGATTGGCAACTCTGAAATTAGTAAAATCAACTTTCAATAGTGGCGGCCATTTGCTGTAACGACGAGAAAGCATACTATCGTGCAAAAAAATTATTTACTGCTCTAGTATATTGAAGTTTTAATTAAATTTCACAATATATTTTAATAACCAGTACAGATAAGCATGTGAACATAAAATATTAATCCAAATAGTACGTGTGTGCCAGTCCAGTAGATAAAGGTGCAGCATAACTATCTTAATGCGCATGTGTCAGTGTGATTTGAGATTGGTTTGCGCTTGATTCGCAAATCTTCCTGAGCGACAGGAAATGGTTTGACAACGGTTTTATATCTGCTAGAACGCCTGACTTTAATCAGCAAGTGATAAGGATTTGAAGTTATCGCTGCAGGAACAGTAAAGTCGTTGTGAGCATGCTCATGATGGTTGCAAACGTTGTAAATTGCTGCAGGAACAAACCTGTTGTATTGTATGATGAAAAACACATGAAGTTTCAAAAAGAGGCGAAATTAAGTAGACAGCAAATTTGATGGTTGAAACCTATATAAAACTTCAATTTACACGTAGGCCTATATATATACGGGATGGAAGGGAAATGATGCAACAAAATTTAAGAGGTGATTTTACATGTTAAATATAACAGAACTTTTATTACACTTTTCCTCCGGTGAAGCACCGTTAAGCAGGAAAAAAATAGTCTTTTCCCAATGTTTGCAGCGCTCTTTTGCGGTAATGGTCCGAGAGAAATGTCTGATTGCTATACAAGCAGATAGGTAAAAATAATTTGAATAGTTAGTGTCTTGAGTATATATATATATATATTTTTTTTTTTTTGCAAATTAATCCGTTTAGCCATGAATTGAAATTGAATAATTGCGAAAATCTTAAAAAAAAAAAAAAAAAAAGATCTTGCTACGTAGCGCAGCGTTGAGTGCCAGTAACTGAGTACAGCAGAGAAGGAGAGGAAGGTAAGACATGGGAATGATGTAATCTGACCTTCATTTGCTTACGTTAATTTAACATTTTTCAGTCTAAAATTACATATAAATAATACCATTTATTTTCAGGAGTGTTAATTTAGTGTAAGACAAATTATGTCAGTAAAAATTATTACAATTTATTCCTGATATCACAAGATTCGTACTTCCGTTTAAAATTGCGATCACAAAGCCAAGAGTGCATTCCTCATTCCCTTTCTACCCTAAAGAGAGCGAGAGAGAGACGAATGCTAGGAGTTGCTTTTTTTTACGTCTACTACGGGTATACATCGTCTTCAACTACTAACTCGGACTTGCCACAGTACAGGCCCACTTGCTAGAGTTATTGCAATAGTCGTGATATTGCCAAATGTTTCATAGAAACTTAACGATTTCCTCTAAAATGGTGAATGTTAGAAAAAGCTTATTTAGATTTTTCAAATCTCCCTTCATGATCTATTACCAGTTTCATTTTGGTGCAGTGGTTACCTTCCATCCTATTACTACTACTACTACTACTACTACTACTACTACTACTACTACTACTATTACTACTACTACTTACTGGCTTTTAAGGAACTCGGAGGCTCATTGCCCGCCATTGGTCCTTATCCTGAGATAGATTAATCCATTCTCTATCATCATATCCCACCTCCCTCAAATCCATTTTAATATTACCTTCCCATCTACGTCTCGGCCTCCCTAAAGGTCTTTTTCCCTCCGGCCTCCCAACTAACACTCTATATGCATTTCTGGATTCGCCCATACGTGCTACATGCCCTGCCCATCTCAAACGTTTGGATTTAATGTTCCTAATTATGTCAGGTGAAGAATACAATGCGTGCAGTTCTGTGTTGTGCAACTTTCTCCATTCTCCTGTAACTTCATCCCTCTTAGCCCCAAATATTTTCCTAAGCATCTTATTCTCAAACACCCTTAACCTATGTTCCTCTCTCAAAGTGAGAGTCCAAGTTTCACAACTATGAAGAACAACCGGTAATATAACTGTTTTATAAATTCTAACTTTCAGATTTTTTGACAGCAGACTGGATGATAAAAGCTTCTCAACCGAATAATAGCGGGCATTTCCCATATTTATTCTGTGTTTAATTTCCTCCCGAGTATCATTTATATTTGTTACTGTTGCTCCAAGATATTTGTACTTCTCCACCTCTTCAAAAGATAAATTTCCAATTTTTATATTTCCATTTCGTACAATATTCTCGTCACGAGACATAATACCTTCCATCCTATCTACATAAATATAATAGATGTGGCAACACTGAAATGGAATAGGAACTACCTGTTTTGTTTTGGCTCCTCAAATTCTTTGATGCTACGAGTTCAATCACTCTAAAAGGGAATATTTATCAATTTCACTTTCCCTTGGAAAGCTCACAATGTCCGTGGAATAGGTGCCACGCGTTTTCCTAATGTTTCCTGAAAAAACATCCTCTAATGTCTCGTTATAGTGTCTGGAAATCCTGCTCAGTAATAGTTATGTAAATATTAAGGAAGAAGAAAAATCGTGTAAAACACAGAAACTGAAGATTTGTATGGTATGTGAAAATTTTACCAAAAAATCATGATTTATATAGGAGAATTTTCTGGAGTTAATTGCATTCTATACATTGTGACACGTAAAAATTCTTGTTCTCATATCGCTAGCAGGAAAGATTTAGAATATGAAATTTCATATTTTGGTGGTCACTCACTGCTTTATTACATGTACTCATTCAACAATTCATTACCCGAAATGATTTTCTTTTCTCTAATGCATGAGAAAACTACCGAATAAATCCAGTCAGATTATCAGCTCGAACAGTTATTGAACCCATATCTGAGGATCAGCAGGCAAACGCGGCTACCTTCTGAGCTACGCCGTGGCTCACCTGGATCTATTGGCTAGCACGGCAACTGCTAGACCACCGAAAAGGACCTTCACACTGCTAAGTTGATTTGTAAATGTATGGAGGGGCAAAAGTACTTATACTTATTTTAAGTTATGTTGGCACAGGTGGTAAGGAAGAGCAAGTTTTTATCACCAACGACCTGCTTACACTCCTACTGAAACACAATGCAAATCACCCGTTAAGGCTTAGGATTTTCCGTAAGAACTAAACACTGTTTTCATACATTCTTCCTAACTGTAGAACCGCTTCAGTCAGTAAGTCAGTTGGTGGTGATCAATAGTGGTGTTCAGATTGTCTGTTATTTCAGTTTTTCAGTTTTTGTGTTGAAATATATTCTAAGCACCATGAATCTGGAAGTGAATATATGGTATATAGAACACTTGTGTTTTATGAAGCCGATGTTGGGGAAAAAAGATAAAGTTTTACATCAAATGGTAGGGATGATTCCGTCACTGCTTCATCCAGCGGCCAGGGGCTTCCTCCCTTCCTCCAACACCCCAAGATATATGTTGAGAGGATACAGAAAATGACACGTGTAAATGAGAGGGTGAATATTTCCTTCTCTTTCTAAAAAAAATCCTGTGCCAACACAAACCGAATGGAACTTTGTGGTACTTACTGCTCAGCAAATGACACCTGTTTTGCTCGTTGTGAAGATAGCGATCCTTACATCGGCACGTTCTAACTCTGCAGACAGAATTGGGTCCTCCCCACTGCAAGCAATCCTCATTCTCCACACACTCGGTTGCTTCGTTAAAAGATAAAAAAAAAATTATATGCATTACATAATAGTCATACTAATACTGCTATATAGGATATTCTATAGGTCTGATATAGTACTTGGCGGGAAAATCTCAGTGAATGATTCGGAATTAGTGCCAAGATCTTGTATGTCAGGTAATACATTTGCAGTTAGAACATAAATCAATAACAAGTAAAATAAAAACCAATGATGATGAAGATAACGAAACAATATGAAACATAATTATGGTAAAACAACAAGGAAATGAAAATAAAGAATGAATGAAAAATAGAGAAGATGGAAATAATCTCAAAATGATGGAGAGGTAAATTCGGAAATAGCAAGAGAAGAAGGGGAAAGAGTGTAGAATGGTAAGTAATTACAGAAAAATGAGAAGGGTACGATAACATTAATGGCGTACAAAGAGGAACAACAAGAATAATTAATAAATCAGAAAATAGGAAATGGAGAACAATGAAAAGAGAAATGAAAAGGAAACTGATTAAAAGAAAAAAAACATCTGTAATCAAATATGCCTGTCTCTTTCTCTATCTACTGATGCAACTATAAGAATATCCCGCTACCCAGCTATCTAACTATGTACCCAACTACCTACTCAATCTATTCGTACCTATCCATTTTTAACTATCTTCTTCTTCTTCTTCAACTTTCCTAGTATACCACTATCGTGGTGTTATGGGATTTCCTCGGATCCATCTACTATATTTTCATTTTTTAACTATCAACCCATCAAAATACTTATCTCTCCATCTACATCTATTTGTGGTCGTTAATAAAATGATCGCAAACGATCTCTAAACGGTCACCACAAAAAAAGAATTCATCACTCTGCATACCAACATATCTACCTATCAACATACATTCCAATCCATCAACAACCTACCCCATCTATCTATCTATCTATCTATCTATCTATCTATCTATCTATCTATCTATCTATCTATCTATCTATCTATCTATCTATCTATCTATCTATCTATCTATCTATCTATCTATCTGTCTGTCTGTCTGTCTGTCTGTCTGTCTGTCTGTCTGTCTGTCTGTCTGTCTGTCTGTCTGTCTGCCTGCCTGTCTGTCTATCTATCTATCTATGTCTGTCTGTCTGTCTGCGTACCTACCTTCTACTTACCTGTCTGCCTGTCGGTCCATCCGCATGTCCGTCCGTCCATCCATCTGTCTATCTGCCCGTCTGTCCGCCTATACGAGTATGTCTATTTGTCTGTCCGTTCGTCCATTCGTCCGCCCATGTATCTGTCTATGTTTCTATCTATCCTACCATCCGTCTGTATGTCTTTGCCCATCTCTCCCTGTTTCTTTGTCTGCCTGCCTACCTACCTTAATGTCTATCTATCTAACTACCTAACTATCTGCTTTATCAGTCTACTAATTATTCACCTTGTCACTTAATCCCATGCAAGTATGCATCCATTTACTGCGTGTTCAGTTCAAAGTGTGTCATGGCTCGCCGTATGCCGTCATGTGGCTAGCCGATGAGCCTCGAGAATTCAATCTTCCTACACTTCCGCAAAGGCGTATTATCTATGAGCCAGAGAAGTTGCCTAACAAGTACGGCGTTCATTCTGAAGAGTACGTACCGATACGTACGGTAACGCCGGTAGTGGCAGAAATGTGAACTGTTTGGAAACACGTACTGAGATGAGTTTTTTTCTTACTGTCGGGATATGGCGATAGAGTTAAGACGATTACTTACGTATTTGTTGACATTAACTTGGACACGGAGCATTTGATTTGTGTTGTGGAATGTTGCGGTACGCAACCGATCATAACAAATACCCTGCGTACGACTTGCCCGCGCAAAACATAGTTCGAAAGAGGTTATGGTAGCACACAGACCGTACAGGCCACCATCTGTTGCTACAACGTTCAAGTTATACCGTACACGTTCTCAAGTTCAGATTGAACGCCTTGAATAATAGGCAACTTCTCTGACATAAAAGCTGAAACTCGCTTCAAATCGCTGACTCACAACAGTGACGTCATGACACACTTTCAAATGAACACCCGGTATAATTACACCTATAAACAGAGAGATCGGGAAAATACAAGTGAAAAGAAAATGACATCTCAGAAGCTACTGCATTGATTGTCTTGATGTTCACACGTTTAGACAAAGAAACTCAGAAAGTTTCATCTATTGCACTCGCGAGTACCTTGCGCGAGGAAAAACAAAAAATGTTTCTTTGGCGTCGCGATTTTAGACATTGTTACTGATGAGACATGTTTTCTTAGCAATTTGATCTTGCTTTCATTGCAATTTAATCTTCATTTGGGAATGTAATCCGTACAGGAGAATATTCAGTGCGTTTTGTGGCTGGCTGATAATACACAGTCGTTCAGCAGAGTGAAACGTAGTTTTCAGACAGAACGAGACAGAACTCCTCTGATACGCAACAGCTTCTTACACTGGGACAGGCAACAGCATGGCGCCCCCTACACTAGTATCTTTGACGAGGCGGACACACCACAGCCACCAAGATCGCCGGACTTGTCTCTAGTAGACATTTTGTGAAGATTTATCAAAGATCGAATATATTACACTCCTATGCCAGATTTGACAGATTTACGTTACCCAATCTTGGAAGCAATAACACTGGTGACACCAGAAATGCTTTTGTTTTTCTTTTGGATGTAGTCCGCACTACAAATGACGCTCATGTCGAGATGTACTAAAATATAAATAAAACTTTTTTTCAGTTTCTCTTTCTAAACGCGTAAACCTCAATAAAATAAATGCAACAGGTTCTGAGATATGAATACTTCTCTTTTACCAGGTTTCCCTGACAAGGTGTACAGATACGGAAATAAAATTTGGAGCTCCCTTATTATAGAATTTCGCTTACAACACACTGCACATGTGCAGTAAAGAAGAGCACCTGTGTATATCGTCGGCATAAAAGAAAAACGCATTAAGTAAAAAATATTACCTCTGAGAAAAAAGCTTTTTGAAAGCTCTTGACAAAGCTGAATCCTCAAATATTATTTTTAGTCATTTGTTTCTCTTTATGTGTATTTAATTTTCAATTCTAAATTTATACACATACATTATTTACATTATATATGCCTTTTTCTTAATATTTTTTACTTAATGTGTTTTGTTTGTAAGCCGACGATATACTACTTGTGGACAGTCGTGCGAAATTGCTGCCTACATACAGGTGCACACCCATCAAGACTCGCTCCAAATTTTAATTTCGTATCTGTACATGCATGTGTGTCTATCTACATATGCTTGTATCTATTGGTGAATCTAGCTAGGCCTATTTATATCTATTTTAGAAGGGTTCATCGTGACACCTCGATTTCAACTAACACATTTGCGAGCATTAGGCCTACAAACATGTATACTATAGCGACATTTGAACTCACAACAGTGACTTCCATAAGCTATAGAAGTTGACTTCCACCAGAAGTGTACAGCATTATCTTGGGAATCTATTAAACCATTCTTGTTTATCACTCTTTGAATTGCGAGATGACTTGATATTTTTCCAGGATCAGCAAACTTCTATAACATGTATTTTATGATATAATGAGTCTATGTTGCTGTTGGCTTACTTAATTTATTTATTTTCGCAATATAAATGGCATTAATTTGAATTTATAAGGACGTAACAAAACCATTTTGTTGGTGACATAGTCAATCCTTTCATTAAAAGGTTTCTAATTGGATTATACGCCTTGGGAAAATAAATTTATACATGTTCATATTTATATTGACAAAAATATTGACCAAGGCGACACTACTGCATTTTTGATCCCTTAATAAACAGTATAAAGACACAAGATAAAAATTCAGTTGTCGGATTATTTTCCGGACAATGACGACGATTTCTTGAAGAGATTTATACTCACGCCGTTTCATGAAAAAATTACTGTGGTTGCAAAGTTACCAATTGAGACCTACAACCAATTCATCGAACCATCAGCTGATAAAACTTACAACTACAATTTATATTGGAAGATTTATGTAAGATTTGGCTTGCTAGTTGAAGTAAGTACGGAATTTTACCACAGAAGCTTTGAAAAATGATCTCTTCCGACATTTCGTCTATAGTAGCATAGAAAACTAAATGTAGGAATCATCTGTTAACGCTTGAAAACAGCTTCCGTGTGTATGAACTGGGTCCACTTATTGCCAGATTTTAAATTAAAATCAAATGCACCCATCCCAGTAAAATATGGATTTTGCAATTTCCTTTTTAATAAATGTTTCTTACTTTTGTATCTAATAAATGTGCTTTTGTGTGTACGTTTTTATCAGGAATCAAGTTTTATTCCACTTGTATTCGTTAACTTATTATTATATCGCCATCCCATGACCTGACACCACGATTCCCAGTTTGAGAAACGCTACTTTAATTTACATCCTTCTGACATTCTTAAATTCTCACTTTCCAGAATTTAGTTTTCTTTGAATTCACGAACATGTTCAATTTCTGATGGTAATGTGAAAGAATAAAAACTACCGGTACTAATATTATTCATTCTTAGATACACTCTTTTAACACTTTTATAATCACTGATGAACGTTATTCAACAAATAATAACTACTTCACTGTGTTAATATTATAAATTTTGGTGGAAAATTACGTTTTTAGACGATGTCGCAAGCCACGTCGAAACTAGTTAATCCGGTAATTTACAGCCAAAATTGAGGATTCAGAGAATGACGAAAACCACGTCGAAACTAGTCAATCAGGCAATTTGCCGCCAAAATTGAGGATTCAGAGGATGAAGCAAACTACGTCGAAACTAGTCAATCTGGTAATTTACCGACAAAATTGAGGATTCAGAGGATGACGCAAACCACATCGAAACTAGTCAATCAGGTAATTTACCGCCAAAATTGAGGATTCAGAGGATGACGCAAACCACATCGAAACTAGTCAATCAGGTAATTTACCGCCAAAATTGAGGATTCAGAGGATGACGCAAACCACATCGAAACTAGTCAATCAGGTAATTTACCGCCAAAATTGAGGATTCAGAGAATGACGCAAACCACATCGAAACTAGTCAATCAGGTAATTTACCGCCAAAATTGAGGATTCAGAGGATGACGCAAACCACATCGAAACTAATCAATCAGGTAATTTACCGCCAAAATTGAGGATTCAGAGGATGACGCAAACCACATCGAAACTAGTCAATCAGGTAATTTACCGCCAAAATTGAGGATTCAGAAGATGACGCAAACCGCATCGAAACTAGTCAACCAGGTAATTTACCGCCAAAATTGAGGATTCAGAGGATGACGCAAACCACATCGAAACTAGTCAATCAGGTAATTTACCGCCAAAATTGAGGATTCAGAGGATGACGCAAACCACATCGAAACTAGTCAATCAGGTAATTTACCGCCAAAATTGAGGATTCAGAGGATGACGCAAACCACATCGAAACTAGTTAATCAGGTAATTTACCACCAATATTTATAATATTAACATAGTGAAGTAGTTATTATGTTCAATAACGTTCATTAGTCACTAATATCACTTCTTAATCACCGAATCAAAGATTTGTTAAGTAACTTGATTGCCACAAAGTTACTGGATTTTGTTGAGTCTCCTAAACACATATTTCTTAGTGCTGTAACATAATTAAACTCTCTAACTTTATGTAAAGTAGTTCCGGAATCTACCAGTATTTTTTATTCATAAACCAACTGTTATAACTTCTAGTTTTGTAAATATTTACATTATAAATAAAAGTTGTAAAAGTGCTACAATGGTATCACAAAATATAGGCTACATTTTTATTTTCACAGCTGAATTATAAATTCTAAATTTTGCGTACACTGCGAATGGAAATTGAATTAATTTTATATGTAAAATTTCTAAGAAAGTGAATTTCCTTACCGGTACTATTTTCACACAGGCCAATGATAGTCATCAGAAAAATTATTAAACGAAGATACTTTCTATGTGAAGAATTCATAACTTTGAAAATATACGTTACTCACTTCGATCTGCAGCCATATGAATGCAATCTAGTCAACGCGTTTCCGTTTTTATCTTTTATGGATGAAGATAAATGTATTGATTTTTTTCAATATCTCATATCAACCAGATAGTCCACATCTGTGGAGTAACGGTTAGAGCGTCTAGCTGCGACACCAGGTGGCCCGGGTTCGATTCCCGGTCGGGCCAAGTTACCTGGTTAAGGTTTTTTCCGGGGTTTTCCCTCAACCAAAAATGAGCAAATGCTGGGTAACTTTCCCTGTTGGACCCCGGACTCATTTCATCGGCATTATCACCTTCATCTCATTCATAAATAACCTATTTGATAAAGCGTCGTAAAATAACCTACTAAAATTTAAAAAAAAAATATCCCGATTGTGAGAAGGAAGCTACTAACATTCGACAGTATATTACAGTTCTACAAGTGCAACGCGTTTCCGTTTTTATCTTTTATAGGTGCAGATAAATGTATTGATTTTTTTCAATATCTCATATCAACCAGATAGTCCACATCTGTGGAGTAACGGTTAGAGCGTCTAGCCGCAACACCAGGTGGCCCGGGTTCGATTCCCGGTCGGGGCAAGTTACCTGGTTGAGGTTTTTTCCGGGGTTTTCCCTCAACCCAAAATGAGCAAATGCTGGGTAACTTTCACTGTTGGACCCCGGACTCATTTCATCGGCATTAGCACCTTCATCTCATTCATAAATAACCTAAGATTTGATAAAGCGTCGTAAAATAACCTACTAAAATTTAAAAAATCATCCAGATTGTGAGAAGGAAGCTATTAACATTCGACAGTATATTACAGTTCTACAAGTCATGAAGTTAAATTACTATTTGTTTGAGGAAATAGTCTTAGTTGGAAATTCCAGATAAATAAGACCTCAGAAATGAGGGATATCTTAAAAAAATAGTAACATCTGTATTAATAATGTTAAATATATTAAAATTATTATTGTATATAACTTGTAATTAGGCCAGTTGATATGGCACAGAAACAAAATCCGATAAAAAACTAAATTTATTGATTTCTTGGTAAATAAAGATTCTTACAAGAGAATCTTTCAATATCACCAGTTTGGAGACCTCTTTGAAAAGTCGCACACTAGTAGACACAATAAAGGAAAAGTTAAGTACAAAAAAGTAGCTTCCAACACGAACTGCAAGGCATAGAAAACAACTTTTAACAATAGCTTGAAGCTTTCATTTTGAGTGTCTTTTGGCGTGAAACGACTACGGTTGAGATACAAGGGACAAAAATTATAACGTTTTGACATAAAAGGTTTCCTCAGAAGTACCATGGAAACAGTAGTCTAAGATGAATTTCGCGCCACGCTGTCCGGCTTTCAATATTGTCTGTTTTAGTGGTTTTCAAAGTGGGGTTCGCGACCCTCTGGGGGGGGGGGTAATCTGATCTGAGGAGGATCGTGAGTTGATTTATAAAATAAAACAAAAACGTGTTATTAACATACATTTATTTGCATTTAGAAACACAAACAATGTTGAAATAAAAAAATAAGTCTTTCAGCAGTTATAAAGTAAAAATAATTAGAGTAATAATTGTGCCTGTTTTTCAGACCGTAGTCTCTCAATTCATTTTCAAGTTCGAGATTCCTCGCTTTTGTTTTGATGGTAATCATAAACGAAAAAACTTAATTTGCATAAATATGATAGGGTAAATTAGGATCTGTTGGACAGTCGGGCATGTTGGACACTTTGAACTTTAACGTGTTACCACGCCACTTGTGGGCACCACATTCTGCTAGAAGTCAATGACTGAAGTAGCCACGAGAGGGGCTACTTCCGTCATTGACTTCTAGCTGAATGTTGTGCCCACAAGTGGCGAGGTAACACGTTAAAGTTCAAAGTGTCCAACATGCCCGACTGTCCAACAGACCCTAATTTAGCCTATAGCAAATCAAAGATTTAAGGGCTTCTTTTGCAGCCTCGAGGTATTCTTTTGTTGTAAAATTGGTCAATACACTGCGAAAAATATCTAGTTTCAGCATTTCATCAGTAGGTACATATTTAAATTAGCTTTTCTTTCATATATATTTTCTTTTAATTTCCGCCAGTTGAACACAGCGGATTCAGTATCGATCTGAGTCTGTCGTAATTGTTTTGAGTATTTTCCGAAAAATACTCAAAAACCAGATGTTTAAAATCGTACTTCGGTTGATATCCACTGGTTTTGAATAAAATTATAATTTTTCACGATTTTACAGTGATTTGTATTTTTGAGATGGAGTCAAGAACTGGGGAGAGACGCAAACTAAATTCTCGCCCAAAAGTTGGTCGCGTCTTCAAAAAGTTTGGGAACCACTCATCTATTTAATGTGCCTTTAGGTTTTCAAAACAAACAGATAGGAGTTAAACCTGAGTGAACTGTAATCACAGGGAGAGTAATTATCTCATGCATCCATGTTAATTACAGAATCAGGTGCCCAGACGCTAGTCCTGTCAACTAACAGTTTATTTATTTCTTCTTTATTTAATATTCGAATTATTATAGGGACAACATTTTTTTAAGTACCGATACGTGGCTGTTTGTTTGTTTGAGGTATTCCTCTATCAAATTTTCCTCGGTCTCTTGATTGAGACTACTCATCCTGTCTGTTGTTCTTTCCAGTGCATCCTTCAGTAGGCAGTTTCTCCTCAGCCAGTCACCTAACCAATTCCTTTTTCTCTTTCTGATCAGTTTCAGCGTCATTCTTTCTTCACCCACTCTTTCCAACACAGCTTCATTTCTTATTATGTCTGTCCATTTCACACGCCCCATTCTTCTCCATATCCACATTTCAAATGCTTCTATTTGTTTCTCTTCACTTCGTCGCAATGTTCATGTTTTTGCCCCATACAATACCACACTCTATACAAAGCACTTCACTTCCTTAGTTCTCTTTCCGGAGGTCCGCAGAAAATGCTCCTTTTTCTATTAAAAGCTTCCTTGGTCATTGCTATCCTTCTTTTGACTTCCTGGCTGCAGCTCATGTTACTGCTTATAGTACTTCCCAAGTATTTGAAGCTGTCCATTTGGTCTACTGCCTCATTTAGAATTCGCAAGTAAATTATGGGAATTATATGTATGAAATGTTAAAATTTGTAGTAAATAGTTAAGAGGTCTTTATTTCAAATCAACAACACAAAATAACGATGTAGTCGTAATCTTTCTTAAAGGCATTTGTTAAAAAAAATTTCTTCCAGAAAACGAAGAAATTAATTAAATCAGGTGCCAAAACCTATGAGAATCGAACAAATTGATTATTATATGCAGGATTATTTGTACTATTTTCTGTTAAATGTTTTAAACCCCAATAGCACCCAGGTCAAGTCAGGTAGTCAAGGTCGTGCGCAATGGGAGATTTTGGGGTTAACCATCCCCCCTCATTAGGGAAGAAATAAGCAAGTTGGAATGTAAAATAGTGAAATATTTCAATATGATGCTGGAGGTATAAGGTAAATATAATTTGAAATCATGATATTGTAATTAATAAACATTTTATAGGCCTATTAAAAGTTTATTGTGAACTTGTTTATGAAGATCAGTTTTCTCCTTCAAAGTCTCCTTTTTAAAAAATCCTCCGCACGGTCTTGCAGGCTATTATTTCTGATGATCGTATTATTGGTAAACGATTAACATCTCTTGTCTTAAACATATTTAAGTAAACCGAAGTAGTAATAAAGTAACTCAAAATATAAATTGAGAACAGGTTTCATAGGAAGTAGGCGAATCAGTGAGCTTCAGTTTCTCTGGAGAGGCTGTGCGTTTTAAGGAAACAAGTCTGGAATGCTGTAGGCCTAAGTACATTCAAAGTCGTCCAATTATTGCGAATCAGGAAGAGGAATATTGCCAGTATGGTTGTACTCAAGTTATATCATTGTCTCATTCTGCTCAGTATAACCCCAGATCACAAATATGAAGGGTTCAGAACCATAATGGGCCAAGTGCCATTTACTAAAACCGTAGAAAACAAGGATTAAAATGAAGTTATTACCATAATTCAATGGAAACATGTAGCAAGTAATACAACGTATACACATTAAAACTAAATGATATATCAGTCTTCTTTAAACTATGATATTCACTTAACTTTAACCCTTGCTTTCTCCATTTTAATAAATGGCGCTTGTCCCACTATGGCTCTGAACCCTTCATATATCTGATCTGGGGTTATATTGAGCAGAATGAGACAATGATATAACAGATTGCTCATCCCCATGTTAAAATCGTTAGCACTTTGAAGAGAACAACCGCCAGGATCGCCACCCGTTGGCGTCACTGGTCGAGTGAGCCAGGAAGGAGAAATATGAAAATAAATCTGAAAATGGAAAAGCTCCTGTAGCATTGTTATTGACTCATAATGTTTAAATAATCAAACACATCGATTCAGCTGACCATAATCTACAGTAATATATCATCTTTATAATGCTATATTAATTCTTACTTCGAATACAGTAGAACCCCGATTATCCGTCACCCTATTAACCGATTGGCGGATTATCCGACTGTCTATTTCTTGCTCTTTTTTTTCTTCAGAAATAAATAACTTATTATGAAGTACTGTTTTTTACATCATATTAGTAGGTTCTTCATATGTTTTTGCTAGAGAGTGTTATTGCAAGCCTTTATCATTACACAGCATTGTCTACTGTTCGAATTGCCGTTCTATAATATAACTTGTATATAAAATGTCTTCTCCATGTATTGTGGGTCCCTATCACCACGGCATGGCGCGTCCTTAGGTTGCGGATAGAGGAGACGGCCTCCAGATATGGAGGGTAGCTGCGAATATATTGAATAAGCAGTCGTGGACAGCCGATAAGGGGTGGTCCTCCAGCTTGGGGGTTGAGCGAAGGGCTAACAACCCATCACCGTAAAAAACAGCTTGTTACGAAACCTAACAATAAGCCTCGGAATGGGACTGATTCTCCGGCACGACCACAGCAAAGGAATAAGGTTATAAGATTTGGTAAAATGGATTTGAGGGAGGTGGGATATGACGGTAGGGACTGGATTAATCTTGCTCGGGATAGGGACCAATGGCGGGCTTATGTGAAGGCGGCAATGAACCTCCGGATTCCTTAAAAGCCAGTAAGTAAGTAAGTATAAAATGTCTTCCACGGGTGTTAACAGAAAATGTGTTGTGCCAAGAATCGAAAAAGAAATGGAAATAATTGAATGGTTTGAGAAAGAGAACTGTGGCTCATCTCGTATTAGAATACGAGATTGGAGTTACAACTACGCGATTTAATAAAAAAAAAACAAGGATAAGGTGTAAAAAAGTATGTAAATCTACATGAGACCTCCTTTATTCTTATCTTTCCAGAGACAGTCATTAAATAGGGCTTCCTTGCCGCTTAAAAACACATAGTTGATAATCAGACTTAAATTAGTGAACTTCTGATCCACTACCTAGCGAGTTAAATACAAGACAATGGAGGAAATAACAAAATCTTTCATGGTACGGATTATCCGATTTTTTCGGTCAACCGTCCAGTCCATCCCCTTCATTACCACGGATAATAGAGGTTCTACTGTATAAAATGTTTCTTCAGGAGAGATCACAAGAGAAAGAAAAACTTTCTGGTCAACAACCTTTCACTGAACAAAAGCTTCTGCAGTCAATTGCTTCTATTCAAAAGGTGGGTAATCAATAGAACTGAAAAAATGAAAAAAGACATCTCCTGGCATCTGTTAAGTATTTAAAAAATTTAAAAGTCAGAGACCACAACTCCATGGCAGTCAATTGCAACTTTGTCACGGGATTAGGGGTATCACGGAATTAGGCACCTTTACCCCTATTACTTTTCATTGATCTAAAATAAGTATTGTATTTTACTTATAGCGTTAAAGCCGTAGAGTAGTAGTAATGGTATAAGTAGTATTAGCACATATCAGCTGTTAATTGTAGTTCCGTATGTGTGCAGTAAAAATAATTGAGATTTTTGGCATAATTTCTGTATCTCGAATTTTCGATACCTCGAAACATTATCCATTTCCGAAAGCACTTCGAGACATTGAAATTCGATTGTATTTTAATTTTATCTTCATGGATAAATAATAGGATGTGAAACTGCAGTTAATACCATCTAACATCGACAGGCAGAAGTAACAATGGCCCGGGTTCGATTCCCGGTCGGGACAAGTTACCTGGTTGAGGTTTTCTCCGGGGTTTTCCCTCAACCCAATATGAGCAAATGCTGGGTAACTTTCGGTGTTGGACCCCGGACTCATTTCACTGGCATTATCACCTTCATCTCATTCGGACGCTAAATAACCTAAGATGTTGATAAATCGTCGTAAAATAAAAAAGTAACAAAACTAGCGCTCGGTGTCCCAGGTGATAGACATAAGAACTATATCATGACAAAATTCCATTAGTCCTCCTGTAGTACTCCAGTTATCCGTTAGATGAGAATACAAGATGAAAGCATGAAAATGCAAAAAAGAAAATCGAAGCAAATATTTTGCCCCTGGATGCTGGAATGAAGTACGTGTGTGTAGCCCTATGTGCAGCGTATGTTAAGCAATGTTGTTTGTGTTACTCGGATGTATTGTTCAAATATTGTAAAATAGTAGATACCGGTAATTAAATACAATTTAAATTATGTAGTCTTTTGTTCTCTTTTCTGTTCATTTTTAATACTTTCCACGCGGCTTAGTTCATACGTCTCATCTTCTTTGTCTGAGCGCAGGTAATATTTAACTTACCATAACTAACAGCGACTGAGTATTAACATTACAATTAGGCAACGTTGCTTAAGAACAACTTTGAAAGTCATTTTTATTTTCTGATAAGTAGTATAATGCTTAGATATGTTTATTTTATTGTTATATCAGTCATCAACTTATCGGGTTATGTTGAAGGTTAACAACCTATCAAATCATGATACATAAATAGTTTATCACAAACGTTTTCAATAGGTTATCTTCAGGTGATGGATAATTACAATGAATAAATTAAAATATTTTAACACAAGGCCTAAAGTTATAAGATGCTTAATTGTAACTATAGAAAATATATAATTTCATAATAAATACGCGGTAAAGCAGTGTATTAACAAAGGTGTACGTCAATGTAAGATATAAAATGTGATCAAATGGCTTGTTAAACACTATTTGTTCCTATGTCACAGACTAAAAACAATGGAAAAAACTTTTTTTATTTAAACACGTTAAAAACATATCCATGTACACTGTACATAAATTATAGCGTATATAATTCTCCAGTGCCTGGGAAAAGTGACATAAGTTAGTTTCCACAGACCTTTCTTGATAATTTGACAACTTACGGAACATCTGCTCGCTTGGAAAAAGAGACATAAGTATTTCTCCCATTACAATAATGCATACAGAAAAAAATCAAATCGACATAAACCAGTGTAACTTGTCATTAATTATCAAAAAAGGTTTGTGGAAACTGACTTATGTCACTTTTCTCAGGCACTGCAGAATGTAACGATTAAAATTGTAAGTTAACATGTGTATTGTTTTTAAATTTGATTACAAATATGCGTTCATTCGCTGCGATATATTTTATGTTATTCATTGTAATTATGCATCACCTGAAGGTGATCTATTAAAAGGTTGAAAATGTTTGTGATAAACTATTTATGTACCATGATTTCATATGTTGTTAACCTTCAACATAACCCGGTAAGTTGATGACTGATAAAATAATAGTACATTATGCAACGAGCCTATAATGGTAGTAATTAAGACGCGAGTATGTTTGTTTATGAAACGAGCACAAGCAAGTTTCATAATTTTCATACGAGCGTCTTAATTACCATTATAGGTAAGTTTCATACGACTTTTTATGCTCGACCATATTTCTAACTTGAAATTATTCCTAAGTATTCATGTTATGGTTATCTACGTGAAGAGCGGAACTGACCTTCTAAATTGTGAGATGTGCGCAGACGCGAAAGTGTTGATTTTTTCCGAGGGACGAATGTCATTGACCTTGATATGATCTAGAGAATAACATGAACATTAATATTGATATAACCTGGAAATTGATTTAGAATTGAAAAACGAGATGACAAATTGAATTTATTTGAAAATTATTTACAATTTGTACTTTAATGATGTGCATTAAAGGGCTACTACCAAGTGTATAATTACTACATTTCGGCATGGTCGAGCACAAACATATTTAAGAACGAACGGCTCGTATTATTCTGGGAGGCTAAAAAGTCACAACTTTCATGAACTAAGTCGCATGAATACATACATGTATTTTAATAAGTTTTATTAGAACACAGTGTAAAATATAGGCTATTGTGTTTTTCTCAGTTGCATGTCAGGATCCTTACATTCTTTCATCTTCCTGTTGTCTCCAATACGAATTTTCTGTGGAAGGTGGAGGAATATTAATCTGAATTATTTATATTAAATTAGATGGTTCCAGAAGGGATAATGCTTGATGTACATAGTTTACTTTTCGCCACTTGGTACACTGCTAGATGTATGGAACGATGAAATTATCACTGCACAAAACAGGTGGCAGCAAGATCAATTTCTACATTAGCGCCTCTAGCGTTTGAGACGGGAAGGTAAATAAGTTTTATATCTTAAGTCTTCATCCACGTTACCTTTTTGAGAATTGTCTCGTCCACTGGCTTTAGCAGACTTTCTCGTGGTGACGCTGAAGATGGTAGGCGTGTAGTATGGTGTGTAGGAATCGGAGCTTCGTCCCGTACTGGTTCCCGAGTTGATGATCAATCTGGGATTGATTCGTATAGTCGCTTCAGAGGCTCTGAATTTCCCTGAACTAGTCCTAGGAATCTGGGTAGTGGTGGACTTCTTCTCCCTTCTAAAAGGGGGCAGTGTCTTCGAGCATTTTCCATATGTAGTGCAGTTGGGTGGAGACCCTGCAGACAATGAATTAATAGTGTAACGTGGGAAGAAAGTGAAATAATAATAATAATAATAATAATAATAATAATAATAATAATAATAAGTTATTTTAGCTGGCAGTGTTAAGACCGTAAGGCCTTCTCTTCCATTTAACCAGCAAAAAAGGGTACAGTAGAGGCAACAAAAAAAGCACACCGACCCTTGTAGCTGATTTCAGAGTCACAGATTCAAATTTTGCTAGTCACAAAACACATCCATCTTGTATAATTAATTGTAACAATGAAATTTATTGCATTTGTTCGATTCTTACCGTCTTTTGTTCCTTCAGTGCCTCAAACTAACAGACGAAAAAACTTTGAGAGTTTTATTTTCATCTGGCATCAATATTACATTTCTACCTCTATTTGGCAAAGATAACTACATATTTTTACATTAAATAGCTGTACATACCTCCGGCTTCACTATCCATATTGAAATTACCACAGTTTGACACAACACACAGCACAGGACTCTTTTGTATCAGCTACAAGGGTCGATCCGGATTTTTTGCCACTACTGTACATACATATTAATGAACTTAAAAGTTACAATTTGATTTCGATAAAAGTTTCGTGTTTACAAGAGTTACTTATGAATTAAACAGCAAAATACTATGAACTATTAATTAAACAATGAAAAAAAAAACTGTGCGGCAGAATTAAACTAATATACATAGAATGTTAATATATTTCAAATATTGTTAGATAATAGGAAGAGATTATTATGAGACAATTGTGTCCACACCTGTGGAGTAACGGTTAGCGCGAATGGCGCGAAACCAGTTGGCCCGGGTTCGATTCCCGGTCTATTTAATGTGCCTCTAGGTTTTCAAAACAAACACATAGGAGTGGATCCTGAGTGAACTGTAATGACAGGGAGAGTAATTATCTCATGCATCCATGTTAATTACAGTTTATTCATTTCTTCCTTATTTAAGTTTTCGAAATATTATAGGGACAAAATTTTTTAAGTACCGATAGGTGGCCGTTTGTTTGAGGTTTTCCGCTATCGAATTTGCCTCGGTCTCTTAAATTGAGACTACTCATCCTGTCTGTTGTACTTTCCAGTGCACCCTTCAGTAGGCAGTTTCTCCTCAGCTAGTGACCTAACCATTCCTTTTTCTCTTTCTGATCAGTTTCAGCGTCATTCTTTCTTCACCCACTCTTTCCAACACAGCTTCATTTCTTATTCTGTCTGCCCAGTTCACAAGCTCCATTCTTCTCCATAACCACATTTCAAATGCTTCTATTCGCTTCTATTCACTTCGTCGTAATGTCCATGTTTCTGCCCCATACAATGCAACACTCTATATAAAGCACTTCACTAGTCTCTTCCTTAGTTCTTTTTCCAGAGGACCGCAGAAAATGCTCCTTTTTCTATTAAAAGCTTCCTTAGCCATTGCTATCCTTCTTTTGACTCCCTGTCTGCAGCTCATGTTACTGCTAATAGTACTTCCCAAGTATTTGAAGCTGTCCATTTGGTCTACTGCCTCATTTAGAATTCGCAAGTAAATTATGCGAATTATGTATATGAAATGTTAAAAATTTTAGTAAATAGTTAAGAGGACTTTATTTCAAGTCAACAACACAAAATAACGATATAGTCGAAATCTTTCTTAAAGGCATTTCTTTAAAAAAATTTCTTGCAGAAAACGAAGAAATTAATTGAATTAGGTGCCAAAATCTCTGAGAATCGAACAAATTGATTATTATATGCAGAATTATTTATACTATTTTCTGTAAAATTATTTATTTAAACTCCAATAGCGCCCAAGTCAATCCAGGTAGTCAAGGTCGTGCACAATGGGAGATTTTGGGGTTAACCATCCCCTCTCATTAGGGAAGAAATAAGCGAGTTAGAATGTGAAATAGTGAAATATTTCAATATGATATGCAATTCTGGATGTATAAGGTAAGTATAATTTGAAATCGTGATATTGTATTTAATAAACATTTTATAGGCCTATTAAAATTTTATTATGAACTACTTTATGAAGGTCATTTTTTTCTCCTTCAAACTCTCCTTTTTAAAACTCCTCCGCACGGTCCTGTAGACTATTATTTCTGATGATCGTATCATTGGTAAACGATTAACATCTCTTGTCTTAAACATATTTAAGTAAACCAAAGTAATAATGAAGTAACTCAAAATATAAATTGAGAACAGGTTTCATAGGAATTAGGCGAATCAGTGAGCTTCATTTTACCTGGAGAGGTTGTACTTTTTATGCAAACAAGTCCGGAATGTTGTAAATATATTCAAAGTCTTCCAATTATTGCGAATCAAGGCGGAGGAATATTGCCAGTATGGTTGTACTCAAGTTATATCATTGTCCCATTCTGCTCAGTATAACCCCAGATCACAAATATAACAGATTGCTCATCCCTATGTTAAAATTGCTAGCACTTTCAAGAGAACAACCGCCAGGTTCGCCACCCTTCCGCCGTAAACCAACACGAGATGGCAGTACAGTCGCTAATGCAATTCAAATGGGAGTTATGACGTAACTACTTATGTAACAATTAGATGGCAGCACAGTAAACCCGACAAATGTTGTTGTCGTCAAAGCCTATAAGGCCGAGCAATCTGGGTATATATGATCTAGGGTATAACTTAACTCTTCGCCTTCGTTATTGCACCAACATAATCACTCTACCCACTTAGCACACCGGTCAGGAAGTAATTCTAAACTTTAAAAAATGTTCTCTTTCTGCAAACCTCTATTTCACAGTACTTGTTTCTGGTTAATTTAATGGGTACTTTTTCCCTTAGAATTTTTTTTAAATTTCGGAAATAGGTTGGATTAATTTCGCGAATATGAGGCATGTTCAATCGATGAAGCCAATTTCTTGAATTTTCTGCAATGCAATCAGAGAATTCTGAGCGGTTGCTTTGTCTTGCAAGTGCTGCACATCTTTGGAAATTTTATCACGGCATTTCTCCAAATCTTTCCTCCTGAACTTAGTTAATGATGAAGAATAATTCGCTTCCTTCACGGTTTTACTTTGTTCTGTCTAATCTGTCATTTCGTCTTTCTCCAGTCCCAAAGAAAAAAAACTCTTTCTGCCGATTTTTAGTGCGACATTTCTTTGGGCGGAGGACCAGAGTATTTATGTTCTTTTGATAGTTCTTTTGTTTCTAGATCATAGTGATGGATCGATTTTTCATCCATAGTTACAATACAACCCAAAAGTTACAATAATTATCAACAAAATTTCTGCAAATCGGCTCGGAAATTGTCACACTGAGTCGTGATCAGAGTTCAGGCAATTAGGTACCCATTTAACAGACAATGTTCTGCTACCAAAATGATCTTGTACGATGTAAAAGACATGTTCATGGGAAATTTAAAATCTCTAATATACGTTTGAACCCAATTATTCCAACCTTCAAAATCATATCATGCACGGCATCGATATCTTCTGAAGTGGTCACAGAAACACGATTTCCAATACGGTGTTCATCTTTGATCTCCGTTCTTCCTTTCTTACATTCCGCAATCCAATTTTTATGGTACATATTGGCCAACAGATCCAAACAAAATACCTGAGTTATTGGATTTCTTTATTGTCAATGGAATAGGGAACAATTATATTGATGTCGAATCTTGTTTTGATATTTGTTCTGATCACACTCCAATTATAGCCACAATAAGTGTAACAGTAATTAAGAAAATACACTCCCCTTCGCTTTACGACAAACATACAGACTGGAACTCTTTCAGAAGTTGGATAGAAAATTGCACCCTTAAACTTCCCCTCAAAACAGACACAGACATTGATACTGCCACTGAATATTTAACAGAATTAATTCAACAAGCTGCTTGGAGATCTACTCCAGTTCTGAGACCCAAAGAAGAAACTTGCATCAATTATCCAGAAGAAATAAAGAAGAAATTTTCAGAAAAAAGAAAACTACGAGCAATTTAGCAAAATCATAGACGACCTGAAGACAAAACCAAACTAAATAAAAGTATCAAAGAATTAGAACAACTTCTCTTTAAATTAAAGAATGAAACCTTCGACGATTATCTTGTAAATCTTAGTGCTGCAAATAGAGATGACTATTCCTTGTGGAAAATAACTAAGAAACTGAAATGTCCTCAGAGAGCGATACCTCCAATTGGAAAAAGCAATGGTGATTGGGCCAGAAGTGACTTAGAGAAAGCTGAACTTTTTGCAAGTCATTTAGGAAATTTTTTCACTCCAAATCCAGCATCTACAGTAAATTCCAATGATAATGAAATTAACGAATTTCTCAGTGTCCCACTTCAGATGTGTTTACCAATTCCGAGGAATTTCTCCAAACGATGTCAAGAAAGCAATAGAAACAGAACTACATCCAAAGAAGTGCACTGGCTACGACTTGATAACTACTAAAATTCTATTGGAACTCCCCAGAAAAGCAATTGTGTTTATTACAACTCTTTCTAATGGAATTCTTAGAACTTCTTATTATCCAGCACAGTGGAAAGTTTCTCAAATTATCTTGATTCCAAAACCAGGGAAACCACCAAATGAAGTGACTTCATATCGTCCAATTAGTTTGTTACCAATACTATCTAAATTTGAATAATTTCAAGGGAAAAATTGTTCCGGGGCCGGGTATCGATCCCGGGACCTCTGATTGAACGTATCAGCGCTCTGCCAACTGAGCTACCAGGGAACTCCACCCGACACCGTCTCAACTTTTCCCTTTATATCCACACAACTCGCGTGGGCTGACGGAACGCCAGACACCCACATCGAGTGCACACAACCTCTGTGTGACTTGGAATTGTGGTTTTCTGTTAAGGTACACAGTGACGTATATATTATGCAAATCTAGTCTTTCAGGTGAAGCTCCCTGTAAAGCAGATTTTAATAATTTGAAGGGAAAAATTGTTCCGGGGCCGGGTATCGATCCCGGGACCTCTGGTTGAATGTACCAGCACTCTACCAACTGAGCTACCCGGGAACTCTACTCGACACCGTCTCAACTTTTCCCTTTATATCCACACAACTCGCGTGGGCTGACGAAACGCCAGAGACCCACATCGAGTGCACACAATCTCTGTGTGACTTGGAATTGTGGTTTTCTGTTAACGTACACAGTGACGTATATATTATGTAAATCTAGTCTTTCAGGTGAAGCTCCCTGTAAAGCAGATTTGAATAATTTCAAGGGAAAAATTGTTCCGGGGCCGGTTAAATATTAGGTCTATGCACTATATCCAGGGATAGACAAAACTCCAAAGTAAAATTCCAGGTTCATTGTAATTACTCCAAATTCTGTTAATGATGTGTTATAATTGAGCCGTTCAGAGCAGAAGTGGTGTAAGTCAATTTTGACTTACACCACTTTTGCTCTGAGCGGCTCATATCAACTAGGCTAATGATTCGGTCGTTATTATACAAATTTAAATGACATGAATATATATTTTGCCTGTAAATGTATATACGAAGAACAGAGAGATTGAAAGAGAGAAACAAAACAAAGAAAAAGTAGGAATTGTATTTTGTATATTATTTATTTGAACCGTTCAGAGCAAAAGTGATGTAAGTCAAAATTGACTTACACCACTTCTGCTCTGAACGGCTCAATTATGCAGTATAAATTTCAATTTAGAGTGATGTTAATTGGATTTTTCACAGCAACATGAAACTTTAAAATGCAATTATCTCAAAACTTTAAATTTTGAGTTGTTTGTCTTTTGAACTGGGCCGTTAATATGCATAAATTTCCTTGCTAGACCTTTTCCAAAATAGGTAGGCCTACTTCATCACTGAGAAATACTCAATTTTATCAAAGCAGGAAATCTGCAAAACTTTGTATCACCAGTCATGGAGTAACTATTTTTCAAACAACACATTCTTTTCCGCGGTAAACGTTTTTGACATTGTTTATAACGGAGGTCCGAAGCTAACTGCGTAGGCTATATCAATAGGCTACTTCATGGTGTAGTTTCTCCTCCTGAATCTGCAGGATACATCGAAGGAAATGAGATGAAATTTATTACTTAAATTCTTCTGTGTTATATTAACACTAAAAAACACCAATCTGAATATACATATATTATAGATAAAACTATTATTTCAAGCAAATACCTTACTATAATAATACCGGACAGCTAGCAATTTTACGTGCGAACGACGCTGGTGCTGCTACCTAGGCGGCCGGTGTGGTGATACTCGTGAAACAAACTGTAATCAACTGCAATGGTGCTGGGCTAGTTAATAGTTTTATTAATTAGTGCTGTGTTAAAATGTCAGGGTGTATATTATGTGCTGTTTATAATTGCTACAAAATTACAGCATTACAAATTGCTCCAAATCGTACTTTCGATTTCCGAGGGATCATAAAACGTGAGTCAACAACATTCTTTAGTATGCCTAATTCCTTCGTCTTTGTGATGATAGAAAAATACAAATTAGCTTTTTTATCTAGACCTTATAAATGAATAGAAGTTAAAATGTATCGGAAATTTTAAGGTTTTATCAAATTAAGTTTTTTTGTTGTCCACTTGCCTTTACTAATTATTACAAGCATCACATTACTATCAGTTTTATCTTTGCAGTTGTCAGCAATGCGTATAGGGTAAACATTGGTAATTTCGTGGCAGTGGTTATTTCGTGATACCTTTTCTTTGCTCTTTTGTGAACTAACCAATGGTGTTACGAGATCCAAATTTCCGCCAAGGGATTGCATATATTGTCCAGTTTCCAGAAACATACAGCTAAGCTTTGTGTGACTATTGTAGTTGCTGCAGTGAGCTTTTATGTTTGGAGAGAGCAAGTTTGCGTCGACTTCTCAGGCGTACAAATTTTGTGGTTGTTTGTAATTACATTACAGGCTTATTACTAAAGGTAAACATATGATATTTGGTACAAAGATTTATAGTATCTTTATGAAATTTTAGGAAATGTTTTTGGAATTTTAGATATATCTGTAGTCGCCATATAGGCTTAGCTTTACTGATAGAAATCTTAGCTGTTTGAAATTTTGTTGAGCATTAAGTGTTACATTTTATATTATTTTAAAAATTGTATTACTATAGGAATTTTAGAAATCTGAAGATAAGATGTGATAACAAAAAGAAAACGGAGACGCAATGGGTTCAGTGTAGCTTCTGTTTGAATTGTTAACATGCTAAGTGTCAATGATAAGTGCTAGATGACTTACTTGAAAGAATTGTAACAGAAGATGGAACATGGCTCCACCATTTTGGACCGGAGACAGAGGCAGACAATGGAGTGGCATCATGCAAATTCACCAAAGAAATAGAAATTCAAAAGTACACCTTCGGCAGGAAACGTTATGGCTACTGTGTTTTTCGATTCAGAAGGACTCTTGCTTGTGGA
This sequence comes from Periplaneta americana, assembly GCF_040183065.1. NCBI lineage: Eukaryota > Metazoa > Arthropoda > Insecta > Blattodea > Blattidae > Periplaneta > Periplaneta americana. The sequence continues at coordinate 64,965,961 of NC_091123.1, read as the reverse complement.
CATCATGCCATACGGAACCACCATTAATTCTGACGGGTATGTTGCAAATCTCAAGAAACTTCTAGTTCGACTGAGTCGTGTTCGACGACATCGGGAGAAGCAGGATGTTCTGCTATTGCACGACAACGCACAGCCATATGTCAGTCACAAGACCACAGACCAGATCAGAAAATTCGGATAGACAACACTGAAACATCCGCCTTACAGTCCTGAACTGGCACCATGCGATTACTATCTCTTTGGTAAACTGAAGGATCCCTTCGCGGAACGAGGTTAGAAGATGACTCCCTTGTGCACGCTGCTAAAGATTGGCTCAGACGTGTTGGTCCAGACTTTTACCGTGCTGGTCTACAGGCCCTCGTTCCTAGGTTACGCAAGGCAGTTGGAAGGGACGGGGATTATGTGGAAAAGTGACATTTTGTTCCTTAAGGATGCATCTACATTCTGTGAAAATAGCAAAGCTGTAGGATAAAAATATAATTTTTAAACAAATGTTATGCATTACTTTTGGAGTTACCATAGTAATATAAGCTATAGTAAAGTCCGTAATAAAAGTGTTCACCCTTTCAGGGCAAAGAAGATCCCTTTTCAATTTCAATGTTTACTTTTATTTCATTCTTATTATGTGTTGATATGTATTTCTATGTTTTCTTGCTATGAATATTAGACAGAATTACTATGTTTGAAGTCTTGTAACAATAAATGAGAATTTCATTTGACTTTAATTAATTTTTCGACAATTCTTCTACCTCTCACGAAATTATCAATGCAATATCACGAAATTACCAAGGTTATCACGAAATAACCAACCTTTCAGCTTAAGCTGTAAAAGTGGTTTTTGGCACATGTTCAAGAACGTATCCAATCTTTTATGTCTCCAGATTTGTACAGCAACTTATCGTCTTTTAGATGAAAAAATCGGAATAAGGATATATTTATACATTTGCATTTTAAATTAGTTTTCATGAAATTATCACGAAATTACCAATGTTTACCCTATAAAGCATGATTGTAAATTCATTCCTAATATCAGAATTGATTTTGTCTCACTAAAACATAGAAAAAAATGTAACAATTAATTACGGAAAGTAATATGAAGTATGCAATATTTCTCATAATATGCAGCTTTGATATAAGATAATAATTTTACATTAAATATTAATCAACATTTCTTAAGTGTTTCATATATTACTCCACATTTGTAACTCACGTTTTAAACAACAGTCAGAATCCCGCTATGTCAATGTTTTTTATATATGGACGTAATTCCATCCCGCTCCGCTAGATGTCAGGTCCGCGATATTTCGCACTCACGCCAATGCTGCTAGTATACAGCTGTCCGGTGTTATTATAGTAAGATATTTATTTCAAGTGACAAATAACTGCAAAATAGTAGCTCAATAATACATACAAAAAAGCTTGAAATATTTTGGCGTTGAGCCCTATTATTTTTGGAATGAAATGTTTTTATGCAATTTTTATTTTTAACCTATTTTTGGTGATTCCAGAACTTCCTAATTTGATAATAACGCTACTTACTCTATACTGAACTCAGAAAATTGTGTGTTTTGGATGATGCCTATATCATGGAGTGGAGGTTATCATTGTGATGTTGATGGTAGTGGTGGCGGTGTATGTTGATAATCGTTACTTTCCGGTCTGTAATAGAAGTCTTGCCTCAGATCTGAGCTTCTTTCAAACAAAGTGCATATTTTTCCTATTGTCTGATATTTGAATTATTCCTATAAAATGGATTGGAATAATATGCATTGATAACTGAAAGACTTTAAATATTTAGAATTTATACTTCAGGAATAAATTGTTATAAGTTGAAGTACCCAAATAACAGACACTTTTTTTTTCACTGCTTGTAAATGAGGATGGGAATAGATATTTTTAATCTGAACGAGTAGAATACATACAGCATTTCGTCTATTTTTAGAATTGACAATATAAATTTTAGTCAGTTTTTATTATTACTTCAAATTATAAAAAAGTAAAACTGGGAAATAATGATGTTTTGGAAAGGTGTTTGGAATAAGAGATACATGTGTTATTTAAGTTTATTTTTGAACATGGACAAAAATCATTATCATATGTCTGAAAATTGAAGCAATATATAACATTGTGAAATCATGTAGATACTTTAATAAATCCAGGAATATTTTAAAATTGAAGGGGTCAATGCAACAGTGGTCTAACTCCTCTCCTCTCTGTTGTTTATTTGGCATTTCTTCAAGTGAAATTAAGATGTTTACGAAAAGAACACAAAGTCGGTCAAATAGGACATGAATGTCTTATTTCGGCTACTATTGCTAACGTTAATATTTAGTTAGAGAAAGGAAAATGATACAATATTAAACTTCGATCTCCAAATTTTAATTTTAAGTTGATTGCACTTATTTTTCCCACCTCTTTAATTGACACAATTCTTATTTCGGTGTATTGAGCAAGTTGGACAAATGAAAGGTTCTTCATCAATGCTGCAGTCTTCGTGTGCCCAACGATGACATTTTGATCAACTGAATCTATTTCTCCTCTCTGGGCCCTGGTGTCCTCTGAAAAAAATTCCGTGCAAAACAAGCACTCTCCATCATCATAATTTTTTCCATCTTCCGAGTCACTAGAGTTAATTAATTCCATTCCCACATCGGATTCTTTATCACTGGACGAACTCAAACACTGCTTCTAGCACTGAGTTTTCTGTGGTTTTTGTTATTTTTCGAACAACTTCTTGCGAGCTCCATCTTTTCTTTGTTTTTCCTTATCTATACTCTCTCTGATTTGTTTCTGATAAGAGTTGATATTATAATAGCTCCTTTTCCTGCCCTGGATGACTTTACATGCGACTACCCACTGGTTGAAGCTTGCGGTTCTTGAAGTGGTTGTTGCTGCTGCTGTTTCTGTAACTCACCGTTTCCAAAGTCACCGTTTCTGGCGCGTGAAATAAGTAATGGGAACGTTAAGAGCGAATAACTTATCTTTGCCACAGTCTGAGGGCATTAAAGCTGACAGCTGTGGTTGGCAGATTGCTGACGTCACATCTGTTTAGACGGTGTTACCACTCTCAGTCTAAGTGGCAACAGATGCCACTGACTGGTCAGTGTGCTCAAGGACATATCCCAGAAACGCAAAGTGCGAGTGTCTTGCCTTTGACGCAGTCAGTGGGCAATAAGACTGGCAACTGTGATTGGCAGATTGCTTACGTGACGTGTTGGGTGTTACCGTTCTCAGCTACACTGGCAACAAATGCTCACTGACTGCTTTTTACTCAAGAACACGCGCTACAAGCTACACTGGCTGTAGTGGCGATATTTACACAAGTCCAACGAAATTTTCGAAACCAGGAATCACAATTAAATGTAATAGTTTTAATAATTACACAAGATTTTTATTTGAAATGTATAGAGAATATTTTACGAACTACTCACTTATGTTCTGATCTTTAAGTAAGGTAAATATTGTCGGACTACACAATTTTAATTGATTTTGGCTATTGATATTACTGTCATCTCAATGAATAATTAATTTTAGTCATTAATCATTTCAATTGGTAATTTTTGTAATGAATAATTGAGGACAATAGATAATTAGTGATTGACCTAATTTGTAATTAATTTTAATTAATAGTTAAATTAATCTTTCATTGGTTCTTATATAGTTATTGGTAGACAAACTGACACGACTATGTAGAAGCATTAACGCTTTTCGTACTCTCAAATTTAAGCATTATAATAATATCAAATAAAGATTCTAAATAAGAGACACTATCTCTTAATAGGACCCCTAGGTATCTCTTAATAGGACCCCTAGGTATCCCTAGGAGTAAATAAAAATGAAATAGCTACGCAAGGTCATAAATTATTATCTTCCTTATTAGCAATGTAGCTTATTACACCTATGCAACATTTTGCCAGCAATTTTCTTAAATTAATAATACATTTGTTGTAGCTTCCATTAACTGCTGTTCACTTCCTCAACAAAAACCACTAAAAAGTTCAAAGTGTGAAAAGTTACTTTGCTTGCTCTCAGTTTCGTTGCTTACTTTCAACTGAGGTTAGACAAAGAACACGATGCCTTAGAAGCACAAACATTGATTTACCATAGTTGTCGAGAGATGGCAAATTATACCAGAGAAGTTAACAATGTATCTCTTACTAGGGCCCTGTCTCTTATTTGGGTACTTTACCTTATGTTATTGTACAATTTATATGCTGATTGATCGGTATAAAGATTTCACGGAGACCGTGTTGCTGCTAGTACCGAAGAAAAACAATGCTAAGAAATGTAATGAGTTGAAGAAAATGTGTGAGATGCCATTGGACTACTGAGAACAATAGGCGAAAGATACCTCGAGGTAGAAAAAAAAAGAAGTGTATGTAGTATTTGTGGACTTGAAAAAGGCTTTTGACAGAGTGGATTGGAATAAACTGATGGGGATCCTGAACAAAATAGGTGTGGATTGAAAAGAGAGGAGGCTATTCTTTAATCTTTATATGAAGCAACAAGTCAAAGTCAGGATAGGAGGAGAAATATCAAAAGGAAGTGGAATATGGAGAGAAGGTAAATAAGGATAACCTTTATCATCTACCATGTTCAACATCTACTTGGAGGGTTTAGTGAATAATGTTTTCAGAACATGGGAGGGGTGATAGTAGGAGCAAGAGAAATGATTGCGAAAATAAATAGTAGGCCCAAATAAAGTACATAATATAAAATTACTCTTTATTGTTTCTTTCTCATTTAGCAGCAATATGTTGTTTACCCTGAATACACTTGAAGAATGAAGTGCATAAGATTTGCTGATATGGCGTTGTTAGCAGGTCCCCACCTGCTACGATACTATGGGACATGCTACTGTTTGATCGACACTCGAACCTATTCAAGTTCAAGACAGATTGTGAGTTTAGGTACTTTTATTAAAGATTTTGATATTATTATGTATAACAATAATGTTAGACAATTTTGGATGCAAAACTGTTGCTTTGAGAACGAATACTTTGAACATAATGTCTTGTCTGTACTGTATTTTATTGTACTTTATACAAGTAGTATATTTGTACATTATGATATTTACGAAATAATTACCCTTGTATTTTTATGATAAAAGTTGTTCTGTTTGCATAAGGTTCATACTACAATTTTCTCATCGAACAGATTCTTTAGGATATATCGATGGCCCAGAACCAGACTGTTCCATGTTCATTTTACTATTTTTTTTCAGAAGAGCTATTTTAAGCTTCTGACATTCAAAGCTTCATTAAACAATTTGGAATAGCTTCATAGCAACCCTATGGAAAGGAATATTTATAATTTTGTTCGATTCATATATGCAGACAAGAACTGGAACACAATGAAACACAGACTTCTGTCTTATAAAAAGTTGGACTTAGAACAGTCTGATTCTCAGCCATCGATATATCGTAGATATGTAAATTTAATTTTATGCGAAATGTAGTATTTATTTAGCATTAAATGAACACATTGATGAAAGACGCTATAGTCTGTACAATTTAACGTGAGATACTAAGTTGCAACTTAAGCATTTTTTTATTATCAATATCAATCCTAGAAATTTCATATCCAAATCAACCACCTAAGAATCTAACTAATAATACTAAAGTCTTTAAATAAAAAGGTAAACAAATTAATAAAGGAGTAGGAAACATAATTCATCTAAGAAAGCTACCCCCTATAACAGCCATAATTAATAAACCTAATATCCGTATTACTTGATTACCTGCTTAAATTTAGTGATTTTCTAGCTGATAGGTTCACTTTACTACTGGCAACAGTTTCTCGAATACAAGTCATCTTGTAACTGTTACGTTGGCACAATTTGAGAAATTTATCAATCGAGGCAAGCTACTCTAATTTCATCACTTTTATTCAGATGTCATATTGTGTGTACATTTTACATCGCAAGTATAATATAACATAACAGCTATATTGTGGAAATATAATTACTTTTGCTTCATATAGCGTCTTGTATATAAAGTTAGGCCTAATGTTTTCATCACTTAATGCAACTTCTTCTTAACATTAGTGCTTTAGTTTCAAGGTTGGTAGCATTGAAATGCCAACCATCTTTGATCTTTGATACTTCACCACATATTGTTTTGAGTATAGTATATAGTGCAATATAAGTGTGGTGAGTGCATCATTGCAAAATCGAAGAAAATTTTGGAAAAAAAATGAGGCATAAATTCGAGATTCTGTCAATGATTAGTAGCTTTGATCAGTGGATGCAAATGTCACAACTCTTATTCCAATTTTTTACAGAGGGCCTCTGTTTTCCTACAGAGACTTCTGTTCACAAAGTTGGAAACTGATCAGCAAGAAACAGGACGTTGAAACTATTCAATATTGCAGTAAACTTAGTATTAAATAAATATAGTTGAAATAATTAATAATAATGAGATATCCAAGTGAGATTAATAATTTCTCCCTCTTCGTTATCAGATTTTTATGTAATCTTAGTGTATATTCCATGAACTTGGGTTCTCTCGCTCTTTAGATGCTGTACCCCTTCATATAACTGCATACAGAAGCCAAGCACTGGTGAGACATGCTAAAGAGACGAATTTTGTGTTTCCGGAACCTGCAACAATTAAAAATATAAAAATAATAGGTATTAATGCTCACTTAACGTGTATAGGAATAAGTATGCATTTCTATAAATTTAGAGAATATCTACTCTTATTGATTTGTCCCTTGGTTCGTAGGTTGATCTGTTAATGGGTTGGTTAAGTGAATTTGTCTCTTGGCTGTTAGATTGATTTATCTCTCGATTGTTTGGTTGATTTGTCTCTATCGAATTTTTTTTTATATCTCTAGGATATCCGAAACACCTTGTGGAAGAAATTAAATCTCTCTATAAAGAAACTAGCATATGCTTAGTGATAGGAGGAAACTTGACAGAAGCGATTCCCACTAATAAAGGAGTAAGAGAGGGCTGTAGTATCTCGCCGACACTTTTTAATATTCACATTGACGACATGTTTAGAACATGGAAATCTTATGTTAATCCAGGAATATATTTAAAGAACAACACTTTCTTGAACTCCCTTTTATATGCTGATGATAAAGTAATTATCCAAGATAGTGAGGATAAATTACAGAAATCAATTTATGTTTTAAATAAAATAACAAAAGAATATAATTTTAAAATTGCAGCTCAAAAAACCAAAACAATGGCATTTAAAGGAAAATACCCAATAAGGACAAAAATAGTAATCGATGAAATAATCATAGAACAGTTTAATATTTTAAGTATCTAGGATGCTACATTTCATATGAAAGAGATATAGACCTGGATAAAAAACTTAATAACTTTCGAAATGTCTGTGGAACAATCCACAGATATTTAAAAAACAAAACAAGAAAAGATACACGGATAAAATTTTTCAATACAATCGCAGTACCCATGCTAACTTATGGAAGTGAAGCCAGAATAATGACAGAAAAAGATAAATCAAAAGTCCAGGTAGCAGAAATGAAATTTATGAGAAGTACACTAGGATGTACAATACAAGATAAAAAGAATAACGTAGATATACGGAAGAAATTAGAGGTGGAACCATTGCTGGAGAAATTAAAGAGAAATAACAGAAGGTGGTGTGAACATCTACAAAAGATGCCGAATTACAGACTGCCAGCTTTAGCAATGGGATATAAACCAAAAAGAAAACGAGATGTAGGAAGACCAAGAGCGAAATGGGCGCCGGAACAGGTTCAACACGAACCTAATCCTTGAAGTGAAGAAGAAGAAGAAGAAGAAGAAGAAGAAGAAGAAGATCTCTAGGTCTTTTTAATTTCCCGGTGGCATCGTGTGCAATAAATTTTTGTGTAAAATTTGTTCCATAACTCAGAATCAGAATTGTTACATCTCGAAGGATATTTCATGCTTACGTAAAACATTTACCTTTAACTCGAACCTGGAGTTAATGTGTTCAATAATGTGTAACGTAACGATTGACATAAATTACCTGTAATGTAACGTTCGCTGTAATTACTGTTTTCATTCCAATGGGAATTTCAACGTCCTCAAGAACTAAACAATATCATTGGTCTTATACTGTAACTTAATGCCTTTGTTCCAGGAATCAAGAATAATCCTACTTCTGTCTTTCAATTCAGTTCAGTAGCAGCAAATACTCCCTATAGAATACAAGTAGTTGTCTAATTCCGTAATACGTTTTCTTCACTGAATGTCACGGGGTTGGGTATCTTGCTAGGAAGTTCACCGATCTCAAAAGTAGGCGAAATATGCAACGGCAAAATTTTGACTGGCATTCGATTTTAAAAAGTATCGCGGAATTAGGGGTATTACGGAAAAAGGCAACTTTACCCTACACTAAATATGTACTTGGCTTGGTTTTACGAGGATTGGACCCAGGGGTCCGTACACTTAGGCACGTTTTGCCCCGTTTTGTGCCCTATAAATTCGATAACTGCCAAGTCCGACAATGGCCTAGATGGCATTCGTGAATCCGACGCTGACAGGTGGACTATCCTGTCTCAACTCCCTGATAGAGCCACGTCCCATTTCGCGGGCGAGTAGCCTAATAAGCTCCAGGAGCCACAAGCCATTTCTGATCATCAGACGGTGACTGGTGGGCCATCCTGCCTCAGCCGCTGATAGAGCCTTGCCTCATCCGCACACGAATAACCTGACAACGCCCGGGGACTCGGAGTTTAAGCTATTCCTATAGCAGCATCGGAAACCCGTACTACCTCCAAGGCTTCACCCCAGCCTATATTTATTATTGCAGATGATAGATGAAATGCGGGAAGGTGGAAAGTGTTAGTGGAATGGTAGAGGGAATCGGGAGTACCCCGAGAAACCCCCCTGCAAGATCTGTTTTGTCCACCACAAATTCCATCACGAGCCGATCAGGAATCGAACCCAGATCACCTGGATGGAAGACCAGCGCTCTATCACGTGAACCACAGACGCGACAACTGTAGTAACTTATAGCGTAGACCAGGGTAATTGTAAACACTTTTCACTGATTTCAAATATATTTCAACATTACATAACCCTCAGTAACGGTAAGCATGACAAAGAACATTGTATTATTTTTTTATCTTTCTTTTCCCTGAAAATGGGTTTAAAATAATAAGGTTGATTTTTTTTCATCTTTTAATTACTAGTTTACATTTAGCTCACCTGTTTTATTTTACCCGTTGGGAGGGGGTAATTGTAAACACCAATTTTCGCACGGGCTATTAGACACTGAACATTTTTTGTTCTGTTTCAGAAGAAAGAGCTGTACTCCTTCCAACTCCAATTTTGGTCACTGGTACATTTCGTCCCTTTAACCTATGATATATGACGATATAGGAACTCGTATCTCTCCTGAGCTTCACGATAACTGTAGTTACCATTTTTCACATTTGTGACAACCCTCCCTAAATCCTCTACAGTATAATTGGGTGGAGGTCTCTTTGCTTACTGAAAAGTACAAAATGTAACCATAGTAAAAGATTTATTAAAATTAAAACTATGTGGCAAATGTAAACACGTCATAATTTAATGAACTGAAGTTATGGGAGGTCTCAAAACCATTGTAATAAGTGTTAACTACTATACATTACCCATAAAAAAACATATTATTAAAAAATAGCACTGTACGTTTACTTACTTACAGTTACTCCTATTTGGCGCCAAACTGCTTTTTAGGTTAGCCAACATGTTAATTTAAATATTCCCCCTAATTAAAATTTTTATATTGGTAGTTTTGTATTTCTTATAGCATTTGTTTACAATTAGCCCCTGTTTACAATTACCCTCATCTACCCACTATTGCAGTAAAATGGGGAAGAATATTTAGATTCCTCAATATTATTCTTTGAGAGAAGCGGTCATCAGCACAGTGCACTTTCAGGCTAGCGTCTCTTACCCGCGGATAAGATATGCACGCTATGCACCCGTGGCTGCTGTTGGGATGCTTTCTCCCTCTCCCTTCTGCACGACGGTGCATATTCCGATACACTCCTTACCCGTTACCCATTTCAGCAAGTGCTGGCGATCACTTTTTAGAGCAATTTTCTTTCAAAATTAATATTGAAGTTCATCTTTTTTGATATGACGATAAAATCGACAACTTGAAGCAGAGATGCAGTCTACAGACAATCATGAAAAATAGAACATCTCGTAAGTTCTACTGCTTTCTCCCTTTACTGTACAATTTTGAACCTCAATAGTACAATTTTTATTAAAGTACCTGCAACGGATTTAATACGATGTAGATGGCAATACGATAGGCCTACCACAACAGTTTTAGATTTGTACAGTGCATTTTAAAAGACAAAATATGTATGCGAACAGTTTATTAAGTATGAAATTGATAAGCTTATAAAATGTGACTAGTTGCGTGAAATGGACCTAAAGTCGGATTTTTCATATTTTTTTATGGTTTCAAAAAGAGGCTGAAATACTGAGCATTAAAACAAAATCTGGTCCTAGGCGCTATAGTTTTTAATATATTACTTATTGATATTACATTATGTACCTTTCGAGAAAAATGCAATTACAGTTTTCATTTTTTTCTTAGCACCTATAAGAAAGATTTAGGTATTTAAAAAGCACTGTGTAAAACTTTGTCCTAGTTTAGTATATAAAAAAGCCTACAGGTAGCGCAAGATGTCAAAACGTATAAATGCAGTTTTTACACCACAAATTCGTTATTTTGTTCTCCTGTAAAATTTTCTTTTACGACTTTAGGTCTCTTTTCGCGCAATACTTTTCAATAAGTACTGAATTTTACTTATAGCATTAAAGCCGTACAGTTGTAGTAATTGTATAATTGTATTAGGACATAACAGCTGTTAATAATTATAGTAACTTACCGTATGTGTGCAGATAATTGAGATTTTGGCATAATTTCTATATATCGAATTTTCGATACCTCGAAACATTATCCATTTCCGAAAGCACTTCGAGATATTGAAATTCGACTGTATTTTAATCTTTTCTTCATGCATAAATAATAGGATGTGAAACTGCTGTTAATACCATCTAACATCGACAGGAAGAAGTAACGAAACTGGCGCCCGGTGTCCTAGGTGGTAGACATAAGAACTATGTCATGACAAACACGGCCGACTTGATGCTCCCTTCGCTTCTTTGTAGAAGCGAATCGAAGCGAGCATCAAGTCGGCCGTGTGGCAAAATTATGTTAGTCCTCCTTTGGTTCTCCACTTATCCGTTAGATGAGAAGACAAGATGAAATCATGAAAATGAAAAAAAAAAAAAAAAAAAAATCGAGGCAAATGTTCTGTCCCTGGATGCAGGAATGAAGTACGTGTGTGTTCCCTACGTGCAGCGTATGTTAAGCAATGTTGTTTGTGTTACTCGGATATATTGTTTAAATATTGTAAAATAGTAGATACCGGCAATTAAATACAATTTAAATTATGTAGTCTTTTGTTCTGGTTTCTGTTCATTTTTGAATACTTTCCACGCGGCTTAGTTCATACGTCTCATCTTTGCCTGAGCAACAGCCTAACTAACAGCGGCTGAGTATTAACATTACCATTAGACAACGTTGCTTAAGAACGACTTTGAAAGTCATTTCTATTTTCAGATAAGTAGTATAATGCTTAGGTATGTTTATTTTTATTGTTATGTCAGTCATCAAATTATCGGCTTATGATGGAAGTTTACGACCTATCAAATCATGATACACAAATAATTTATCACTATAGACGAGAATTTCATGCACTATAAAATAATATGGAATATGGAATATACTTATAAGAAGGGGATATCCTAAACACCTTGTGGAAGCAATTAAATCTCTCTATAAAGAAACCAGCATATGCTTAGTGATAGGAGGAAACTTGACAGAAGCGATTCCCACTAATAAAGGAGTAAGACAGGGCTGTAGTATCTCGCCGACACTTTTTAATATTTACATTGACGACATGTTTAGAACATGGAAATCTTATGTTAATCCAGGAATATATTTAAAGAACGACACTTTCTTGAACTCCCTTTTATGTTTATGCTGATGATAAAGTAATTATCCAAGACAGTGAGGATAAATTACAGAAATCAATTTATGTTTTGAATAAAATAACAAAAGAATATAATTTTAAAATTGCAGCTCAAAAAACCAAAACAATGGCATTTAAAGGAAAATACCCAATAAGGACAAAAATAGTAATCGATGAAATAATTATAGAACAGGTTAAATATTTTAAATATCTGGGATGCTACATTTCATATGAAAGAGATATAGACCTGGATAAAAAACTTAATAACTTTCGAAATGTCTGTGGAACAATCCATAGATATTTAAAAAACAAAACAAGAAAAGATACACGGATAAAATTTTTCAATACAATCGCAGTACCTATGCTAACTTATGGAAGTGAAGCCAGAATAATGACAGAAAAAGATAAATCAAAAGTCCAGGTAGCAGAAATGAAATTTATGAGAAGTACACTGGGATGTACAATACAAGATAAAAAGAAGAACGTAGATATACGGAAGAAATTAGAGGTGGAACCATTGCTGGAGAAATTAAAGAGAAATAACAGAAGGTGGCGTGAACATCTACAAAGGATGCCGAATTACAGACTGCCTGCTTTAGCAATGGGATATAAGCCAAAAGGAAAACGAGATGTAGGAAGACCAAGAGCGAAATGGGCGCCGGAACAGGTTCAACATGAACCTAATCCTTGAAGTGAAGAAGAAGAAGAAGAAGAAGAAGAAGAAGATAAAATCCCAAAATATGCATGTATTCATGCATTATCAAACTATAAAACATGCACGATCAAGCAAATAATACTTTAAAATATTCACTTTCAGTTTTGTTCCAAATTCCTTATTTCACTTTTTTTCACAGTTAACAACTAACAACATTTCTAAATTCGTTTCCATGAGGTTCCTACGCTTGTCAGTCAATATGTTTTTGTATGAAGAGATTTGCCTCTCTACATTGCAAGAAGTTAAGGGTGTAAACTTGAATGAACTTTTTTTCTGTTATTTAGTTGTTTTTTTTTTTCTTTTCCTTCTTCTATCCTGATTCCTGAAGCTAAAATAAGGCACATAAAAATCGAGGAACTGAGGTGTCCACCATTAAAACATGCATTTAAACTGAATATAATGTAGGCTATATTATATGCTTGATTAACCTAAAAATTGCTTAAACATGCATTATGCATGTTTTTATCCCCGAAAAGACAAAACATGCAAATATGCAGGTAAAAAGTATACATATTTGGAACCGGAAAGTAATAAATGGATAAGTACTAAGTTTGAGCTATGTCCTATAAAAACATGCATTTGCATGGAATTCTCGCCTCTATTTATCACAAACGTTTTCAAACTTTTAATAGGTTATCTCTAGGTAATGCATAATTACAATGAATAACAAAGTATTTTAAAACAAGGTCTAAAGATATATGATGATTAATAGTAAATAAAAAATATATGATTACATAATAAATAAGCGATAAAGTAGTGTATTAACAAAGGTGTACGTCAGTGTAAAATATAAAATGTGGTCAAGTGGGTTCTTAAACACAATTTGTTCCTATGTCACAGAGTAAAAAAGAACGAACAAAAAAACGAACGGCTCGCATTATTCTGGGCGGCTAATAAGCCACAACTTTCATGAACCAAGTCGCATGAAAAGGGGTAGACCTATACATGTATTTTAATAAGTTGTATTAGAACACAGTGTAAAATATAGGCTATTGTGTTTTTCTCAGTTGCATGTCAGGATCCTTACATTCTTTTATCTTCCTGTTGACTCCTATACGAATTTTCAGTGGAAACTGGGAGGAATATCAATCTGAATGATTTATATTAAATCAGGTGGTTTCAGAAGGGAAGATGTTTTGTGCACACAGTTTGCTTTTCGCCACTTCGCACACTGCTAGATATACGGAATAATAAAGTTATCACTGCACAAAACAGGTGGCAGCAAGAGCAATTTCTACTTTAGCGTCTCTAGCGTTTGAGACGGAAAGGTAAATAAGTTTTATATCTTAAGTATTCATCCACGTTACCTTTCTGAGAATTGTCTCGTCCACTGGCTTTAGCAGTATTTCTCGTGGTGACGCTGAAGATGGTAGGCGTGTAGTATGGTGTGTAGTAATCGGGGCTAGTTGCAGGATCGGAGCTTCGTCCCGTACTGGTTCCCGAGTTGGCGCTCAATCTGGGACTGATTCGTGTAGTCGCTTCAGAGGTTCTGAATTTCCCTGAACTAGTCCTAGGAATCTGGGTAGTGGTGGACTTCTCCTTTGTAGAAGGGGGCTGTGTCTTCGAGCAGTTTCCATATGTAGCGCAGTTGAATGGAAACCCTGCAGAGAAAGGATTAACAGTGTAACGTGGGAAGGAAGTGAAATAATAATAATAATAATAATAATAATAATAATAATAATAATAATAATAGTAATAATAATAATAATAATAATAATACTTTATTTTTTTTCTGGCAGAGTTAAGACCGTAAGGCCTTTTCTTCCACTCAACCAGCAAAAAGTGTACATACATATTAGTGAGCTTAAAAGTTACAAAGAACACAACAATTTGATTTCGATAAAAATTTACATTGTATACTAATGAATTAAACAGTAAAATACTATTAACTATTAATTAAACAATGAAATACAAACTGTGTGGCAGAATTAAACTAATATTTATTTATTTATTTATTTATTTATTTATTTATTTATTTAAATCCACCACTAACAGAAGCAGGCTTCCAGTTATAAGTGGCTTACATAGATGCATACACAAAATACATAATAAGAAAAAAAAACAAAGCAAACAACACAAACGAAAGAAAGAAAATACATAACGGTAATAGATGCTAGAATATAATATTGCAGTTAATATAGTGCTAAATGTCAATATAATGATACAAAATTATTTAAAAACTAGAGTAAAAATATTATTATACACTTCTTCATAATTTAAATATCTAAGGAAATACAATTCTTTTTGTATGAAATTTTTCAACTGTTAAACTGAAATCTAATTGAGAATCACAGTTTAAAGACAGAGAGTTGTATTACACATGACAAACAATGGAGGGTTCTTGAATAAAACTGTTCTAGGAATGGGAATAACAAAAGGTTGCCTATGACGTAATTCTGTTTTTTTTTTTTACATTGAACTGAAAGAATTTAAGAAAATCACAGTTATTCAATATACCGTTAAAAGTCTTATAGAGTAAAATTTGACTGTTAAATTCAAAAAGTAACTGATTATATGAAATTTGCTTGTCATAAGACGACGCGTGATGTTTTTTTAAAATATAAATAACGTAAAAAATCTTTTCTATATCCTTTCTATTTGTATCTGATAGGACTGGAACTAAGGTGACCATATTACAGACACATACTAAATTTTACATAGAATGTTAATATATTTCAAATAATGTTAGATAATAGGAACAGATTATTATGAGACAATTGTGTCCACACCTGTGGAGTAAAGGTTAGCGCGTCTGGCCGCGAAACCAGGTGGCCCGGGTTCGATTCTCCTCAACCTAATATGAGCAAATAGTGGGTAACTTTCGGTGCTGGACCCCGGACTCATTTCACCAGAATTATCACCTTCATGTCATTCAGACACTAAATAACCCAAGATGTTGATAAAACGTTGTAAAATAACCTACTAAAAATGAGACAATTGTGAAAATGCAGCTGTCTAAAGCAAGAAGTTACCATCTAGTCAGTTACAGTTAAAGTCCGTAGGATTAGAGTGAATTGCTAAGACGGTTATCCTTTAGGCTATTTTTTAAAGTATTTTTTGTCTTGCAGTCCCTAATACTTTGTGACAAGGAATTCCATTGTCGCGAGAGGGAGACTGTAAAATATGTTGAGTAACAAGATGTTCTATTAATAGGTACACTTAGCGTTCCACAGATAAGTGATCTGGTATTTATATCGTGGTTGTAGTCTAGATAAGAGAAACGAGACGAAAGATAATTTGGAGCTGAGGTGTGCAGAATTCGAAAGACTAAAGACAGAGAGTATAAAGTTTTACGTTTCCTGACTCGGATCCACAAAAGACTTAAAAAGGACGATGGTATGTGATCATATCGCCGAATGTTGCACACGTATCAGACGCACATATTCTGAACTCGCTGTAACTTGACTGACAGTTCAGAACTTAGGTAACTGAACAGAACGTCACAATAATGGAAATGCGGCATTACTAGGGTTTATACTAGAGTAAGTTTTAGTTCCTGGGGCAAGAAGTTTCTTAAGCGATTCAAACAGCGATTGGAGGAACAGATTTTTTTATTGTTTCTTTAACTCGAAAATTCAAATTCAGATTATTACATTATCGAACAAAAAACCAAGATTTTTACGACAGGTGAATAAGGGATTAATATGTTGTTAAGTGTAACGACTCAAAGATTACCGTTATTAAGAGAGTTAACTAAACATTTATGTCCAATAATAAAATTAATTATAGCTTGAGTCTTACTTGGATTAAGTGCGATTCCGAATTTGGTCGCCCAAGTGGAAACAGTGGTTAAGTCACAATTCAAATTATCAATTGAGTCATTGATCGTATTGGGTCTGTAATATATGTAAAGTTGTAGGTCGTCGGTATAGAGATGATACTGGCAATATTGTAAGTTTTTTGATATGTCATTAATGTAAAAAGAGAAGAGTAGTAGTCCTAATACGGAGCCCTGCGGCACTCCCGCCTTTGTGCATCGCCATGGGGAGAACTGATTATCAAGTGAAACACACTGTTGGCGGTCACGTAGGTAGGAGTCCATCCAGGTCAAGGTATTGTCTAACAGGTGCAAAGTCTTCAATCAACTTTGCAAGAAGCAGGACGATATCAACAGAACTAAAAGCATTGCTGAAATAGAGAAGAGTTAGTGCCGTTACTTCAAATCTATCCATAGCTTCACGGGTGTCCTCAGTACTTTAAGTAGAGCTGTAGTAGTGCTGTGTCCATGCCTAAACCCCGATTCATAGTCTTCATGGAGTTTGTATTCGTCGAGATATTCCGAAAGTTGTCTGTGTACAATATGTTCTAATGCTTTTGAGAGAGTGGGAAGCATTGATATTGGTCTGTATTGGTTTACTGTAGATGGTGTGTTAGATTTAGGTAAAGGTTTTACTAATGCCATTTTCCAGAGTGAAGGATAGGACCCAGTCATAATAGATGCATTGAATATATGGGTAACAGTCGACAGGATCACATCTATTATTTTACACAGGAGAGTGATATTCATATTGTCTACACCTTGGGCTTTAGATTTCATACGTCGCAACGTCTTCATTACGTCAGTGGGGTTAATGTGTTTAAAGAAGAACTTATCCCACACAGGTTGAGGATAAGATCTGAGAAATTCAAGAGTCTCTAGTTCATGTAATGGTTCAGGTGGAGCAGTGACGAAATGTCTATTCAGACCATTGAGTGACATGTTGATGTTATCTACCCGAGGTTTGCTTTTGTTAGATCCAGGGCATTAAATTTACGCCACATTTCTTTCACACTGACCGAAGGTAGAATAAGCGAATGTGCATGGCGTAAGTTAGCATTTCTTACTGCTTGATTACATTTATTTCTTAAAATTCTGAAATTATTAAAATCTCTTTAATTCTTGCTCCGTCTGTATCTACGATAAGCAGTGTGTCTGTCTGTCATGAGTAATTTTATGGCATCGCATATCCAGGGCGCAGGGCGTCTGCCAACTTGTCTGGTTTTCAAGGGTGCGTGTTTATCGTATAACTTAACTACCAGATCGTTAAATTTTTCGATTTTGTCGTCAATGTCTGGTAAATTCTACACTTCATTCCAAGGTAGGCCAAGTGCGTCATTGATTAATTCATCATGCTCAATATGCTTCAAGTCACGATATGATGTGATGTGAGGTTTATATTTTGGACAATACAAGAAATATTCTGGAAAGATAATGTCATAAGCTGAGGATTAGTCGTAGCAATAATGTCAAGAAGTATCTCCGACTCCTGGGTGTGGTGAGTAACAGCGGAAGGAAGGTTGAATATAATGTAAGACTCAAACATGTTATTAAGGAGTTAGGTACAGCTTAAAGGAGTAAAATTTTGGAAATATTCAACTTTTTTTTTTCCTCCATTACTGTATTTTGTGCAATAATAGAAATTAGTATGTATAAAACACTGTCCTTCTGCTATATGATAAACATGTTTTTAGGATTAAAAAAATATTTATATTTTTTTTTTCAAAATTCAAAGTGAAGTAATGAAGCGTTTCCCTCATAACACAAAAAGTATCCAACATTCTGTGATGAAAGTTTTTGTGTGTATTTATATGCATGTTATATCTACAATATGATGCAAAATCACTTCTCTGCCTTTGATTGATTGTCTGATAAAAATAAATTCATTTTAAAAAATGGTCAAATATCTAACACAAAATCAAAAAAATATTGTTTATTAAGGAATGTAGTTGAAAGAGCATGATATTGTAAACATGAGTTTCAGCAATAAAATAAAAGAGAGAGAACATGAAAAAGTTAACAAGTTTATGAGTTATGAGGGAAAAGCTTCATCACTGCACATGAATTTTGAATTTTGGAAAAAAATATAAATATTTTTTTTAAATCGCAAAAATATTTTTGTCATATAGCAGAAGGATAGTGTTTTACACATACCAATTTTCATTATTGTTCAAGATACAGTAATGGAGGAAAAAAATATTGAATATTGCCGAAACTTTCACTGCTGTAAGCTATACCTAACCCCTTAAGTTGAATTGCAGCGTAATTACGAGTACTTGAATTTAATAAGTTTGTATTGAAATCAACATAAACTAACAATATGGTCATAATGAGGTACAATATTAAGCAAAGGTTTCATTATTGAATGTATACCTACGTTAGGGGATGCTGAACATTTTTATACGTGGACGTTACCGAATGTTAGACATTTTAGTATATGAATATATACGTTAGGGGATGCTGAACATTTTTCATATGTGGACGCTACCAAATGTTGAACATTTTAGTATAGTGGACTTTTTACACATGGGCCATATCTCTGATCCATTGGTCCTTTGTCCTCATTAGGTTTTTGCATTGCTAATTCTATTTTCTCTAAAATTTACTAAATCTTACCCATTGAATACAGTATATATATTATTCCAGTTCATTGGAGCACATTACTTTATGTTTCAGTACTCCTAATAAGGGAACCTTACAAATCTGACATGTAGAATTTTCCAGTCTTGTACTCTTCGATACAAAAGGCTTGTAAAGAAAATACTATTGACAGAAATTGCATGACCCTCAAAACGAAGACTTATGGCCAGTTGCAGAAATGTTAATCATTTGTGATCGAAATTTCATCGATGGGTAACTGGAGTTTGACCGGCAATCAGTTACATTCTTGTTGCAGAAACAACAATCTATGTTTGATCGGCGATCAAAACTGTCATCAGGTTCGATCAGCAAATTTTTGCTGGTCAAATAATGATGCTCTGATCAAGTTTGTTCCCTGTGTTATATTTACATATCCATTTGATATTCTTTTGGAAAATATTATGCTATGGATTCTTCAGATGAAGAAATTTTTTAAATATATGAGCAAGAAATATTGTTAAGACACGGAACATACAAAGACGAGACGAGTTATATTTCATATTTGAAGAAAAGGAGTTTGAAAACGATTTGGTTAAGTAAAGAATCTTGTTGTTTGGCACTTTCAAAAATTGAAAGAAATATATGTAGACAAACTAAAAGAAATTATCCTCTGCCTCCAATGAATCAGCTTCTAATTACGTTAAGGAATTATGCAACTGGGACCTTCAGATAGTCTTGGGTGATATTGTAAGAGTGCATAAATCTACTATATTCTGAGTGATTAGAGAAGTTACCCATGAACTTGCTTTATTAGCACAGACTTATATAAAGCCTCCATATTCTGAAAGAGAATGTCTTGAAATTCACAGAGAATTTTCAGCCATATCTGGATTCTCACGAATAGTTGGTTATATTGACTGCACCCACATCCCCATTATATCACCTGGTGGAAATAATGCCGAATTCTACCGGAAGAGAAAAGGCTTTTCGATAAATGTGCACACTGTGTGTATATCAACATTAAGGTTTTGTAATGTAGTAGCCCGTTGGCAAGGTTCCACATATGATAGCACGATATTCCTCATTTGCAGATTACGTGCTCAGTTTGTGAATGAGGAAATGGAATCCTGTTTGGTGATGGCGGCTATTCTTGCTCTAATTTTCTGCGAACACCTTTGTCTAATCCAAGGACTGAACCAGAGGAACTGTACAACACAACTCAAATACGAACAAGGAGCTGTAGAGAAGGAACATTTGGGGATGTGAAAAGGAGATCTCCATGTTTATCAATGGGTCTTAGCTTCAAGCTGGGTAGGGAGTAATCATTTCTACGCTTGAGTGCATTATTACAACTGTTTATTTATTTTAAATAATACGCATAATCCCTCCATTATATTTAATAACAAAGATCTATCAGGGAGCTCAAATTTGGGTCTCTTGGTTTCTTCTTATTGGAATCACACATCATCTTGATCTCCTAACATCTAAAAAACATATAATAACAAATTTAATGTTCATTTCAACAGCTGAAGGTTGTATTGCGAGCTAATTTGGCGCTATTGCCATATTCATTTCTCGGTCAAATCGACAATCTGTTGACCATATCCATCTGATCGTATATTAACTTTCCTGCAACTCAATCTGTCAGTCAAGTAAACGAGACATCAACTGATCTCCGATCACAACCTGATTTGATCAACATTTCTGCAACTGGCCGTTAAAATAACAAATATCACTTGAGTAGGCCTAGTCTTTCAAGTCGGTGCTTGCGAATAAAGGATGTACTTCACATCAACGAATGAAACGTAAACATAGATAAGCGTAAGCGATAGAGGTGTGGCTGAATAAAGGTGGGAAGAAATGATATGCTCTGCTGGTTAGTATGGGTTTGAATCAGTGTTGCTAAATCTGGCGACTTTCAACTGTTTTTTTTTTTTTTGGCGACAATAATTCTTCTAACTTTTATATAGCACTTCACTAGTCTCTTCCTTAGTTCTTTTCCAGAAGTCCGCAGAAGATGCTCCATTTCTATTAAGAAATTATTATTATTATTATTATTATTATTATTATTATTATTATTATTATACAGTGTACAGGTATTATTATTATTATTATTATTATCATCATTATTATTATTATTATACAATACTTTATTACATTGCATTTTTGTCTGCACCAGATATTTACACACTTCAAAGGTTTCGATGAGGACTACTGTATGTTTTGGGTCATTAACTTACGGCTTGGAAAACTGTAATTTATCACTCCACATACATACATACATACATACATACATACATACATACATACATACATACATACATACATACATACATACATACATACTCTCTCGCTCTCTCTTTCTCTTCTTTTAACCGTTAGGCTTTAACACAATGGGACACAGTACTGCCAATTAGAGTTGGGCAACACGATTCTTTTTCAGAAGTCGATTCCAACGATTCAATCATACATTACGAATCGATTCTAACGATTTGTTCACGATTCTTTTCAGTCTGCGATTCTAACTATTCTTTTGAATCGTCAACGAACGACTCATAGGACACTTTCCTTTGCAAACAACGGATAGAACAAAAACGTTCTACATCTCTCACTTAGATACCATAAGAGGCGAGACATTGGATTGCCTCTTTCTCATTGGCTGGAATCATCTATCATGACCTCCATTAGTCTACAAAATTATCCAAGATAGTGTTTCTTAATCATAAGTTATCAACTGAACCTTATTATCAAGTACATTTTTTGCATTACTATTCTATTTAACTACGGTAAGCAAATTTCAGGTCCGTGTTCATTATTTTGCACACTTAACAAATGCAGTATTTTGATTTCACTCTCGCTCGGGAGCATTCGGTACGATTCGGAAATGTCCGCTGACAGGTTACATCAAACAAGTAAATAGAATTGTGGGTTACGATACCATGCCGATTCGTTACTATTCTTTTGAACGACGATTCATTACAATTCATTTGAACGACGATTCTTTGATACCACGAATCGATTCTTACGATTCTTTATTATTAGTCGTTCGAATGAACGATTCGTTCACGGATCGACCCAACTCTACTGCTAATGAGCGTAGTAAAACATGTCTATCTACCTGTTTCCTAATTCTCTCTATGATTTTCTGGGGGAAAAAAAAAAAAAAACAAAACAAAACAAAAAAAAACATCAGAATCGTGGCCAGCATCGTTGCTGGAAATGATTTCATTGCAATTTTTCCTACTTGCCCTTCTTTCGGTATAATAGAGGGGTAGATATTGTATCTTGTTCTTTGTTTGTTCTTGCGGTATTAGCTAATTGTCAGAGCAATGACACGCTGATTGATATTAATTCTCAAACCAAACGATAACAGATAAGGTGTACAAATACAATACGTACGTTTTTTTATTTCTCTTCCGCATTATATAAGCCGTTTTTTTTTTTTTTTTTTTTTTTTTTTTTTTTGTGAAATCCTGAAATATTGTATTCTATTTCCGCGTTGGGCACATTCTGCAGTTCACATTGCATATTCTATCCGCCGTGACTTGAGAAAATGTTGGCATTGCACAAGTTTCCGCCTTATTCACGTTCCGCCTTGTGCAAGTGTCACCGTATATGTAGATCTAATTAGCTTAGAGCCTTAGAGCAAACATTATACAAAAGCTGTACGTATATTGTAACCATTTCTAACATTATTTTCTTATTTATGAAACTCAGAATTCAGAAATGATTCACTCACGTGTGTCATGTGTTTGATAAGGGCTCTAATACTTACTTACTTACTTACGTGCTTACTTACTTACTTACTTACAAATGGCTTTTAAGGAACCCGAAGGTTCATTGCCGCCCTCACATAAGCCCGCCAGCGGTCCCTATCCTGTGCAAGATTAATCCAGTCTCTATCATCATACCCCACCTCCCTCAAATCCATTTTAATATTATCGTCCCATCTACGTCTCGGCCTCCCTAAAGGTCTTTTTCCCTCCGGTCTCCCAACTAACACTCTATATGCATTTCTGGATTCGCCCATACGTGCTACATGTCCTGCCCATCTCAAACGTCTGGATTTAATGTTCCTAATTATGTCCTCTAATACTATAACAAAGACAAGATCTCGGATTTTTAGGCTCGTTTAGCTAAATCTGGCTACTTTCAACTTTTTTTTTTTTTTTTTTTGGTGACAATTTCTTTTAAATTTTATATAGCACTTCACTAGTCTCTTCTTAGTTCTTTTTTCAGAGGGTTACTGAAGGTGCTCCTTTATCTATTAAGAGATTATTATTATTATTATTATTATTATTATTATTATTATTATTATTATTATTATTATACAATGTATTGTTATTATTGTAATACAATACACCTTGTCCGGGCTAGAGGTATCAAGAAATAATATTGTTCACAATTTATTAACAGAAGGATATTTTATTATTACTTTAGGGTAAAGTTGCCTAATTCCGTGATACCGTGATACTTTTTCTAAATTGAATGTCAGTCAAAGTTTTGTCGTTCGATCATAGCGCCAGACATCTTTCTCGAAATAGTGCATCTTTCGCCTACTTTTGAGACATCGGTGAACTTCCTAGCAAGATACCCAATCCCGTAATATTAAAAAAATTTATCATGGAATTAGGGGTATAACGGAATTAGACAACTTTACCCTATATGTTTGGCAAGGGATGTACAAACTCCCCAAGATTTTATTTTTATTATAACAACAATGCTATAAATCTATACAACAAAGCAAGAAAATTGAAGAAAGCAAAAAAGATACTATTTATCATTGCGATTTATGTCACGAATTTCTAACAGTCAACATCAGTCATTCTAATTGAACGTAAAATGTGGACACCACAGCAAAAAGTAAAGTAAGTGCTATGGCTTTGCTGAATATAAATCTGTTGCCAGAGTTCGAAGCAGCTTTCGTCTAGAATTCAACGTGGATACACCTACGTCGAAATCAATTTTGCAGTGGGATAGAACTCTTTAAAGAGACAGGATCCTTCATTCCACAAACAAAGATCCCAAGAAAAAATAACCGAAGAAAAGGTCGATCGTATACTAACTGCATTCAGCTCAAGGAAGTCCATTAGGCAGGTAAATCATCAGTTACAGATTCCCAAATCACCTGTTCATGAATTTCTTCAAACTACGTTAATACAGCTCCAGCTTCTTCACCGAATTCAGCCGAGCGATAGAAGATTGAGACAAAATTTTGCGACTGAAATTTTGCAACGCATTGACGAAAACCCTTCATATAGTACGTCCGCTCAAATGAGAGCCACTTGCACCTACCTTGAGCGGGAGGCGTCAGGTGTTTCAGTCTGGAAGCACGCGGCTGGTTGTTGGTACGCCAGCGCTGTAGACAGATCTAAGTCGGTGCTCCGAGAACAAGTTCATAGAGTATTTGGTTTCAGACGAGCCCGCAAATATAATGCAGTTAGCTCAGAACAAGGCAGAGGACAGTAAGTGTATATTGTGGCGTTTGTGTCCCATATAATATAAATCAAAAATAAAATAGCTCCAACGTCAAATAAACTTCTCAATGCAATGCGTAATAAAACACAAGCTACCCAATATGAGTTTCCGTATCAAAGAAATACTTTAATGGAACTATTACATTAAATGGGATTTAAATATAAAATTCATGGATCTCAACTAGCAGCAATGGAATCATTACGAATACGGATGTGGCGTTCCTCGTATTTACGGAATATAGAGTATTATCGACAACTGGGTAATGAAGAAGATTACTTAGACGAAACATGGTATGATACCCAGGACGGTGTAATGTGTTGTTGGTCAGATGGGTCAAGTTATTGTGATGACAATTTTTCTTCAGGTAAAGGACAACGAATGATAATTTTACATGCGGGGGAAAGAAATGGTTTCATTCCAGGAGCATTATTCGTTACCCACCAAAGTATGTGTGATGCCCCGGCTGATTACCGTGGGACTATGAATTCTAAAATCTTTGAAGTATGGTTTGAGGAATGTTTGCTAAAACGACTGGAAGAACCGTCTGTCATCATTATGGATAATGCCCCATACCATTCCCGTATTGTGAATCCTGTACCTACCACTAGATCAACAATATATAGATGTCATTAAAACGTGAAAATAACATCCCTTTGCCCACGCCAGTCCCAACAACAAAGTTACATCTGTTACAAGAGATAAAACATAGCCATTACAGAAAAAAGATGTATGTAATTGACGAACTATCACCGAAATACGGCCATGTTGTACTACGACTGCCTCCCTCCCACCATTGCCATAGAATTCGTTTGGTCGGAACTGAAGAGTAATGTCCGGTCAGAAAATGGATTGGGAAACAAATCTGTTCAAGAAGTACGTGATTTGATAGTAAATGTGATGGATGACATTAATAATAAAAAGCATTAGGTGAAGCATATTGAAAACATGTAAAGACAAAAGAAAGTGATTATCGCTCCTTAGAAGCTAGCTTGGATTCTTGTGTAATTGACTTAAATAATGACTCAACGGACTCTGAATAGGAGGTGTTTGTGTTTATTGCTGTATTTACAAGACGCATACGAAGGTTCACTTCAGTCTTCAGAAGGGAGAGATGGCAACGCAGCGTTGTTTACATGGAACCTGTTCGGAGTCGCGTGCCTACTTGCTTCCTGCGGTAAGTGTGGCCAATCGCACGTTACAAGTGGCTCTCATTTGAGCGGACGTACTATATCTTGATTCAGTGATGAAGCTACATTCTATATCTGCGGTAAAGTTAACCGCCATAACTGCCGCATATGGGGGTCCGAGAACCCTCGTGCTATAGTGGACCACCAAAGAGACACGGAAAATGTTAATGTTTGGATGGGGTTAATGCACAATGCAACTATTGGTCCATTCTTCTTCTTGGAGAAAACCGTGACTGGACACAGTTACCTTGAAAATTTCGCTGTGCCCCAAATCTCCCTTGGATCAACATTTCAACAAGACAGTGCTCCACCGGACTATCACCATGATGTCACCAGTTTCCTTCATAGAAATTTTACTCGTCGTTGGATTGGAAGAAGCGAACCCAAAGCATGCCATCAAGGTCTCCTAATTTTACTCCGTTGGGGTTTCATCAAGGACTTTGTCTATCAACAATATCCAATCCAAAATTTGTTATAATTGAGACGACGCATCAGGTTAGCAATTGACCTCATAACGCCTCGAATGTTACAAAACACTTGGAGGGAATTGGAATATCGTTTGGACATTTTCAAAGCAACAAGAGGTGCTCACATTAAGATATACTGAACTGGATGTAAAACTTGGAAATTTTTATATCACATTAAAACAAATTTTCATTTAATTACTCTCATGGTTAAGTCAGGTTTTTCTTTTATTTCTTGATACCTTCTGCCTGGACACGGTGTACTTCAATATAATGATAAAATGTCTAAAACACATCGTATATAGTCCTATGTACAAGGTGAACCAATTAAACGGGCGATTTTCAGATTCGTGTCTTTTCGGTTGTTATCGGGTATTTGAATTCTTACATTCAACAATCTGTTCATTCGATAGCATTTGTTTATAATGGATCGTTGGACGGGTTAACAACGTGCTTTTCCTATTAAGGCATATTACAAAAATAATGATACAATATCCATCACAATGATCCGATACCATCAGCCCATGCAATACAAATCTGGATTCAGAACTTTGAAGTAACTGGTTCTGCGTTAAAGAAAAAGTCTTCAGGCAAGCAGTTCTGTACGTACCCCGGAAAACATTAACGCCGTAAGAGTTGCTATGATCCGTATTTCTAAACGTTCTGCCCAGCATCATGCAATTTCACTTGGCTTGTCAAACACCAGTATACGAAGAATTCTTCATAAGGACTTACACATTGCATCCATACAAAATTCAAGTAGTGCAGACATTAAAAGATGCTGATAAAGTAAACCGCATCACTTTTTGCCAACAATTCTTGGATCTAAATGTTAACGAAGGCATTGTCCACAATATGCTGATGAGTGATGAAGCTCATTTTCATCTCCCTGGATACGTCAATAAAGAAAAGTTTAGATATTGATCACAAAATAACCCTTATGAAATGCATGAGGAACCATTACACAGTGTCAAAATCACAGTTTGGTGTGCAATCGTGTCATTTGGAATCATCGGTCCTTATTTCTTTGAGGACGATAATGGGACATCGGTTACTGTAACATCACAGCGATATGTCCGAATAATTCAAGAATTTTTGTCTCCACAAATATCCAATAATCCTCTCATCAATAGAGACACGTGGTTTCAACAAGATGGTTCGACCAGTCACACGGCTAGACTTAGACTTGAAGAATATGTGCAATGAAATGGGTCCCATCTTCGGGATGTAGTGCTCAAAAAATAAGAATTTCATGTGACACAGGTAAATGCTATTGTGTACACTTTAAATGTAAAGTGAAAGTTTCGTTTCAAAGTAATCAGTGCAATAATTATTGAAGTTTTAAAATCGCCCGTTTCATTGGCTTACTTTGTATAACACAAAAATGGTCATATGGACTGAGCGAGTTTTGGTATCACACTCCTCAATGGTAGCTTACTTCAGTTCCGAAAACACAAATATTTACATACATTTAACAAAAAATACTTATATCAGGATAATAACATACCTTGTGCTGAGACAGTAATTCCTATGAATACCACGGCTACGATGAAGATGCACATGCATTTTTGAAGTGGGTACTCCATTTTGAGGGTTGCCTGGTGTTCCAGTCAGTCGAGACGGCTGCAGCAGATACGTGTGAGATGTGCGATCCGGTATGGCATCAGCAATATGCTTTTGAATGTTATCAGGAGGAAGTTCTAGCCTTACCCTTGTTTGCTCAGTCTTGATCGGAAACAGAGGCAGTTTATACGGATCGGGCTCCACCTTTAACCGATAAAGGAGGGGTTGCTTTGTACAGGGCTCATCAATTCTTGTATTGCTCAACAGAATACAGAGGCCCAGGGAAACCAGAAATGATAACGAAGGACCAGGATAAACGGTGATTTTTAGTCGAGATGAGTAAAGGAATTACGAAAATTAAAAAGGTAAAGAATGAAATCTTGGTTCCCAAGTTACCTTTGGATAACTTTATGTAAAATCGTATATGTATGGTGTGATTTTATTAAATACAGTATATTCACGCATATACTGTGCACGCTAGCTTATCGCCGGCATGTCTCATCTCTAGATGACATCACAGTGAATTGAATTGAAAGAGAAGAAGTGGAAGGAGAAATTTAAAAGGTACGTAAAATTCGTCCTCACAAAGGGTTCAGGGCTGAAAGAAACTGAATATGTGAGCTCCAAGTCTGTTGGCCACTTGTCTCACTGCGGGTTACGCTGATCCACTGAAGAAGCTCTAGAAAATTTTGAAGAGAGAAAGTCGAAAATGGGCGTAACCTCTTAGGTACTACATACGCGAAGGAGAGGGAAATGTGATCAAAGTGATCACAGGACAGGACGAAGAAGAAATGGCGGAAGGTGTAAGTCTGCATATTGAAAGAAACTTTGTCATTTCGCAGTGCAGGTGGAGTCGAGAAGACTCGTTTGTTTGCTGTTCGGATGGCAGAAGTAAGCTTGCACATTGAAAGGAGCTTTGCCATTTCGCAGTGCAAGTGGAGTCGAGAAGACTCAGTCGTCTGTTGCTCGATGACTAAGGCAGGTGAAGGCCGTCAGAAGAGACACCGCGAATTCTAAATCTGCAAATTAAAAGGTTCTCTGTCCTTTCGCAATGCGACTAAATGAGTGACCTCGCCCATGTAACGGATATTATAGATTCTGAACCAGGGCATTTACGTCATTTTGTTAGAAATTGGGAAACTTTATAGGGAAGGGCATATAGATCCGTGTCCCATTTCTCTTAGGGCTCATCCCGACATTTGCCTTAACGCCTTAGGAAAACCACGCAAATACCTTAGGTAGGATGAGTTGTCTCAATATAAGAGACTATCCAATTGCCTTTTAGGTAGAGGGTCCATTGAATTATGACTTGAGTCTTGTTGAATCGTCTCAAAATAGAGACCAGCCAATTCGCTCTATGGTGACTCAATTAGAGGACTGCGTAACAGTCTTCTTCAATATAACAAAGCTTTGTTAACAAATTACACCAAAAATTTTGAGCCATGAAAGCTAGTTAAAATCTAAGAAAAATTTGAAAAGCTCGTGTCGTAGCCTATATTACAAATCGATAAGGAACTATTCAGAAGTATCATTTCTTTAATTGGCTAGTATTCTGAAACTAAATATAAACTATGTTGTGAATTCCATAGTTGCTTCGTACAGAAAGTTCTTTTCGACTTTTAACTATAAAATTACATTTTTGACCCACTTATCACAAAAATTGTTACAAAATCACGTCACTCTTTTAACTCTTTAAGACTGTACATTAGGATTCAAAATTGAACTGTAAAGAATCAAGTCATGTGATTTGTAACAATTGAATACCCCTGGAATCAGGTATATGGTACATTGTTTACCTATGTCCTTAGACTCTTAATCCGAGGGGCATTTAATTGTTGTGATAAATGCATAAGAATAATGTAAGTGTTAGTTGAAAATTGAAAAAAATACTATACAAAACAACTAAGGAATTAACAATACATTTTTAGCTTCAGAACACTAGCCAATCAAAGAAATTATACTTCCGAATAGTTCATTCTCTATTCTTTTACTCAGTGCTGTCATGGTAATTTTTCTCTTGGCCTCACCCCTTGTTTTCTCCCTTGAAATATATTTTACTCTTCTCTCTCCGAATATCCCTTAATGATTTTTTTAATATTAAAGAAGAAGTAAAGAAATTGTTTTGCTTTACATTTCAATTGTACAACAAGCTTGATTTAAAGAGTATACCATGTAGCCTCACCGTAGATGCACACTTGTCTCGATGAATCTTGGAGTGTGTATTTGCAGCACTTCTTGTTTTTCAACCATTATTTTATATAATTCTGGATTCCAGTGCTGCAGTGGTGGACAATTTTTGTTTATGAACATCAAACAAAATACATTAGGAACAGCAAGAGATTATCTAAGATCTGTACAGATCTCCGCGTACAAAACTTAAGCACCTATATGGCGTATGGCTCCATGTAGACAAAATTTTCCTTTCGCCATACGATTAATTAAAAAAAAATTAGGTTCCCATATGATGTATGGCCCCGTATGGCCTCCATGACAGCACTGCTTTTACCCTTAAAACTAAATAAAAAATTTATTTTACAAACAATTTCAAATTAGTGGAACTCCGAAAATATTGAGAAGATGACTCATGTTTATATGACATTTTTTGCTCAAAATGTCTTCGGAAATAAGCTCCATAGGTAGCTATAACTTCTCGTGAATCGAATAAATAGTCAATATTTTAGAGTATTTAGTATGGGCTATTCTGAGTAAGAACATGTGTCGAATTTTCACTGATTGTGGAATTACAGCTGTTTGAATGTGACGCATGATCCAAATCCCACATTTCCTGGATGATGGATTGGTCATTGTGGTCACGTACATTGACTACCAAGATGCCTAGACCTTATTCTTATCGATTTTTGTCTGTAGGGATGGATGAAAGGTAAAATATACAAAATTAAAGTAAACAAAAGGAATAGTGTTGGTCTCATAAAAGAACGACACTTACTGTCGTCAGTAGATCGAAAAAATGCATTGAACAGTTGAAATGTATTGTCACCATAACCTGTAAATTAGCAGTAAATCATTAAGTAATTTTGTCTTTCCTTTTTGCCACTTATAACGATTGTTATGCGTAATATTAAAACAGTTTCATCTCCATACCGACTGAAAATTGGACACATGTTTATGTGATTTTTTTACTCAGAATAATCTACACTAACACCCCTCTTGAAATATATACTATTCCTTGTGAATAATCCTGTACAGATTCAACTCTTGTACTTTGGACGTAGTAAGATATTGAAGTTGGGGAGTGAGCGAAAATTGCATATTTTCAGTAATTACGTAACAATATTCATTCTACATCTTGATAACACAACTTTTAACATCATATCACACGGAATAATATGTATTAAATTATGCCTTTCTCGTGTTAAATTTTACCGTACCTGGTTAACATGTTTCAGCTCGTTATGGGCCATCTTCAGAACTGGTTGGTGCTGATCTTGGCGCCTTTTGTTTGTGTTTAGAAGATGATGTCATAGATGATATTAAGATATATTATGGATCATATAGGAAACGAAAATAATAGGGAACTGGCAAAAATATAATTATGAACTGTAAAAGAATGCAATGACAAGTGAAAGAAAAGAACTAAAAAAAAAGAGGGCATGTATGTGCTCGATCCAGGAACTTTCGGGCTGCATACCTAATCACGTTATTCAATAGACTACACTAGACCAGGGAATTCTTTAGAATCACAGCCGCTTATGTAACATTTTCTTATATTACAAGGTTGAGAATATAATTCGAAAGCTAAAATCTTGAAAATTGACGTCAATTTGGCAGGATCAGGTTTTCGGGTGGATAGCCTAGCTCTAGCCTACTCATTTTCCTTATATCTAAAGGTCACAGCTTATTTTAAGATTATTTCCATAAAATATAAAGATAATTATAGTAGTACTGATATATTAATTATTTTCATCTTACATTATCATTCAATATTACTAAAATTATAACTATCTTTATATCTCACAGTCCAAAATACATATGATCAGTGGCGGCTCGTGAACTTTGGATTGGGAGAGCTGCAGTAGATTTCGGTACATACAAATTTTACTTCTTGATACCATTACTGATAAGTATAGGACAAAAATAAATGCACTACATATCGAAAAACCAAAACTTCCTGACTTAGTTGGGAGATGTCTGTAGGACCATTTGCTAATCCCTAAGAAAAACTAATACCATCGATTTCAGTCTGAATTTCAGATCGGCAGACCCTCAACTTACAATCTACCAGTTCATTCTGAATTGTCTAAGAATAACCTTAAACAGTGACATGTTCCAAATGATTTTTGAGAGGCTCGTTTAGATTAGTCACGAACTGTAGCAACCCACGAAACACATCAGGGTTCTTCGAATCGTTTTTTCATCATGTCCCCTAAGGGGAAGTTCATATTGGCCACAAAATTTGATACAATCAATTTTTTTTAAATAATTTCACGATTTTTTCTCACTTCTTGATTATGTTTGAGAATGTTTGTTCTGTTCGTTTCACTTAATTGCACAGCAGTATGAGTTGCGTAACATAGCCAATGAAACAACATTTTTCAGGTGAGACTGCGAAGATTCGTGCATTTTGATTTTTAGGGACAAATGTCCTAAATCTGTCACACCACTCCTAGTCCATGCAGTATCACCACCGAAGAGGAGGCAAGGAAAACAAAATACAGATTTTTTTTGTTCACATCCACGTAACCACAAATGCTTAGCTTAAATTTCATTACATATATGCTCTATTTCGACTGGCTGAAGCTTAAGTAAGATTTAAGTCGGGTAACGGACGACCCTTTAATTTCACTTCATTATATCAATATTCTCCGCAAGGGAAAGTTGAGAAAAATAAAATTAATATTCTGTAATTCACACACACTCATACTTGCACATTTGCACTGGTTAAGTTACGGCATTAAGACGTCACACCAAAGCAACACTCAGATATACTGATGGTCAACAATTTTCTAAAACTGGAAAAGAAGTCTCTTTCGTATTTTACGTGCTATATCAAAAGGATTCTACTCGTGCAATCATTTTGAGTTAAGGCAAATATTAGGTTCTGCTGGAGGCTGGATATATACGTAATAATAAGGCAAAAGAGAATATTAATTTCGTTATATTAACTCGATAAGATTCTACAACAATAAGTATGTGAAAAGAAAAGAAAAATGTTGTCATTAAGTTTCAAGGGAATAGAGAATCCATTTGACGCAGCATTACAATAGCGGTGTGGGAGGAGAGGAAAGATCCCTTGTTGCCTGGCTCTGCAACCACTGCAGCGAAATATGGTTTTTAAACAGCGGCAGTTTTCCTCTGTTTCCCTTCACCTCTCTACCCCCTGACCAAGCAAGACACACTCTCTATGAGCTGACCACCCTGCAGATCCCAGGACGACTTTGAATGCAGTATCAATTCCAATACAGTCGACGCGCAAAAAGATTATGCATAAGATAATAGTACATATTCCCGCCTAGATGAAATATAAAGCAATTTACCAATAAAAGCTGTAACAATTCTTCTAAAAATTAAAATAAATATTATTTTTATTTTCCTGTCAAAGCAGGGAGTGCTGCAGCTCCGCAGCTCTTATGGACGAGCCGCCCCTGCATATGATAAATGTGGTTTTACTCCCTAAGTATGTATTAATACATTATAGTCCTTCAAGCTGCATTTTCTTGCACATTAGAGAGAGTACAAAATTACACAATTTACTTTGGAATTGTTGTAAAAATGAACAGCAGGTCTGTTCCAACGCGATGTTCCATAGCCCTTTTGGCTCTTAGCTGCTACTTGTCCACAGTGTTGCGAACTCAAATATTCGGAAAAGCGCCACACAGTAGTTCAAACGTCTCTAGATTCCTTAGTATCATTAGAGGAAGTGTTATTTTTGTCGTTCGAGGGTGTTCAAAAAATCACTAAATCCCTATTTAAGCAACAGAAAAGATAAAAGAAATTTTCGCCAGAAAACAGTTTAAAATCCAAATTTAGCGACAAAATAGCTAAATTGGCACCACTGCAGTTGTGTGTCTGCAGTATAGCGTTGCTCAAGTCTAGATAATATTATAATATATTATGTTCCTAGACAACGTACAATTCTCGATTCCTCATACCTGCTCGTTTCGAAACAGGAGAATAGTTTCTATCCTTGCCGAATGTAACGATATCTTATGATGTGGATTATGGCAATGCTGTTTATAATGATGCTGAAGGGAATGTAGTGCGAATGGAAATAACAGATTTTTCACTTAATACTTTAATTGAATACAAATTACAAACATAATCCTAATAAAATTTTCGTTGAAATAATACTTTAATTGAATACAAATTACAAACATCATCATCATCATCATCATACATGACATTACAGCTCATTATGGGCCCTAGCCTTCTTCAGAAAGTCCTTCCAGACTTCTCTATTTGCTGCTAAATTCTTCCAATTTCTAATTTTACTAATTCTAATATTCTGCAAGACATCATCTTCCCATCTTAATTTCGGTCTTCCAACTTTTCTTGTTTGTAATGGTTGTGTCATATAGATCTTTTTAGCAGTTTTATTATTGTCCATACGTATCAAATGTCCAGCCCAGGCGAATCTATTAATTTTAATATAGGCCTACTTCACTAAGTCAGGTTCCTTATATAATTCATACAATTCACAATTTCTCCGTCAACGAACATAATAATTTCGTGTTTTATTTCCATCTTACGTTTAGGCCTACTACTACAACAGTATCTTCAATATTATCTTTTAATAATCTGTGATTAATATTCAATTAACAGGTTCTCAAAGTCAACGAAATTCTTATCACATTTAGCAGCCATTGTTATTATATTATTAACATTATTGACAGAAATACTTAATAATTTATTTTTACATTCTTCAAATAACTTATACTCCGCTTCAGCAGAAAATGCATCTGAAGGTCAAATACAAGCTCTTCTGCCGTCTCCCAGTGAATCTTAAAACTCCGTGCGGTATTGCGAGTGGGAGTTTTATCTCTACCCCAGCATGTCTTGAATCAGCATAGGCCACGCGGTGCCATGGTGGTACCTACTATATGCGTATAAATGAAAACATCAGTCTTTTACAGATTGCACAATTAATTTTTATTTTGTTATTGGGTTATTTTACGACGCTGTATCAACATCTAGGTTATTTAGCGTCTGAATGATATGAAGGTGATAATGCCGTTGAAATGAGTCCGGGGTCCAGCACCGAAAGTTACCCAGCATTTGCTCGTATTGGGTTGAGGGAAAACCCCGGGAAAAACCTCAACCAGATAACTTGTCCCGACCGGGATTCGAACCCGGGCCACCTGGTTTCGCAGCCAGACGCGCTGACCGTTACTCCACAGGTGTGGACTGCACAATTAACATACTACTGTTTTCAATACGGCTGAGTCATTGCTCTTTAAATTCGTGTCTGCTGTATTAATTGTTTTATTATTCTACATTTTTATTTAGCTAATTTAGTTTATTGGTTATTTTGACATTATAGTTATCTACTACACTATTTTAAAAAAAGGCAAATAAAAAGGACAATCTGATTTGCGAAGTCATACCAAAAAGACCTTTTACAATGTGTAGGGTAAAGGTGCCTGATTCCGTGATACCCCTAATCCCGTGGTAAAATTTCAATTGACTGCCATGGAGTTGTGATCTCTGACTTTTAAGTTTTTGAAATACCCAACAGATGCCAGGAGGTGTCTTCTTTTCAATCCTATTGATTACCCGCTTTTGAATACTGTAGAAGCAGTCGACTGCAGAAGCTTTTGTTCAGTGAAAGCTGGTTGACCAGTAAGTTTTTCTTTCTTTTGTGACCACTTCTGAAGAAACATTTTATATTTGAGGTAAGAATTAATATAGAATTATAAAAATGATATATTACTGTAAATTATAGTCAGCTGAATCAATGTGTATGATTTTTTAAACATTATGAGACAATAACAATGCTATAGGAGTTTTCCTATTTTCGGATTTACTTTCATATTTTCCTTCTTCGCTCACTCGACCAGTGATGCCAACGCTAAATTATGAAAATTAATGTTTATGAAAGAAAATAGTTCGTGGAAATAATAATAGAAATAAGTTATAGAAAACATCAATTATAATTATAATAAAATAATAGGGCATATATTTAACTTGATTACTGCTGTTAGAAATATAAATAATGAGAAATAATTGTGTTATAATTCAATTTAATCAAATTTAATTTTGTATTGAATTTAACTTTCAGTTTATTTTGTTTATAATATATTAAAATGTAATATGTATTCCTGTAGCTACACAAGTATTTTCTATGAAATTTGTCACTTAGGCCCTTTTTCTATGTTGTAATTTCTTGCTTAAACCATATTAAAACAATATACCGTGAGTTTAATGTGTTTTTCCAAATACACGTTTGTTTTCTGAGCAATTAATGAGGATTATTTTAGTATCACGTAATTAGGATATCACTCACCGAATTGGAAACCACTACCACAGAATTTGGATCCCTGTCACAGATTTAGGAGCCACTGTATAACAATGAAGAATCATGTGTGTATATATATATATATATATATATATATATATATATATATATATACAGTTTCACAAGTTTGATATATATATATATATATATATATATATATATATATATCAAACTTGTGAAACTGTTGACACTGAATGTTGTAAAAACTGTAGCTAAAGATCAAAATAACGTCATTTAGGCCTATTATTTGAAAATTTTTATTACAATTTTGGCATAAATATAGACTTTATTAAATATGTCACGGAATTAAGCAACCTTATCCCATAACTTTCTTAAAGATCTTGCGGAACATCCCAAAAAAATTGCCATCACTGATTTTGAGAAATCTCGAGATCTGGCTGCAAAAATGTGTGGAATTTCAAAACGAACTGTACACAAGGTTTGCGAGGAAGTATTAAAATCTACAGAACCTCTTCTGAAATTTTCTTCTCCTATGAAAACAATCAAACAACGTAATGTGACAGATCTCAATGATTTCGATAAAGATGTGTTACGCCGTACAGTAGTGTAGGTACTTGAATTTTATTACAGGAGTGAATCTCCGACTTTATCTACTGTAAATTAAGGAAAATTATGGCTTGGGTTTCAAGAATCACAATAGTCTATTTTAAGAATATTAATGAAACTGGTGTTTAAGTACAGAAGATATATTGGTGGAAAAAGATTTTAAATGGAAAGGCAAGCTAATGCAGAGGCAAGGGCTGCTATATTGAGAAGAATGCACAACATCCGATCATCTGGTGACACTAGGCCCATATTTTATCTGGATGAAACATGGATCAATAAAAACTCTTCGTTAAAATACATATGGAAGGACTCAAAATCATCAGGTGTAATGAGGATATCTATTGGAAAAGGGGGGAAACTTATTGTATGCCATGCTGGATCGGACAGGACTCGTTTTGTTCCCGAAAGTAGGCTAAATTGATATTTGAGACTAGAAACAATACTAACAGAATTAATTCAAAGAGTGGTTCGTGAAATTTTTTTTTAACATACGTATATGGACCAATGTCTCGAAAATATATATTTCTGATTTTTAAAGAATGACTATTGCACTGGGGGTTAATCTATTTTGTGAAAGCGAATATTAAACATTAGGAGTCATTGTCTTCATAATGTGGCTATTTCTCATTTTTAAAAGAACGGTCGTATTACACAAAGGGCTAAATTATTTTGTGCAGGCATATTAAACATTGGGAGTCAATGTCTTCATAATGGGTATATCAATTATATTGTACTGGGGATTGATCTATTTTATGCAAGCGTAACTTACGTAGTAAAAAATATAGGCATAGAGGTTAATGTTTTCATTCATAGATATAGCACGCAGCGTATGAAGTTCGCTGAAACTTCTCTTGCCGTAAACATATCTGAACCAAAGCGGCAATTGTGCATTAACCTTGAAGTGATTATTTAATTGATTCTTACTTTTCTTTTAGTAGCAATCAACGGTTTATAATACGTTGGTAGCAATA
The DNA here is from genome assembly GCF_040183065.1 of Periplaneta americana. NCBI lineage: Eukaryota > Metazoa > Arthropoda > Insecta > Blattodea > Blattidae > Periplaneta > Periplaneta americana. The sequence continues at coordinate 64,928,203 of NC_091123.1, read as the reverse complement.
CAAAAACAACGCCACAGCCGACTTGATGCTTGCGAAGAAGAAAAGCAAAGCGAGCATCAAGTCGGCCGTGACAATGCAAAAACGTATCGACATCTATTAGCAGCGGAAGTAACTTCTTATCCAGTGGTTTGTTATTTTGTCTGTAGATTTGCTTTCAGTAATGGACATGTGTTCATCCATTAAAATAAAGTTATAGAATTCATAACTATCTAGTAGGTATCTCAAGTTATCGAACAAATAGTGCTATCGAGTAGATATCTGACGTTCCAGAAACTGGCCATACAATCGATAACACGCTTTAAATCTGTCCACTAGATGGTGACATGTGTTTCCAGCTTGATTTTGAGCAGTCTTACAAACTTCGTGATTTTGATGGTACATTTAAGTAGAAAAAATACTCATTTACTATTGTCGGTATAGAAATTTATCGACTTTATAACTTCTCATTGGACAAAAATATAATATCTATCATCGAAAATTAAACCTTAAGAAAACCTTTAATACAATTTCTTTGAGGTCTTCCATGAATATTATTGCCAACACTGATCGTAATCTATTCCCTGAAAAAAATGACAGTAAGACGTGCAAGAAATTTCGATGAATTTGAAAAGAATCTAGTAATAGAATTAGTTTCCGAATATGAAGATATAATAGAGAACAAGAAAACCGATGGCGCGACTGTGAAAATGAAGAACGCAGCTTGGGAAGAAATTGCTTTGAAATACAACGCGTCGTCGTCGTGTCATACCGGGAGTCGAACTGCAAAACAACTTCATGCACTCTATGATTGTCTGAAGAAGATTGCACGGAAAGAGCTCAACAATGACAAGGTAATTATATTATTGGCTAAACTAGAGCTGAGATAGTTCCCTTCGTACTTCCCTTATTCGGTATACCTTGCACATACGAATCTGTAACAGGTTAGGTTTAATTAATACGAACAACTGCATCTCCCATAAAAAAAAAAGCTCTTATAAATTCGACGATTTTCACTTCCGAAATCACCGAAACTACCTCAGCGCTAGTTTAACCGAATGGTAACATTACAAATAAGAATAGCCTACACTCGTGGACACTTTCTCCAATCCATTTTTCACATTGACAGATAGTAGGCCTAAACCCAGTGTTTGCAGTAAACGGTAAAATTGTAGCCCGACATGACGGCCTTTTTCTTTTATGTTTTTTTTTTTTCCTTAAATGGCCACATTTCGTAGTTTTCCAAAAACGAAAATTACTGACAAATGATAGGAAGCATAGTAAACCCAAATTAAATGTTACAAATTACAAATTTCAAAAATCGCTAAAAATGTATAATTTTACGAGAAAAAAATACAAAGCAACTTGCTTTTCACATACGTAGCACAAAATTAGGCTTCTACTTTCTTTTTCCAATTTTCGCATAAAAAAAAAGTAAGGTATACCAAAAGCCTGAGCAAACCAAATCTAACCTACGAAGAAAGAGTAATGGAACAGAGAAAAATTCTCTCCGGCACCGGGATTTGAACCCAGGTTTTCAGCTCTGCGTGCTTATGCTTTATCCACTAAGCCACACTGGATACCCATCCCGGTGTCGGACAGAATCGTCTCAGTTTAAGTTCCAAATCCCGGGATGAGTATCCGGTGTGGCTTAGTGGATAAAGCATCAGCACGTAGAGCTGAAAACCCGGGTTCAAATCCCGGTGCTGGAGAGAATTTTTCTCCGTTCCATTACTCTTTCATCATATGATGACGCAGAATATCTGCTTGGAAATATCGTATGTAAGTTACTTCGGTACATTAAAATAATATACAAATCTAACCTGTCACTGATCCTAGACCTTACGAAAACTCGCTTTCTATCTATTTACTTATCTATCTAAAAGCGTATACGCATGGCATGCCAAAAGCCTGAACAAACCAAACCTAACCTCTCACTTATCCTCAACGTTAGGAGAACTTTCTATCTATTTATCTACCAAAAAACATATATGCAAAGACAATTTTCGGATAAAACGTCATGTCCTAACAGAAAAAATCGCAGTTCTTCAGTAGGCCTATTTAATAATGACCCCTTTGAAAATTTTCAAACCATCCATTGACAATTGTCGCGCAAATCACGCATTTCACTTGGTTTTGCATTCTCCATGATCGTCAACCAAAAGACTCAATGCTGTAAACTTCGAGAAATAGCCTACAATTAAATCTACCATCTACATGAACGCCAACTAGCGGGAAATCCATACACTGTAACATATTACGAAAAAACATTGCCACAGTGACAGTACTGTAACTTCACAATCTCATAAGCGTATGGGTCACTCACTCATTCATTCAGTGTTCTGCCCAAGGACAGGTCTTTCACTGCAAACCAGCTTTCTCCAATCTTTCCTATTTTCTGCCTTCCTCTTTGTCTCCTCATATGACCCATATAATCTTAATGTCGTCTATCATCTGATATCTTCTTCTGCCCCGAACTCTTCTCCGTTCACCATGCCTGCAGTAGGCAGTTTCTTCTCAGCCAGTGACCCAACCAATTCCTTTTCCTCTCCTGATCAGTTTCAGCATAATTCTTTCTTCTCCCACTCTTTCCAAGACAACTTAATTTCTTATTCTGTATGTCCACTTCACATGTTCCATTATTCTCCATATCCACATTTCAAATGCTTCTGTTCGCTTCTCTTCACTGTGTCCATGTTTCTACCCCATACATTGCCACATTCCATACAAAGCACTTTACTAGTCTCTTCCTTAGTTCTTTTTCCAGAGGTCCCTGGAGAGCCATATTTTAGATACCACGAAATGATAAAAGCGCAGAAATCAAATATACACAGAACAAACTTTTTATTGCATGACTACTACTTCTTGACCTTAAATGCACTCAAACGAATATTAACTTCGAAAATAGACCAATTATTTTTGTATTTTATCTACAGACACTCTTTCACTGCTTTCACTCATGCTGCAGTATTGGATTCAGTAATTCTTCAATAACCAAAATCTCAATGACTCGTAAAATACTTTAACTATCGAAATTTAAAAGCTTAACGTGTATAAATATTATAATAGGCCTACACATTAAAATATATTTCAACTACTGTTACATACCTGTTTGCTACATATGTCGCAGAATATTATTTTTCCATCGAAAGTGAATTGTGGAAATTCTTTTAGCCATTGCCGGATCAGAAATAGATGTTGCACTTCTATTTTTCGGCATTAAGCTGCATAGGATAACATCCTACAACTTAAAACTTCTCAACACAAATAAGTAGAGGGAAAGAGGAACAGCTAACAAACATTCAAACTAACCCATTATACAGCATTGTTTTTGAAATTCTATTTGACGAAAATACAACATTCCATCCATGATTGCATTTCCTGGTAGTGTTAATCCATGAAAAACTGACCTTTAATATTGCTTACACATATGAGCATGTGAGTAAAGAGTGAAATAACGAAACTTTACATTGATATAGGCATTTTAAGCCGAATATTAACAAATTAGGCTCTAACAATCATTTTAGGGCACTTTCAAACTATACGAATAGCTTTCAATTTTCATGAAACATAAATATTAATAGGCCTAATTATTTTTTCATTTCTCCTATAGTAACAAAATAGGCATTTGCCCTAAAATCCAATGTCTGCTAATAAGCAATAATTAAATGACATTTTTGAGTTCCGTATATTCACGTTTGCTCTTCTCTTGATTTTCAGATAGAATTTTATAAAACTGGAAGTGGACCATACCGTCCGAAATTAACAGAAACCAGCGAAAAGATTATTAATTTGTTAAAGTCACAGTTCGATTCTGTTAAATCTGCATATGACTCTACTGCAGATTACCTTGAGGATGGTAAGACACAGTGTAACCAGTTACAGTATACAGTTACGAAGCTCAATATGTAATAAATATGCATCCATAGATAGTTGCTAACCACTAGGATCGCTACTATTGCCTCATTACAGACAATGCGAAATAGTACCTACACAGTCTATTGTTCCTAGCAACCTCATCAACTCAAGCTTCGTGACTGTATATGCTAGACTGTGGTGTAACCTACATAACAAAGCTGTAAGGCTTCCTCAGCCTGCTACACAAGACTTTTTTTTTTCAGTGTATGGCTTAGGCCTAAGTAAATTATATATATCCTTAACATATCCCTACCATCACCATCACCACACTGGTGGATAGAGATAGGACAATATCTGCATATCTTACGAATTCTTGTCTCTCCTATTTCTCAGAGATTTTAAATTCATGTTGTGTTAGTTAAATCAACATTTACTTAATAATCATTAGGGTTGCCTAATTGCACGTTTTTGCTGTATTCTTACGTTTCTTTGGATGATAATTTGGCCTATCGGTTTATTTCCTCGTATAACACTTTCTTGTTCTCCTCCCCCCCCCCCCCAGAATTTGGCTCTGGTTAATAGAATTGGTTTATTGCTTTCTCAGTATCAAACTGCCTCAAAAAGAAAAAGATTATCACATAACGGACTGCTTATGATCCATAACAAGATCACACAAAGAAATAATGATAAATTTTATGGAAGCAAGACCAAAAAACTAACTCTTAACAAAATCTCTCTGAATTTGATGATTTCTATGACACTTCGCTTAAATATCTTCAAATCCATTACGATTTTTTACCTTGTAATAAATATGAAAGTCATTGACGTAACTCAGTCGACTGAGGCACTTGCCTGCTGATCTGGAGGTGTATGGGTTCGATTCTCACTGGGGTTGATTACTTGGTTGGGTTCTTTTCAAGGTTTTCCCCAACCATAAGGCAAATTTTAGGTAATCTATGGTGAATCCTCGGCCTCCTCTCGCCAAATACCATCTCACTAGCACCAATTCCATCGATGCTAAATAACCTAATAGTTGATACAGCATTGTTAAATAACCTAATAAAAATAAGTAAATAAATATGAAAAGTTGGGAGCTCTTTGAATAGGGAGATGAAAATGTGATTTCGAACGTGCACCTTAGCTTCTCAACCTATAAGATCAAGTTGTATGTTGTATGAAGAATTTTGTGAAGTGAAAAATAATTTTACTGAGTGTATAGCTAAAAATGGTTGTGTCTAGTGAGTAAAATTCTTCACATTGGTGATCCAGCAAAAAATTTCAAATATTTTCTGACTCATATGTTTCATGCTGAGTATACAAATCTCGAACGGATGTTTTACACGCTAAAGAATGAGTGAACTGATGCTAAGAACAGGTGCTCACCAGAACTGATAAATTCAGAACTTCAAATTGTTATCAATTTTGACATGTCCTAGTTTTTTTTAAATGTACATTGCATACATTTTATCTCCCCTCACTTGCATGTGTACAGCTGCGCTATGCACTGCCGTGTCTGCTCTACATCTGCGAGCTGGGAAAGATAAAATGTTTGTACTGTATATTACACATACATTCACCAGTACACGACATAACTCTCCACAGATACACATCATGCATAGCTTGGTCCACCGAAGTGGTGTGCAACTTGAAAATGGGTCATAGTTCTGCCATCTATCAGCAATATGCGGAATGCAATTTCTAGCGCAATAATTAATAATAGATCCCTATTAGAAACAACAACAACCAAATTTCTTGGCTTAAAAATCGATAATGTGTTAAAGTGGAAAAATCATATTAAAGAAATTACCCCCAAACTAAATTCAGCATGTTTTGCTATTAGATCTATGCAAAAGATAGTAAATATCAATACCTTAAAAACAATATACTTTGCATACTTCCACTCGGTAATGAGTTTTGGAGTAATATTCTGAGGAAATTCCACAGATAGTAACAGTATATTCCTATTACAATAAAGAGTAATTAGAATAATAGTAGGTGCCAAATCTAGGGAATCGTGTAGGACTATTTTAAAAAACTACAAATAATGCTTGTCAATATATCTTTTCATTAATAATCTCCCTTGTATGTAATCGTGAAAACTTTGTAACTAATTCAACAGTTCATAGCATAAATACACATCAAAAAATGACTTTCATACTCCATCAGCAAGTCTATCATGCTATCAAAAAGGAGTGCGTTATATGGCAGTAAAAATTTTTAATAGCCTCCCTATTGATATAAAAAATGAAATCAAAACATAAGATTATTTAGGGCCAAATTAAAGAAGTACCTAATTTCTCACGCCTTATATTCCGTAGGTGAATTCATGACATTCAGTAACACTTCATGAAATTGATACTAAAACTTTGTGTTGTACTAGTAGGCTATATTGTAAATCTCGTCTGTATATATTTCATCTAGACTGTGACTATAAATTAAGACTTTATAATAGTATTAAGTTTTTTGACTTGTTCCATATTCTAGCTGTAAAGCAATGTATGAATACCATGGAATGTTAATAAATACAATACAATACAATACAACCCGAATCACGCAAGAGAATTGGATAGGCATTGGATAAAGAAACACATGAGTCACTGAAAATATGTCGATAATATTTCCTTTTTTATTTTGAAAAGTGGTAACTTTAATAATACCAGTAGTCTATTTGTCATCTCCTTACAGTTTGCTGAATCTTCTGTCACTAACCGACTTTTATTTGCACTGTTCACTTACAGATTATATCATATTCAAGGTAGATGATGAACTTGATGCTATATCCACACATTCACAGTCTCCTACCACCAGTCATATTGTACAACAAGCTGAGGCATCTCACACTCGAACGGAACTAGATAGAGGGCAAGGTGAAAAGGAAACAGAATCAGCTGCCCCTGTCCCTGTCCCTGTGCCAGTAACAGTAACTTCCTCCTGCAGTGGCCCTACAGTAAATTCCACAGAACTCAATTTCACATTGGAACCAGTTACGCCCCCTATTCCTACCTCAGTATCTAGACCTCCATTGCGAAAAAGACAATTAGGAAATTCTGAAAAAAACAAGAGACTGATAGATGTAAAGATTAGAAGAGAGGAGACAAAAATAGGCCTGATGGAGGAAGAACAGAAGTTGAAGTTGCAACACATGCAAGAAGAGCACAGTAGAAGAATGGACATCTTACAGTGTGAGCTGGAAATGAAACAAATCGAACTTAAAAACAAAATGGACGAGAGGAACAAAAATTAGAAAAAAGAAAAAAAAAAAAAAGATATTTTGGCAATTGATGTGTGAAATTTCTAACTTTTACCTGTATATTTGCACCTATTAGTCTGAAAGTTTTACCACATACTAAATACTACAGGGAATGGAATATATAACTTTTCACTTTTTTATCATAAATAATTTATATATCGTCGCTTAAGATGCAAATGCTGTATCCCACAAAATCATAATCTTACAGTAGAGCGAAAATAAACTATTCTTTGTCACCATTAATTGCCAGCTTACATGGTATTGAAATTTTTTACTTTTCCGTGATTAATATTAAATTATGGTTTACGACAATTTTGCAAATAGATGCACATCACTTAGACGAATTCAATTGTACCAAAAACTCATTGTCGAACATTTTGAGGGTTACGAGTATTTGCACCTCAAGCAACAATATTATAATCTATTTTTTTTTCTAGTGCCATATAATAATTGTTCCGATTTTCAAATGTTACGTAATTTTTCTTTAAATCATGTAATCTGTTCCTAATAAATGTACAGTGTTGCCAGAAAGTTTAAGAACTCCTTATAATTCTTACAAAATGCTGCCCTGGCCTTAAATTATTAATAATGAATCTAACAATGTTTTTAACTGTCGATTAAGAATAGGAAAGACTAATTATTTTAGTGAAATTTCGATATTTATATGATGACTGTTAGTCCTTATAGAGAATTTATAAGTTTTTCAAACAAAATAAAAAATCTTACATTTTCAGTATTAAAGTTGAAAATGAATGAGTAACTAATTGGTGCACGATTCTCAACTGTTGCTGGATGATGTAGGATATTATCTCTTTAAATGAGTAAAGATCAAATATTTGTAAAAGAATACTCTTTGTGAATGTCTCAGTAGTTTCTAAAGTTTTGAAGGTTAAAAAATGGAGAAATTTTGTTATTGGTTGGTTCATCTGTAACTGTTGAATGGATCTGCATTCCTTGGGACCACGGTGGTAGGGGGGATGCAGCTGTGCAAACCTCATTGCTTGAGTCTGTGTGACTCAAGTCAAGATCGATACCCGCCCCAGAACAATTTTTCCCTTGAAATTATCCAATTCTGCTTCACAGGGATCTTTACCTGAAAGCTAGATATACGTTGCTGTAGGTACTTTAACAGAAAACCACAATTACAAGTCACACAAAGTTTGTGTGCACTCGATGTGAGTTTCTGGCATCTTGTCAGCCCACTCAAGGTATGTGGATAAAACGAGAAAAGTTGTTGTTGTTTTCTAATGCCAGGCGTTTGGCAATAAAGTAATTTGACCTCTTGCACTCCAATATTTTTCTAAGATATTATCATGGTCAGCCACTGAAGCACAGATTTTGAGGTGTTCCGAATCAATTTCTTGGTTTGAGTTGCACAATGGGCAGTTAGGGGACTGATACATTCCAATTCTATGCAGGTATTTGACCAAACAATCATAGCTGTGGATTATAATGCAGAGAGTTCCATTTTTTCCCTTGAGATTTTGTTTGTTGAAGTCTAAGTATGTAGATTTAATAAATCTTTTCACAGAATAATACGTAGATTTAGCAACAGGTCTGTAAGTAGCAGTGCTGCCCTTCTTTGCTAAAGCATCCGCATTCTTGTTTCCCAGGATTCCACAATGGGATGGTATCCTTGGAATACAATTCTTTTATCGAGTGATATTAATTGAGAGAGCATTTTAGTTATTTCTGCTGTTTGAGAAAAGTTGAGATGGTGTCGGGTGAAGTTCCTGGGTAGCTCAGTCAGTAGAGCATTGGTGTGCTAAGCCAAAGGCCCCGGGATCATTACCTGGCCCCGGAACAATTTTTCCCCTGAAATTATTCAATTCTTCTTCACAGGGAGCTTTACCTGAAAGCGAGATTTCCAAGAAAGTTCATGTACAGATTAAAAAATAATTGAACTTAAACATAAACCGTTTATAGCAAAAGCCTGGAAATATAGCATAACCTTGACTGACAGGTCATTTTAGGGTCCAATTTGATGGGAAAAACCCTTGGCTCAGCAGATTCTGTTAATATAGAAAAATATCGAAAATAAATAAGGCTATTACGCAAATCTGTATCATTAACATTTTATTATAAATAATTCTTGCCTTATCCACTTGTAGCATCTTTGCTTCCCATAGAAATCCTTCTCATCACCATTTACTTCAGACAGTTCATCTTCACAGGCACTTTGTTCTGAATCACTGTTGTAATCACTACCTATCAATTCACGTTCATTATCACTCCAATATCACTATTGTCCGACTCAAACCATGACATAATTGAAGCGTCGGCTGGAACAATGTTATAAGTTACATTTGGTAAAATTTACAGGAGCTGAAAAAATGTGTTCACATACGTTGTTCCAGGGTAGCAAACCTTTGAGTGGACAAATTTCACGTATTGCATTGATGGACAGTTGCAAGCCAAGGAGTATAGCAAGGTAACATGACTTATACACGGAAACATGCCGAATGAAGATTTTGTAACTTACAACATTGTTTCAGCCGACGCTTCAATTGTTTTCGAAAAGTTTTGGTCACTTGTACACACAGAAAACAATCGCTAATATAGGCATGCAGTCTAACAGACCTCTTCGAAACTTCAGAAAGCTATGGACAACACAGGCTGAATGGAAACATTCAACTGATTGCTCTAAACAATGGAGTTATATGAAAAAGGAAGGTATTGAGAACAGCAATAATGCCGCGCAACGTTAATCCGTTTAAATTCTATTTCTGTTGCGATCTCTCTGACTGTATACCTGTACTTACAGATTGAGTCAAATTCTCTTATATTAGGTGATATACCGTTCGATTACACATAAATTGTTCTGCACAATATGTCATGGGGAAAGTTGTTGCTTCAGTCAGAACAGAATTTAGTCATCTTGTGTTTTTCAGTCAGTCTGATACTTGTCGAGATTGATGAATGAAATTTTCTTTACTGTGGCAATTCCTACACCAGTGCATCTACAGTTGATTAAATTTTTAATTCTTATTTATTAAGACACCCCCATTATCAATTACAGAACACAGAAAATGTTTAACTTTTTTCACCATCTTCACAGTCTGTGTCCGCAATTTCTCTCCTTTTCCAATGACAAGGTTCTTTATGTGAGTCTTCTGAGATGAAGGACCAGGGTTTGAATCATTTTTTGTAGGAGTTCTTTGAGACAAAGAACCAGAATTTGAATTTTGCTCTTAATTTCTTGCCTCACAAACTTCTGTACCACTTAACCATGGCCGAAAAATGGAAAACATTGTTTCAGTCGATCACTGCACTGCACATACGAATATTGACATAGACCAATAGAAACTGAGAAATTTGTCTTTTGCTTAGAATGTTAGATACTTGTCAATGCTGAATTTTTCCTTAATGAGAGTCTGGTTGCTACTGTTCTTTTGTCGGTCTGAGGGTCAGTCCAATAAGTAAATGTTTGGAAAGGGGAGGCTTCTTTGCCATATCCAAAAAAAAAGAGGCTATCAAGGCTTGTTGTCCCTAACTATAACTTAACGATGCCTCCTCTACTGTGCACTTAAAGACAAAAAAAAATGTATGTATGTGTGATGTATGCAGTGAGGGAAGTGAGGCAGTATGCACCGGTATGCCCACTGGTTTCTATGGCTAGAAAACATACCGTTTGTGAAAAATGACATACCATCACTGAAAAAATGTGATCCATAAAAATTTGTTTATACATTTCTTCACAGCAAAGAGTGCTATCTATCTGCTTCGTAAATCTAAACCACAGCCTTCTGGAACTGTATTCAACATTTATTTAGACACGTTTATTTGATAAATCGACCCCTGGAATGCTTAAAAGGGTAGTATTTGAACTATAAAGGCTTATGGTGGCCATTGTTGCCAATTTAGTTACTGTGTCATTTTTGTTGTTGCACTTTTTATTAATAATTAATTAAGAGACTTTGAAGCTTTATTTTAAATGATTAGTCTCATTGGACATTACAAAATAATCTAATAAATAACTGAAGTAACGTGAAATTATTTCATTAAGAACTTTAATATGTTGCGTAAACTTAAAAGATTCGCTTTACCGACTGCAAAAAACAATTTATTGTATACATCATATTTGGTTTGTGTATGTTGTAAGGGAGGGAGTATACCTTTTTTTAATCGAGGTATGCCAGTAGAAAATCTTGGGGTAGCATACCCCCCCTCTGTTTTTTCCCCACTTCCAACACTGTATGTATGTATGTATGTATGTATGTATGTATGTATGTATGTATGTATGTAGGCCTAATATATTGTAGACAACGAGATTTAATTTTATATCAACATTTAACCACAGTCTACTATATACAGTCACGAAGCTCAATATGTAGTAAAAATGCAAACATGGGTAGTTGCCCACCACTAGGATCGCTACTATCGCCTCATCATCGCAGATCTCTCTCCTAGCAGATGACAAAATATGTTACACCCTACATCTAGGGTTACATTTTCGTTGTCGTGTTCTTTTGGAAAAATTAACACCTTCCTTCCAGTATTGAAATATTAAATGCATAAAGTTAATTTATTATTTTAATGAAGTATATTAAATTCCACCATAAACTCGAAGATACCTGCAAGAAATAAGTTAATATAATTTTTGTTTGTGCAAAACGAACTGAAATTTACTATAATAGCTTCACACATTCAAGATTATAGCGATAATTAACTATGAAACCAATAAATATTAATTTGCATTTCCCTTTACAACAATAATAATGGAAATATGAATTAATGGATTAACTTACGTGTACCGGTACTTGTAGTGTAGGCCTACGTAGTTAACAAAGTAGGATGAGGTTAAGCAATAATAATCACACCAGAATTGAAAATAAAACGTGATCAATCAATTTTATTGTAACAGACTTTTTCTACGTCTCTAGTAAAGCAATAAATAAAATAACAACAAAATTAACAGCTATAATTAAAAACATATCCTTCGGGAAAAAAAGTAGGCTAAGCAATAATAATCCCACCAGAATTGAAAATAAAACGTGCTCAATAAATTTAATTAAAACAAACTTAATTTTTCTACGTCTTTAGTAAAATAACACATAAAAATAACAAAATTAATAGCTACAATTAAAAATATATCCTCTGAAAAAAAGTAGACCTAACCTTTATTTCTCTGGAAATTTAGCAGCCTAAGTGACAGAACTTTAACCGGTATCTAATGTCCTTTCGGTTAGACTGAAACATTTCATTGTGAAATTTAAGGATATAATGTATTCTAACAGTCACAAAGAACTTCAAAATTAAGAGTTTTGTTTCTGCACAGCATTCTTGTGGAAACCCAGGAACCTTTCTGAATCTTTCGGAAATCGGAAAAAGGATAACTCTGGCCTCTTTCTCTTACTGCTGCTACAGTTTATAGCACTACAAACGTCTCCTCCTTGTCCCATTTTATTATTCCAATTATTATATTTTAGCCATTAACATTTTCATTGCAACCAATAACGAACATTTCACAAGCAATGTGAAATACGCAACGAGCTAGCACTCAATAGAAATACGACACAGTCCAAAGTCGACCATGGACAGTCTATTGTTTCTAGTTGCTAACCACTTGGAGCGCTTTATCACGAGATTTGCAAAAAAACACCTCAAGCTTCGCGACTGTATATAGTAGACTGTGATTTAACTGTAGGGTGTAAAATGTAATAGTATTATATAATAGTGATAATACATATTAAATTGTCGAAATAAACTAAGAAGTAGAATTACACCACATCAGTTCAGAATGAATTATGTGAAGCTGAAGCTGAAGCCAAGACATTTATTATTTCAAGATAATCCATTAAAATGTCATAGAAAAATAAACTGATTAATCTCATACATTATTTTTTGTGTTACTGAAATTATAATTTATTTTATGTAATAAAGTTTTTTGTTGTCACATAAATATGAGAAAAGTGATTTTATTTCTTAGCCTAAGTATACATTAATTATAGTCCTCCAAGCTGCATTCCCTTGGATATCATCAATTTGTATAGCATGATGATTTTCTGCCTCTGGTATCAGCTGTTCACTCACATCATCACGTACTTGGTCTCGTCTGTTAATTGCAATATTATGAGCAGCGTCACGTTGTTGACAAGTAACTCCATCAGTTAGCACAAACATAAAGCATTAATAGATGCTATAGAGTTAACAACAACGGAGGAAAAAAAATGGATGCAGTTGGGCAAAGGCAGAGTTAGTTTTACCAATTCTATTTGAAACATCCTCTGATATACCTCCATCTGCTGTCACTATGCTACCTAGATATGTGAATGATTCGACAGTTTCAGTTTCCTGATTTTGTATTTTAAACTTGGTTTGTGATTTAGCATTAATCTTTAACTCGTGTGTTTTGTGACCATTTACTTTCCAACCCACTATTCGAGATACTTCTACCAATTTGGTGACTTTTTTCTTGCATACCTGAGAAACAGTGTGTTAACAGATGAAATGTACATGCTGGAGTCCATGAGTGAGGTTAACACTTAAGTCAGTAAATAGAGAGTCACAAGAATCAAAATGGGGTATAATGAGTGTTTCTTTAGTGTAGACTGTAAGAAATTTTTCAGCTGATTATGTGTATGAATCAATCATATACTGCTATCGAATAAGTATCTGACGTTCCAGAAACCAGCTATAATTCACTCAAGAAGAGTCTGAATTGCTGTTTATTTCATTTACCATAGCAAAAATAGTGAAACAATTGAAATGGAAGTTTCTGTAAATTAAAGCAATCTTTTCCGGCTTTTGAATAACCATATAAGTGTCATTACAAGTAATGTTTGTTAATATTGTTTTTCATATAAGTGAAAATGAATTGAGAATTTTTAGTTTTTTGATGAAATTAAATGCGACGTGTAGCAATGGTGCAAAGCATTAGCAGCAGCATGCACTCCTTCAAATTACTTGAGGTACCGGTACTCCGGCTGCAGTGTTGCCGGTTTTCTGCAGCCACATTACTAAAGTTGAGTGATCTCTGTAGTTCTTTTTAGGTGACTAATCTAAACCTCTACTTTTATGATTAAATTATTACTAAAACATGGTCATAAATACCCCACACTACCCGAAAAAAAAAACCAACTCGCAATTCAAAATAATTTCAGGGACTTTGCAATAAAATGTTATTTTCTGAAACTGCCCACAAAAGAACAAATTGTTACAGAGTTAACTCGTACGTTCGTCATATTTCAGGAATCCTATCTGAGAAGGAATGTAATTCTGACAAAGCTACCAGCATAGCTCAGTCGGCTAAGGCGCTTGCCTGCCGATCCAGAGTTGCTTTCGGGCACAGGTTCGATTCGTGCTTGGGCTGATTACCTGATTGGATTTTTTTTCCGAGGTTTCCCCAACCGTAAGGCAAATGTCAAGTAATCTATGGCGAATCCTCGGCCTCACCTTGCCAAATATCATCTCACTATCACCAATTCCATCGACACTAAATAACCTCGTAGTTCATACAGCGTCGTTAAATGACCAAGTAAAAAAGAAATTCTGACATTGTTCGAATTTAAGCAGGGAAGCTGGGAAACTTCTTCCCTCCGGACTTTTTCCCCGACTTCTGTATTTCTGTATTCATTCCCAACTGAAGAAAGAAAATTCACCTCGTTTTAATATTATTTTTTTTATTGTTAATGTACATTGTTAGTATGCTTAGGTTTTATTAAGAGGGTTGACAATATTAATTTGCCAATTTTAACGTTGATTAAAAAAAAAATCATACATTGTTTGATGGTCAAGTAGGTTCTGTAATGTGAATTCCAATATGTTAAAATTGAAATTGATATTAATGTAAAACCAGTGGTGTTACCAGTACATACAGTTCCATTTGCTCTTGAACCTAAAGTTTAACAAGAATTAGACAAAATGGAAAACGTGGGAATTGTTAAGCTGATAACAGAACCCACAGATTGGGTTAATCAAATGGTGATTTGCCAAAATAAAAATGAGTCATTACAAATATGTTTAGACCACAGATCACTCAATAAGGCAATTAATAGGTCACATTTTCCATTTCCCTGTATTGATGACATCTCTGCGGAACTAGTGGGTGCTAAATATTTTTGTAAACTTTATGCACAATCTGGGTTTTGGATGCTTCCTTTAGATAAAACTAGTTCCCGATTATATATATTTCAAACGTTGTGAGCTAGATATTCGTTCATGAGATTATCGTTTGGACTAAACTGTGTCCCTGAAATTTTTTATAGAGCTATATATGAAATATTAAAAAACATTGAAAATGTCGTAACATTATCAAGATGGTATTTTGTTATGGGCTGTTTGCAAGCAAAAACTAAATATAATTTTGTTGTAAGTTTTAGAAAATGTAAAACAACAGGGCATAAAATTTAGTATTCAGGAATGTGAATTTTTTGTTAAGAAATAATTTTTGGGGGCACGTTTTTAGCTCAAAGAGTATGTTAGCTAAAGAAGATAAGATTAAAGCAATCAGGAAATTTAAACAACCTACTGAGAAGAAGTCTTTACAAAGAATGTTTAAGGGGTCACTATACTGAAATTTTTAAGTTTCTCATTTTTAAGGGTTCACAATAATGAATTCAATAACTACCATACTTATGAAGCTAGATTCACCAAATTTTGATCACTGGTATATCTGGTTAATAGTGACAAATGTAAAAATTTCATCTGTCTATGTTAAGTGATTTGCATTTTATTAAAATATTGAATTGCTCTATATAAGAAGTCCCTTGCACCACAATTTACATTATTCGTAACTGATATTTACTTACATGGATTGTTATATATATGGGATCAAAACTTACTATAGGGTTTTGCTGTAAAATTAATCAGTAAATTACTAGAAATTTTTAATATAAAAGAATAAAAAATAAAAATATTAATAATTATAATCAAGTTCTTCACAACGGGAAATTTTCTCAATCTATCCCCTTAAAGAGTGGTGTGCGCCAAGGATGTATCATATTTCCAATATTATTTATACTGGTGTTAGATGATTTAATGAACTCAGTAACCAAAGACCATGTGAGGGGTATTAGGTGGAACCTTTTTGAGAGTCTTGAGGGTTTGGAATATGCTAATGATATTTGTCTTCTATCTCGATGTTTCGATCATATGCAAGAAAAAGTTAGCAATTTACAATCAAAATCAAATTTAGCAGGTCTTAAAATTAGTATAAAGAAAACCAAAGAGCTCCAGATAAATTCGAGAACGTCAAGACAGCTTTTGGTTGGTGAACAAGTAATAGAAGCTGTGAACTCATTTACTTATCATGGAAGTATAATCACTCATCGGGAGGAACATCGGAAGATGTTATAAACAGAATTAAGAGAGCGAATGCTATATTTGTACAACTTTATCTCGTCTGGAGAAATAAATATATCTTCAGAAACACCAAATTAAAAATTTTTAGAAGTAATGTCAAAGCTGTTCTTCTTTATGGATCAGAGACTTGGCTCTCAAATAAAGCTATCAGTGCAAAATTGCAAACCTTTGTCAGTAGATGCCTGCGAAGAATTTTGAACATTTTTTGGCCAGTAATAATAAGTAATAAAAATCTATGGAGATTGGCAGATGAAGATCCAATTGAAGTACAGTAGTGGCAAAAAAACCGGACCGACCCTTGTAGCTGATTTCAGAGCCTTGTTCACTCCAGAGCACGATAGACTGGTAACTAAGATTTTCGTGGTTCGAATCCTGCCTGGGAAGGAAAACTTTTTTTTTGTTCCTTATTCAAATTTATTCCCAATACGTTTCAATTGTAGCGATATTTTACTACTTAATTAACTTATTCCCAGAACATGAATTTTACCAGCAATCGAAGAGTATTGGGAATAAATTTGAATAAGGAACAAACTAAAGTTTCCTTCTCAGGCAGGATTCGAACCACGAAAGTCTTAGTTACCAGTCTATTGTGCTCTGGAATGAACAAGGCTCTGAAATCAGCTACAAGAGTCGGTCCAGTTTTTTTGCCATTACTGTACAAATCAGAAGGCGCAAGTGGAGGTGGATAGGACATTCGTTAAGGAAACCGAGGGAGGTTATTGAAAGGCAGGCATTAGAGTGGAATCCCCAAGGAGCCCAAACAGTGGGAGTTAAGAGGCACATGGAGGAGATCTGTGAAAGAAGAGGTTGAGAGCACTGGAAGAGTGTGGAATGAGGTCAAGGCTATTGCTGTCAATCGTGTCCGATGGAGATCTCTCATTGATACCCTATGCTCCTCCAAGGAATGAAAGGACCTATTACTACTACTACTATAAAAAATTTCTAGTAGTTTACCGATTCACTGTACAGAAAAACCCAATAGTAATGTTTGTTCCAATGTATAAAATAATCATATAAGTGAAAATCAGTAAAAAATAATGTAAATTGTGGCACAAGAGATTCTTATATAAAGTGATACAATATTTTATTAAGATATAAATAAAATACAAACCACTTATCATGGATGAAATTGTGTACATGTGTTATTATTAACCAGATACACCAGTGATAAAAGTTTTGTGAATCTAGCTTTAAAAACATGGAGGTTAGTAATTTTAGTATAGTGTGCCTTTAATTTTACATCTAAATTTATTCCTAACTAAACAGATTTGGCTGTTCCTCTCAGAGAATTGATTAAAAATGACGTTGAATTCCTCTGGAACAAGACTCATGAGAAATTGTTTCAAGAATTATTAAATAAACTGAAGCACCAGTTTTACAGTTTTATGATCCAAACAAAGAGTTGACCTTGAGTTTTGATGCAAATTCATTTTGATTAGGAGCAGCTTTGCTCCAAGAAGGCTGCTTATATCTCTATTTATTTGTCTATGGCTTATACTGCCTGGTCATAAGACCATTCTAACAATACTTTCGTTGAAATGGTAGGTGGCAGCACCAAATATACTATGTTCATCCATATGACTACTCCAAGCTATGGAAAAAAAAAAACATTCTATCTATTTTGTGCCAGTGTGATGTATTGAAGTGTGTTAAGAATAATAACCATCAGAATTGTGTCAGAAACTCTTATGGATAAATTCGTGAAACCTCTACTTAGTAGTGTAAGGCAGTTCCACACAAAAAAAGTTTTCCGGTCCCCCCCCCCCCCATAAGCAAACAATATAATGGATTAACGAAGAGAAAGAGGAAGCTATTAGAGTCGCGAAACATAGTAATATTTTAATCACGTAGTACAAACATAAAGCATAGGACCTATATTCACAAGCAACATCTCTGGCCATAAGGAGATGCCATCTAGCGACAGTTTTTTCTATTCATGTTGCATGTTTGACCATTGAATGAACAGGCAGTTTAAGCAGCCATTGGATACATTGATGTGCTCAAGCAGACAGTGGTCTCCACATATGATCTGTGTATCTTAATGTCGTCTATTATCTGATATCTTCTTTTGCCCCAAACTCTTCTCTCATTCACCATTTTTTCCAGTGCAACCTTCAGCAGACAGTTTCTTCTCAGCCAGTAACTCAGCCAATTTCTTTTTCTCTTCCTGATCAATTTCAGCATTCTTCTTTCTTCACCCACTCTTTCCAACAAAGCTTTATTTCTTATTCTGTCTGTCCATTTCACACGCGCCATTCTTCTCCATATCCACATGTCAAATGTTTCTGTTAGTTTCTCTTCACTTCGTTGTAATCTCAATGTTTCTTCCCCATAAAATGCCACACTCCACACAAAGCACTTCACTAGTCTCTTCCTTAGTTCTTTTTTCAGATGCTCCTTTTTCTATTAAAAGCTTCCTCTGCCATTGCTATCCTCCTTTTTACTTCCTGGCAGCAGCTCATGTTACTGCTTATAGAACACCCAAGTCATCTTATGATATTTGTCGGAAAATAATGTTTAAAAAATTGGCCCTCATACTTATCACATTCAGGGAGATGGAGGAGGAATATATACAAGAATGAGATAAAACTCAATTATAAGGACAATTTTAGAAACAATTATTCAAAACCTCATCCTCCAGTTATTAGGTGAGGGAGTGTTGTAAAACGTAACAGATTTCTTTTAAAAATAAATTAAACATTGAGTGTTCTAATTAATGGTACTGTTATTTAGTTTGTTATGAAAAAAGGAAGATGTTATAAGTATTGATACTGATAGTTACAGTATTCATGTACATCAGTATAGTTACAGTAACTATCTACACTATGTGGTGATATTTTGGCTTGTTCTGAAATCAGTTAAATAAACTTTTTTATATAAAACACCACCCTTACATGTTTTTTTTTTTTTCAATTCGAACACTGCATTCTGAGCATTATGTAAAAACTTAAAACTTTGCCGTGAATTGCGATGATTTTTTTTTATAATTCACAGTATTTTATTAAGAATATCTCATACAAAAACATTAATACAAATTACACAGATATGATGATGTCTGAAACATGACAAACGTTAACATCTTAAAACTCAACAGTTTACTGTACACTGTAACTGTTAAATCTCAGACCTGTGAACATTATCTCTATAAGACTTGATAAAAATTGTATATTGAATAATTTAAATATTATTTTAAACTTATTCTTGCAAGGAACACGTTCACAGAAAGCAAAATCCCCTTAATTTTCACACGGATTACCTGCAGAAATCTACCTGCTAATACAAACTATAAGGCAGACACATTGGTTTGAGAAATAACAGAAAAATAATCCTAACATTAGTGCTTGGATAATCTTAATTTTCGCTAGTAGAAGTCATATCTTATAGACAGAGTGCAATAACTTGCAAGTCACAATTGAAGCATTTTTTTTTTTCACTCTGTCTTTGAAAGGAAATTAAATATGATGAAAGTCGGAGATAGAATGTCAATGTTTGATCTAGCTCTGATATCGTAAAAATATGTACAGTGTGTCCCGAAATGAATATCATACCCTGATTTCAGACTGTTACTGTTTTCCATTGATGCCACTGATTTCTGATTTTCCTTTGTAAGTAAGATGGTGCACTCTTAAAGTTTTGGTGACTATGTGCTTTAGTTCCCAAATCTGCTGCTACTGTAGCTACTGAATATGTGAAATGACTTCACTACAGGAAAAGCACAGTATGTAGTGTACAAATTTCACGAAAGGATCCTTGCAAGGGGAGTATGGTCCTTGTGGGGTAAAAGGAGAGGGTAAGCTAGTAACTCATTGCTTCTGAAGGAGCAGATGGGTGGAGGTGTTGTCATTGGCCGACTGGGACAAACAAAATTCAGTCATTGGCCGGCCAATCCCATGTTGGGGGTTGTATTCTATTGTATATTTGCATTCCACGGTATTTGTAAGTCACTTCACAGCTAGAATATGGAACATGTCAAAAAAATCTTAGTAGTAATATGAAGTCTTAATTATAGTCACAGTCTAGTTGAAATATATCAGAACAGTTTTATGATTACCGTAGTCTACTACTACAACACAAAGTTTTAGTATCAATACTTAATACAAAACAAAAATATTCATGAAACATTGTTGAATGTCATGAATTCACCTGCAGAAAAGAAGGCGTGAGAAATTAGGTATGGTACCTCTTTAATTTGGACCTAAATAATATTATGTTTTGAGTTTGATTTTTTATACCGGTATTCATAGTGAGGTTATTAAACATTTTTACTGCTATATAATACACTTCTTTTTGATAGCACGATAGACTTGCCGATGGAGTATGAAAGTCATGTTTTGACGCGTATTTATACTATGAACTGTTGAATTAGTTACAAAGTTTTTCACAATTACATACGAGGAAGTTTATTAATTAAAAAAAATATACTGGCAAGCTATGGGCATTATTTGTAGTTTTTTTTTTTGGAAATGGTCCTACACGATTCCCTAGGTTTGGCACCTACTACTATTCTAATTACTCTTTTTTGTCGTAGGAATATACTGTTACTGTCTGTAGAATTTCCCCAGAATATTATTCCAAAACTCATTACCGAGTGGAAGTAAGGTATAAGAACTAATAGCAAAACATGCTGAATTTAGTTTGGAAGTAATTTCTTTATTATGATTTTTTTTTTTTCAATTTAATTCATTATCAATTTGTAAGCCAAGAAATTTGGTTGTTGTTGTTTCTATTATGGACCTAGGTTAATTATTGCACTGAAATTTGCGAAGTTGAATTTGGGCAGGATTTAAATTGAATTATGTCAGTTTTGTTAGTTGCTTGTAAGAGTGGAGGAAAAACTCGCATTCCTTGCTCGGATCTTTTTCTGAAATGCGACCATATTCCCCTTGCAGGGATCCTTTCGTAAAATTTGTACAGTATATACCCTACTACCATCTCACTTACAAAGGAAAATTATAAATTGGCGACATCAGTGGAAAGCAATAACAGTCTCAAATCAGGCTATAATCATTTTGGAACACTCTATAGTATCGACTGCCAGTACATGTTCCTTGAGGAGAGGAAGTTTTGCGCAAGAGATAAATATTAAGGCGCGCCAATACACATTGTCAGTCAACAGTGAGATTAAGTAAACATCACTGGCGAGTAGAGTACGTAATATAAAAAAAGTGCAATTGGAAACTACTAAACGTTCTACGAAAGTATACACTCGAGAAGAGATAGAAGAGAGTTTCCTACTAACATATCAGAGCACTTAACTATCTGCATCATCGTCTTCAAGGGCACAATCAGAACACAGTGCCTATGTACGACATAAAATATTTCTTACTGCTAACAGATGTTTCAAATGAAAATATTTATAAAGACTGAACTCCATTACTTTTCATGTTTGCTGTAACTTCAAAATATTTGGGGAAATAAGTTCAAAAATGTTTCAATCAAATGGAAAACTTGAAATTAAGATTGGAATAAAAAAGTGACAACAGATGTACAAAATCCCTATGATGATTGCGTGAATATTTTGTTTCATTGTTTTGTATTTTATTGTTATTTCTATCATTATAGTTATGGATTTATATTGTTTAATATTTTTATTGTATTTTATTTTTGGTTATTAAAAATACAATTCTTCCTTTGATTGAGATTCTGGCTGATATGTAGACCTACAGCTATTATTAAGCAGTACATCTTACTTGATGATATGTGTCAGAGGAAGAACAATTGTTTGTATGCATCTGATTAGTGTAACATGTAGCTAATCGGCAATATATGCAATGGAGGGGGGAAAGGAACTGACCACTTTACCCGATTATCTCTTGGCTTAGTTGCTTCACAAGTGGTGCCTTGTTGATGTCACTTGCGAGGTTCAGACCTGTCTTCGGACATTTGACTAAACAGGAAAAAAAAAAGGATACAATTGAAATTTTCTTCTATAAAAATAAGCTCGTCTCTTATTACTTGTAAGTACATTATGCAAAGCTCGAAAGATGGTAGTGTGCATACGCTTTGATATGTGTAGCATCTAGTGAAGACTGCTTGAATCTCATGTTACACTAAAAGTGTCAGATTTTATCTTATCAATCTTATTGTACGGTACCTCGAAGACGTATTGAAGAAAAAAAAAAAAATACTTGCTGTCCGAAAATTTAAGTTGCAAATTCATATAAAGTGCAGTGACTTGTCTAGGATAACATATTGAAAGCTTTTTGTGTCTAAAAATTAGAGCAATCTTTGCCTCCACATTTATAAGCCAACAATTTAAAACTCAAGGACATGACACCAAAATCACGATCATGCTTAAATGATTAGCATCTGCCTGTTCAATTGCAAGTGGTCACCTGTCTCATGACGTCATATTCTTTGAATGATATTGGAAGAAAACTCATAATACATGAGAAAGTTTTATATGAATTAAAACTAAAAATAATATATTTCGGTGTACATACATAAAACATTAGTTACTGGTATTGTAAGAGCCACTATTTTTTTCTAGTTGTCTATCTTACAGTCCATCACTGCATATGGACTTGCATTCTTACCTCCACGGTTATCCAATTTTCTGTTTCTTTATTACGAGTGGTAACTCAGGTGTATTTCCCACAAGACAGATTTTCCACCTTCTGGTCCAGCTAATAATGCAAAAATCTTGCGTTCAAGTAGTCTGTTAAAAATTATATTCGAAAGAAGACATTTGCACTATTTCTGCAAGACATTTCTTGCTTTACATTTCCAGTTCATATTGCAGCTAACTTTTTTAAAAAACTTCATTTTGCACTACTTTTCATGGAGGCCTTCAATCTGATGACTGCAGAAGGATCCTTAGAATTACTACAGATTAGATTTTTAGATAAATCCTTTCATACAGTAAAATAAACTTAAACAAGTGTATTAGTCAGACTTTATCTGAATAATCATATTTAAAAATATATTACTAAAAATATATTGTGAAAATATTGAGAAGTTATGTTGGAAGTATCTATTTATATTTAGTAGAAAAGTTAATTTAACGATTTGAACACTAGATCACTGCAGATTTTGCTTTCTTGCAGTTTTCTGAAGTTTTTATCACTTCCACGTCACCAGATGTAAAGCTATGATACTCAAGAGGCAGGTTACAGACAAAATGCTGGTGGTTCCAGAACCTGGAAGAGAAAGTTGTTTTTATATATGAAGAGTAAAAGAATAAAATAACTTTAAAACTGTTAATGACTGTTTAAGGGAGGAAATGAGTGAAATTTTGGCTATTTTTTTTTCTGAGAAAAGCCCCATTTTCTGTATTCTATTTTTTTTTCTTTCTAAAAAAATAATCAATTAACTTTAATGTATATGTTGGCTAAATTTATCAACATAATCGTCCTCAAAATACATGTTTAATTATATTTCACAACTACAAACAGATTTTTGTGACTGAAAAATATAAGTACTTTAGTATGATTCTTGATATCTCTCAGTGCAGTCCCTACCCGGAGATCCGATTGAGGGACTATTTTACCTCAGGAGAATTTTACCTGGAAATGTACAAAAACTTGCCCAGACATGTTCAAACATTTTTAACAAGAGCCAGAACAGGTCACATTGTCACTCAATTGTACCTACACCGATTTCACATTTCTGATAATCTTACTTGTCTGTGGTGCAATAATCATGATGAAGATCTGGAACACATTCTTCTATACTGTCCATCCATAAACCACAAAAGAAGTAAATTAAAATCATCAGTACCAGTTGCAAAAGACACAGCCCTACAGTATATATTGACTACACCCCACCTCTGGCTACTAGCAACAGGCATCTAAGTATAATGAACACCCCTCATTTCTCGTGAAAAACAACAACTGAATAGACTACAGTGGACTATAGTGGACTTCATGTTGTCAGCAAACAGCTGGATACATTAAGAAGATTGATTTTTGTGACTGAAAAATCGACATTTTAAAATCATTTTTCACACTTCTATTTTTACTTCTTTTACTCGGTCAAATTTTGCAGACTTCAATAAATTTCATGCTAAGAAGTTGAAATTTTTAGAGCAACTTCAGAGAAGTATAGTTAACAAAACTACATAATTAAATATACTAACCAGACACTAAAAAATTAAAATGTTTAAACTGAATGGATTAAATTTTTTTCAGATCCCTCATACATTCAGAATTCAATTTATGGTTCTACTGTTAAGTTATATGTGTGTTAAAGATGCTATACAATTTTTTTCACGCCTGTAATGCATATTTCTTGGACATAGCTACATTTTGGAAAGTAAAAATATTTTGAAAAATGTTAATAATTCGAAAACTATTAAACTGATACCAAAGAAAATTCGGGTCATTAATACTAATAACATTACGTTGCTGTATACAAACAAATTAAGTCTCTAACTTTAAAAAATGTAGAAAATATAAATTTCACCCATTTCATCTCTTAAGCTTCAGTATATCTTTAGAACTACCGGTACTTTATGTGCAAAGCAGAAATTTGATTATGAATCTTTGTGATGATTATTGGATGTTTGATCATAAGGAGGACATTAATGACGATCAGGATGATCGAAAGTCAATTGCATACTCACTCTTGCAGCTGCGCTCATCAGCAGTAAGTGTAGATCCTGGTTTGCAATTGCATTTCTTGTTGTCATCGCAGATTATGTTCTGGTGGTCTCCATCGTCTTCCAAGTAGCACTCTGACTTGTCGGTACAACTGTCGTTTATACCTGAAATTACAAAAATATTATACAGGAATGAGAAGGACATATCAACACCAGAAACCAAAATAGTTGTTTGTAAAGGACTGGACTCCAGTAACAGCTACATTATATTATGTACTAATACCAGGGGATTTACCCCCTGTTGGAAAGTTATCCCCCTCTCATAAATTCTTATTAACATCCCTGCCAGGGATAACATCTATCCTCCTCACAAAATATAATTGTTTTAACACGAGTATACTTTATAAAGTACATTACAGACGTGGACAAATTATTAGACTAAATTTTTTTTTTTTCCTCACTGTTATTTATACTCGCTTTAACATCTTTGGTCATATTGCGAGTTAATCTTTGGTTGAAATCCGAAGGCCTGTGTACTATTGTTGAGACTGGTTCTATTGTTGTGAACTAGATGGCGACTATATACGTATGACTGATTTGTTATGAATATGATGTCGGTGATGAATGAGGCCGGTGATTTTCAGGGATGTTGTGGCCCGAATTTCCTGGCATTTGCCTTACGGTTGAGGAAAAACCCTGAAAAACCTCAACCAGGAAATTCAACCCGACCGGGAATGGAACCCGGGCCCTCTGCGTAAGATACCAGCATGCTGACCCCTACACCACAGAGGTGGTCTAAAATAATTATATGTGCAACGATGCTGTATTTATCGGTAGAAATAATGAACAAAAATGTATTTTGCACAGATATAATGAACAGAAAATTGAGTCTGGAGGTTACTAATATTTTGTGAACATTCCCTTATTCTTTATTAACACGTTGATTTTGTTAGGGATGCTGGAAACCAAATTTTGACATTTTCTTTGAACGTCAGCATCAATTAGCAGATATCAGACAGTGCTTAAATGAGTCCATGTTTTGATTTAGGCCTCTTTTTGTTCACTTTCTTCTTCAGTATAAATCACAGATTTTCAATTTCGTTCATGTCCGGTCTTCTTGCAGGCCATGGGAGAATATCTTCTGCAGTATATAATTAAAACACCAGTAGTGCCAACATAGCCAGAAAAAATTATACTTAACCATTGGAAAAATATACCAGAAGATGTAAACAATCATATTTACAACAATAGATACTCTGTGAATTATACTGATAGTTGATATGACGAATTATATTACGTTTTCAAGAAAATGTTTTACTCTAATAATTTGTCCACGTCTGTATAAAGTAAGCAAATAAAATAATATTGATGTATTATCATCACCGGCAAACTGACAACAATCAGGAACTTAGGAATTACACATCTCACCTTAAGCCTGGACATGGATATAATTATTAAAATAATCAAGATGCAACACAAGCAACTCAGTGCAACCAAGCATTGAGTGGTATCGAATGAAGATAATAATAATTGTATGTATGGTATTCTCTATCTAGGATTCTATCCCCCCCCCCCCCATCAGAAATCTTAATTCGCACCCTGACTAACTAAAGGGTATACCTCTGGTTGAGGTTCTGGCTGATACAAATCTCCATTTGTATGGAAACAGAAGGGTTCAAATTGAAACTGCCTAATGGCTGATTGGATACTTTGTATACCGGTACAAGTTTATTTATTTCTTACTCTTTACATCGTATCCAAAATATTAACTACACAAAATTAACAGTCATGGTGGTTTGTTGGTTCCCTTCATATCATGGAATATAAATAACATGCACTTTTTCATCCCTTTCGTCCACAACTTTAACCCTACAATACAGGAGCAGCAAACTTTATTTGGTACCCATAGTTTGTCTTGGTCTCCAAGTTTCACTTTATTTTAAACATAGTAGACTTTCTTCACAAAATCTGTTATATATCTGTTCAATACGACGTAACTTCCCCAAATGTAACAAAATGCAGCAGAATTGTTCAAACACTTTCATATAGGTATTGTAAGACTTCAAGTAATAATAATAATAATAATAATGATAATAATAATAATAATAATAATAATAATAATAATAATTGACATTACTGTGATGAAACGTAGCCATTGGAAGTAAGAATAATGAAGTAATGAATAAACTCACCTCTATACCACATCATGACTGGATCACACTTTTAAAATTAATTGACTTGACATCCATGAGCAGGCTTAAGATAAGATGTGTAATTTCTAAGTTACTGATTGTTGTCAGCTTGACGGTGATGAAAATATATCAATATAATTTTCTGTGTTTGTTTGTTTGTTTGTGTCTATAACAGGGCAAAGCCCCAATTACAATAGACAGTACAGATATTTGCTTAAAACATAAAATTGGAGATAACATGAAAAGAGAAATAAAACAGATATAAATGCAAAATACAAATGTAAATACAAATGTAAATACAAATTAAAAATGAAAAAAACAACAGACAAATAGATACTACCTAAATAAAAGACACAGATATAGATATAAATGAAAAATACAAAATAAAAATAAATGAAAAATAGATAAGTATAGATATCATAACCAAAAGATGTAAAATGTAGGCATAAATTACAAATTATAGAGTAACAAATAGATAACAATATTATTTAAGATCAACTACCTTCAGTATATTAATAAGAAAATGTTTATATTTCATGTAAGAAATGCTCAAATCTAGATCCCATGTTTTACATATTTCATTGAAATTTGAACACATTTTTAACACTGGTGAATTTTTATGTGCTGAAGAGTTTGGTTTCTATAATATAACAATTGACGATTTCTTAAATGTGATGTTCTAGCGTTAATCTGGATTTGTGATAATATATTATTCAGTAGACTGTTGAATATTTTATATAATAAAAGTTGCTCAGCAAATAATCTACGACTTCCAAGAGACATTGAATTAAATTCAGCAAGTAGATTGTTGAATTTAATTATAGAGTGTACTCGTATTGAAACAATTTTATTTTGTGAGGGGGATAGAATTTGTTCTTAGCAGGAATGTTAATATGAATTTATGAGAGGGGGATAACTTTACCCCACCTCCCTCCCCCGTTAATTCGCACCCTGCCTCTGCAACATCCACTTTGTCCACCACAAATTCTGTCACGATCTGACAGGGGAACGAACCTGGGCCATCTGGATGGAAGCAGGGTTGCCAGATGTCCCGATTTGGCGGGACATGTCTCGATTTTCATATAAGAGTCCCAAGTCCCGCTTCGATTCGAGGCGGGATGCAAAACGTCCCTCCTTTAGAAAAGTAACGTCATAATTGTATCGTTACCTAGTAACTACTTTGTTCTAGGCCTTACTAATTACAACAAATTTAAATTAATTTTCTTAAAAATGTAGGTTTTCATATTGGAAAAAACGAATATTTTGCCAAGTGTAAGGTTTGTAACAGCTAATTCATTCGTCAATATGATGTTTCTAAGCAATTAAAAAGAGACGTTCATCCCAAATGCATGGCAAAGAGAATGGAAAAAAGCTTGTTAAAAATGCTGAAGTCCAGTAATAAATATGTAGGAAGCTCTGTATACTGCACAGTATGTTAAATTATGGATTTCGAGCAGTAATATGGTACCGTAAAACGGGGTGACTTGATACGCTAGGGGGACTTGACACGTTTTGTAAATTGATGTTTCGGAACCGAAACATCAACCTACAAAATGTATAAAGTCCCTCCAGCATATCTAATCACCCCATTTTATATGCTGGGAGACTTGATACTTTTTGTAGGTTGATGTTTGTTGATGTTTCGTTTCGAAACATCAACCTACAAAACATATCAAGTAACCCCCTAGTGTATCAAGTCACCCCGTTTTACGGTAAGTCACAAAATGAATATGAATTCAGGTTTCAGTAAATGTTATGTTATTGTTATCAATTAATAAACATTGAAGTTTAAATATTTTGTTTCATCTAGTGCCATCTTTTGGAATATGTGCTTTAGAATTAATAAAAAAAAAAAAAAAAAGCTGGGGAAATCTTTGAGTCAGAACTACTATTAAGTCATTAAGTTAATAATTTGGCATAACATATTATTGCTACAAGCCCTTCAGAAAGATGCTAGAGAAACATGATGTAACTTACAGCCAGATAAATATTATTTTGTATTGGAAACATGTATCTACAATATGCTTTTTTAATTAAAATTTCAATTTTGAGATTCATATTAGTTTCTTTTAATGTATATAAAGGGATATTCTTTATTTCGTTTTTCATTTTTTTTTTGTAGTCATGAAAATGTCAACTCCGTCCATGTTCATACCAGTACCATTCGTTCTTTAAAATAAAATGTAAGTATCCTACTGTATATTATGATGAAAAAAGAATGTCCCTCTTTGGTAGATCTAAAATCTGGCAACCCTGGATGGAAGACCAGCACACTTGCACTTGAGGCCTAAAATCCTTGATTATTCATGTTTTATGATTCTCTCACATTAAACTTCATACTCGCATTAGTAATCATTGTTATCATCAATGTTACCCTACTAAGTACAGTACCTATCTGTAGTGAAACAAAAACACATTCTGTTAAACAGTCTTATTCAGAGAGCTTTTTGGATAAGTTACTTTTTTTCTCTCTATTAAAACATGAGGCAAAAGATATATAGTACTTTGTATATTTAACAACAAGTTTTGTCATTTTTGCAGACTTGTTAATTTGTAATGTTATTTCGAACTCACTAAAATCAAAACCAGTCACTGAATTTCTAATGAAATTGCACTTCAAAGGACTGAATTTGAAGTGGTAAGCGGTTGAAATTTTAAACCTTTCTTCTGTAACTTGCTTTTAACCTGAAATAAAGTGTCCGAGTTTAAATAGTATCCCATAACGATGAACTTCTAAGTAGTCTCTTGCCACTTACCTTTGCTGATGACGCACTTGATTTTAGTAGATGTAACATCATGGTGATTGGGTTTGCAGATGCACGTCCCTTGGTCGCTGCAAATCGAATTTTCGATGTTGGTATTGCACTGAATCGTCTCCTGACAAGGATCGCCCAGAGATTTGGCAACTGAAACCATTTCAACAAAACAGAACATCACATTTCTGCCTGAAGTAATAAGAAAATATTATGATACTGCAAATATCTATTTCCAGTTTTACAAATTTTACACTTTCCAACCATTAATACCGAAAACATAGATTTTTTGGAGTTTCTGCTTTCTGGTTGTGTCCAGCTGCGTACAGTCACTTTTATTTCTTTAAAGGATCTTCGGTTGAACTTTCAGAAATCACAACTTCTCCTAGTTTGGATTTACCTTATCTTCGGGTTGAAAAATGGTGAAAGTGAAATTCTACTCCTCCAAATGATTAGAAATATTTAAATCCATTTCGTTGAATAATTTAGATATATATAATGCTTCCAACAGATAGAATACTTATCTCAAACATCTGTGAGCTGAAAACAAGTGTAGACCCAATCTTCGAAAGGTAGAGTTTATCTACTGCATCTTTTCTGAAACTGTTACATCTCCAAACATTTCAAGAAAACTTGCCAGAACCATTGGAAGTAAATAGGAACTGCTCTTGGAACTGCATCTTTCCTTAAACTGTTACATTTTGGAACACTTCAAGAGAACACTGTCGGAACCATTATAAGTAGATAGGAACTGATCTTTCTTAAACTATTGCACTTTGAAATACTTCAGTAAAACTGTAGGAAGCACCGGAAGTAAATAAAGACCAATCTTAGAATTTTATCATTCCTTAGTCTGTTACATTTCGAAACACTTCAAGAGAATCATACGAACCATTAGAAGTGAATAGGGATCAATCTTGGAATTGTATCATTCCTTAAACTTACATTTTGAAACACTTCAAGAAAACTATAGGAACTATTAGATGTACGAGAAAAGATAGGGAGGGACTATTGTTGGAACTGCATCTTTCCTTAAACAGTTACATTTTGAAACACTTCAAGAAAATTGGCAGAACCATTAAAAGTGGATAGAAATAAATGTTAGAACTGCATTTTTCCTTAAACTGTTATATACCATATTGAAACACTTCAACAAAACAGTCAGAACTGTTGGAAGTGGACAGGCACTACTCCAGGAACGTATTTTCTTAAACTGTTATATTTTGAAACGCTTCAAGGAAACTGTTTGATTATTGAAAATGAATAGGGTCAACTCTTGGAATTTAAACACTTCAATAAAGCTGTCGAGGCATTGTAAGTGGAGAGGGATCATTCTTGAAACTGCATCTTTCCTTGAACTATTACATTCTGAAAAAACTTCAAGAATGCTGTCGCAGTATTGGAAGTGGAAAGAGACCATACTTGAAATTTCATCTTTTCTTAAATTGTAACATTTGAAACACTTCAAGAAATCTATCGGGATCATTGACAATAGACAAGGACTACTCCTGGAACTGCATATTCCCTTAAACTTTTAACTTTTATATTTTGAAACACTTCAAGAGAGCTGAATGAAAAATTGGAATTTGATAGAGGCTACTTTTGAAACTGTATCCTTCCTTAAAATTTTACATTTTGAAACACTTAAAATACTAGGAACAAACGGAAGTGAACAGAAATTACTCTTGGAATTGTATTTTCTTAAACTTTTACATTTTGAAATACTTAAAAAAAAAAACAGTAGACACCATTGGAAATGGACCTAGATGCTCTTGAAATTCTGGCTTTTCTTAAAACCTGTACATTTTAAGGTATGGTACTAGAAAACAGTAAGCTCCATTGGAAGTGAATAGAGATTACTTTTGGAACAGATTGAAAGGGATGATAGGGTACACTTAAATGAATAGAAAATCTATATTACGTTTTGTGATTAAATGCACGGTTAATTAGAAAATTAAGTTGGAAGTTTCAGTAGTCTGGCAACATAGCCACTAACACACTGCTCTTTTTTCTCGTAATACAGATGTAAGAGTTCAATGAACTCAGGTCTGTCTGCCTTAGTGAACTACCATCCATCTCCCTTTCCGGCTACAATATTGCAAGATGATTGTTTTCGGTCAGTGGCTTCAAATTAGAAGTTTTTAAATTAAATTTACACGAAAACCGTCCACACTATTGAAATACGGCAGAGGGATAAATGATTCTTTATTCAATTTTTTTATCGATATGGACAATAACCACGACCCTACTTGTAATATTTACCGAATAAGAAGATGTTAAAAATTTGGGGAAAAAAAAACTTTTTTTTTTTTATAAAACTATGGACTTTGCACCAATATGGTACCATATTACACTTTTTAGTTACCTGCAACATGAGCTATTCACTCTGAAAATCTGCAGCACTATTTCACTTACACTCTGTACAAAAGTTGAATGAGAAAATAAGTAGCATTTACATTATATTGTTTCTTATGAAATAGAAGATTGGTTTAGCAATGTGCTCACTCACCTGGCAGACACGATGTGTTCATTGGATGAGGGACGAACGAATCTTTGCAGGCACATAGGTTTACTACCTGAGAGCAGAAGGAATTAGGTATATCTTTCGTACATCTTTCGTCCAAACCACAACTTGATCCTATGGCTGGAAAAGAAAGTAATTATTTATCAACCAGTTTTTACATTCTCATTTGCATAATTCTAGCCGCTTATTTTTACCTTATTTAATATAATTATCTGATATTAAAATTTTTAATTTGCTGTCATTATCGAAGAGAACAGGTTGTTAAAAAATTAGAATAACACCACTGGTGGTGTGTTACAAGTGAGGGAAAATGAACTATAAATATGCAGTGGCACAGCAGCAAATCAAGAACCAAAACCTCAACAGAGGTGAACGATCGTCTAACCAGAACAGAGCTATCATGTGTTTAGTAGGATGCCTGCAGCTGTTGTAATTGGTTTTCGAAATCGGATTTCGCTACCTATCATAGCTCTCCAAATTCATCACGATGCTGCGTGGGCATCGGTTCCATACTTTGGCCGAAATTTCATGAGAAAATTTCTTCCCCCATGGATACGCAAACCAACACGCATTCTGTAATGGGAGTCCTAGACATGATGCCTTAAACAATGATGCTACAGCACAGGACTAAAATGTATTATACACCATCCAATTCACTTATAAATGCTTCAGATGAGAGGACGTGACCTATATGATACGAAAACTACTGTACAAGATGTAAAATTCATTCATTCATTTATTTTATTCCATAGATCTTACATGAGCAATGAAGCTTTAAGATGTGGAACAAGTCAAATATTTTACAATATTACAATTACAATTTTTACAAATTTTTATAGTTTTACAATTTAGTAATTTTCTACAATTTTTACAATTTTGTGCAATTTTTTACAATATGTTGGCGAGATGTAGTGAGATGAGGTGAGATCCGAGGATTCGCCAAAATATTACCCGGCATTCGCCTTTTAGTTGGGGAAAACCTCGGAAAAACCCAACCAGGTAATCAAATCAAAGAGGGGGGGGGGGATCAAATCAAAGCGGTTCATGCCAAGGACTCGCCATAGACCATCCGGCTTCAGTCCCACGGCTGTGGAAAAACAGGTGTAGAAGTCAGTTTTAGTAAGACAAAATACCTTTAAGTGTTGGAACTCCTGACCAAAGGATTAAATTTGTTGTCAGATAATACATACCATAATACAGTATGCGCCAAAACAAACTTCTTCTTCTTCTCCTTCTTCTTCTTCTTCCTCTTAAATTAGAATTTTATCCTGTTCTATTTCAATTGGTGCTATTGTGTTCGGAAGCAGGTACCAGTTGTCCAAGGCACCATTGATTCTTTGAGCAGTAATCTATAATCCACTCTAGTAGGTTGCTAGCCTCACTTGAGTGCGTTTTTCTGTAGGGGTCTGCTCCCTCAGTTGAAAGTTTCGGGTTTAAGGCACCGAAAGCTCGTCTTCACCCTCTCCCGTCTGCTACAACTAATGTTGTATTGCCTGGGGATCACAACGAGGACGTGGGAGTAGGATTCGCTGGCAGTGCTAACAGATGTTGCGTTAGATGGCATTACACAAGATTTTTGGATATCGTCTATCAACATCAACGGTATCCCTTGTGACCATACCAGCATTTGATCTCCAAAACAGACAATGCTGTAAATGTTTATTGAACTGAAAATTGGTACAATATAAGTACAAAATCAACATGAAGACAGCTCATTTTTCTTAACATTCTCTATAAAAAAACATGTTCAAAATGCTTTCCATTATGTTCCAAAGAATACTCACAACGTTTATGTAGGTTTCGAAACATGTTTGCAGATGTTGATTGTTGCAAGTGGCGAAAAAACTCTACGATTTTTCCTCGCAATTCCACAATTATTGTCGGCAGGTTCTGTCGAAAAATTGATACCCATACATACACATCGGGTGGTGTAAGGTCAGGTGAATGCTGTGGATATGAAAAATATGTTCCACGGGAAATTATGTGTTCACCAAAATGTTCCCGGAGAAAATTGAATGACTTTCTGGCAGTGTAGCAGGTGGATCCATCTTGCTGGAACCATTGAGTATGATGTGCAATGTTTTGTGCATGACAAAGTCTTCGCAGATCCCTCAGAAATGTTGTGATAATGAGGTTCCTGTACTGATCCTGGTTAACAGTCAGCGAATGTCCACCATCGTCTTCCACAAAATAAGGGCCAAGTACACCTTTGTAGATATAGCACACCAAATGGCGCTTTGCACTGATATCAATTTTCAAAGCTGTTCGCTTAAGACTTCTTTTTACAGACTGTAACACTGGGTCAGAAGCCGTCTATGATTATCATTATTTGTCACAGTAACAGGCCGACCTGTGCAGTCTTTTCTTTGAGTGAGGACACTTCCTGTATGGCGAAACTTACCAACAGCTTGTAACAAAACGGTGTTACACGACGGAGCTTTGTGAAACTTATCTAACAACCCTACTTGAGTGTCAGTCACTCTCTTTCCTGACACTCGCACACCTCCATTGTGTTTGCTGAATGTTGACTCTTGTGGATTCACTTTTTTAATGCTCTTTTTAATTTTTGCTACAACCTTCACTATTTTCATTTTCTCGCGGCACACCAACGGATCATCCGTGGCACACAGGTTGAAAATGGCTGCTTTAGAGTGACAAAATTACGAAAGAAACCACAAATACAGTATATAATAATCACTTGTTGAATCAATATGTTTATACAGAGGAGAAACTTGAGATCTTAACACACGGAGTATATCAAGAACATCAAGTGCCTTATACACAGATTATTGGAGAAATATGGGTGTGTTTCGAATTCAGGAAATTAGGAAGGTTAATGACGAGCACAATGAGGAGAAACAACTGAAGTGACGTGGCCACATAAAGAGAATGAGAGATGAAAAGTGGCCTAAAAGAACATTGAGTTGGATACCTGAACAACGAAAGAATAGGGGACGGGACGGCCTAAACATAACCGGAAGCAAGACGTCGGGAAGGCCATGACATCTACAGGTCTGAAGGAGGGAGATTGGAAAGGAAAGTATTACACGAGTGTGGGAAATGGCAAACGGCGACAACCCTAAACAAAAAGCTATCATCATCATCATCATCATCATCATCATCATCATCATCATCATCATCATCATCATCATCAATAATATCAGTTATAACCCTTATTCATTCATTCTTAGCGTTTGCCCAAAGGTAGATCTTTCACTGCAAACCCAGCTTTCTCCCATTTTTTCCTATTTTCTGCCTTCCTTTTTGTTTCCGCATATGATCCATTTATATCTTAATGTCGTCTATCATCTAATATCTTTTTCTGCCCCGAACTCTTCTTCCGTTCACCATTCCTACCAGTGCATCCTTTAGTAGTCAGTTTCTTCTCAGAAAGTGACCTAACCAATTCCTCTTCACCCACTCTTTCCAATATAGCTTCATTTCTTACTCTGTCTGTCCACTTCACACGTTCCGTTATTCTCCATATCCACATTTCAAGCGCTCCTATTCGCTTCTCTTCATTTCGTCGTAATGTTTCTGCCCCATACAATGACACACAACATACTTCACTAGTCTTTTCCTTAGTTCTTTTTCCAGAGGTCCGCAGAAGATGCTTCTTTCTCTATTAAAGGCTTCCTGAATCCCCCTCCCGGACATCCGAATGAGGGGATCGGTTACGTCCGCAGTATTTTACCGTGAAAAGACTCATCATGCCATGTTTGCAGTTTTTCTTGGGAAAGGTAGCTTCTCGTTGTTTTCCGTACACTACTTTCTCTTTCACATCTTAAAAAAGATCCCAGGGGGCCACAATGTGAAGGTGAGAAGAGTAGATTTGACTAATTAGGCCCTCCGAACTTCACCGAAATTCACCGAATGGGTTAAATATCAGTTGTATAATTAAGGGTTTTTGACCCGATCAGATACTGGGAAATTCCAATTAGCCTGTGTAATTTTATCACTTATCGGTAGGTTATTTCAACAGTCAGATATCGACGATACTGTTAAGTTTAACCACAGTTTAATACATACAGTCACGCAACTCATACGTATAAAATATGCCAACATTTGACAGCTGGCGTGACAGTAGCCCTCTAGCGGCAGGCAAGTTAAAAGTGTGCACACGACATATGATAACACATCAGAAAACGGGTTTTGCGTAATTTATTTTATATTTTTATGCTATACAGTAAGTGTATATGGTTCTTATTAATTTTACTTTAGAATCCTAGAAGAATTTCACACGCAGTTAATCTACAAGTTTCAGAAGCTGGGAATAAACGTAAT
Organism: Periplaneta americana; assembly: GCF_040183065.1. Classification (NCBI taxonomy): domain Eukaryota; kingdom Metazoa; phylum Arthropoda; class Insecta; order Blattodea; family Blattidae; genus Periplaneta; species Periplaneta americana. Next base: position 64,891,524 of record NC_091123.1, on the reverse strand, counting down.
TCTTTCTGCTCCTTACAACTGAATCATGGCCCTGATCACGTATCATAGTTTGAAATAATATAATTGTTCGTACGTGGATGGTTAATTCAATTCATTCCTAAATATATTTATGAATCATTAGAACTCTAGCCTATATTTCCTGTGAGAAGAGTCAAAATTAGTAGCTTCAAAATTGTAGGGCATATCTCGCAGGGTACATCGCGTGGTGAACTCCTCTCCCTATTTCCTGAGAAATTAACTATTTTCCATACCGCAAATTGGGGTAAACTCGGCCGCTGAGGTAAACTTGAAAATAAAAAAGGGGAAGATTTAAACCTTAATATGACAGACATTGATTTATGAAGTTCATTATTTTTCATCCCTTAAGAACCGGTATTTCCTTTATTATTTTGAGTCACAAATAGTGCTGATATTATGGTTTAAATTTTTATGGCAAGTTTACCGCATTTTACATTACATTTCCAGTTTTCACACATAAGCTTAATTTAAATTATCCTACCTATTTAATACGTAATTTACATGCACTTACTGTTAATATGACGTAGGTGAGAACAAATAAATGAACACACAGTTTTGTTGAAAAAATTGTAACTTCAATTAACTCAGAAAATGTAGGCATAATTTTATTTTCAGAGCAGAAGTGTCGTAAGTCAAAAATGGGTAATGAGGGTTAAAGTAAACATTCTTTGAAATACAGCGCAAAGTAGCAGTTAATAATGAATTTATTTAAACTATTAGTAGTCAGTGAATAGCACGAAGGATATATTAATTGCTACTTTGCGCTGTATTTTTACTTTAAACCTCATTACCTAATTTTGAATTACACCCTTCTGCTCTGAACGGCTCAAATAATCACTGGGAATGTAAAATCAACACCAATAACAGTCATGCAAATTATTACAGAAAAGATTGATTTTTATATTAAATTTAAAAAGGCTCTTGAGAACTTAATACATCTGCCACATGAATTTACATCAACACATCAGAAATTTATCCACACAGTCTGGATTTATTCAAGAAGTGAATATTTTGCAAAAGGATTACAATACTCCATGAATTCTTGAAAAATTAACACCATGATCCCTATTTGAATGCAATATAGCATTCAACTTTTGAAAAATATAAAGAAAAAAACACGAAAACAAAACTTATGGAATTACTTGCATTAAAAACTGTAGATACATTATCCAAAATCGGAATGGTTACACATTTACACATATGATCTCTGCAAAAAAATAATATACTGTAACAGGTATTTACTTTGTTTTTATTTAAACTCTCCTTCCTGACATACAAATAGGTAACTGATAACTAATAAATGTTTTATAGAACACAATACGTAGGCTACCTACAACGTGGATTATTGGTTATGAATGAGTTATGATTTTCTCTTGGTCTTTAGGGAATCTGAAGAACGACAAATTCGGAGATTTAAACTTGTTGTTACTGCAATTTTCGTCATTGCACACATTGCCTTTATTCCGACGCATGATTAAAACGTTATTATAACATCTCGCATCCCTTTAAAGCACGTGCTGGCTGAACGAGACTGTATCAACCCTATGACCAGTGCCTTGCCTGCCGCTTGGGCGCTAGTGTCGCGAATGTTGGCAGAAAAAGTGTTGAAGTTGCGTGACTGTATGTATTAGACTGTGGTTTAACAGAACAAAATTTTGGACATGTTCTTAAGTAGGTACAACGTTTTATCATGTTCGCAACCAGTAGACTTTCATTCTATACATATACTACCTGAAAGAACCCGACGTTGCTCGAGTTGTCCTTTTTGCTTCTTTTTTTAATTAAATTGGTTGTTAGACTTCTCGGAAATCTCAGAAACTCAACTATAGAGAACCAAAAGAATTGTCTTTAATAAGCTTTCCTCCTCGTCCATAAAGATGAATCTTTACATAGCGTCACTTACGTAAATTAATGAACTACTTAGCCAAATGCCTGAAAGGATTAACTCAATTTAAAACAACTGCAGATCAGGCAACAAAAGAAAACATTTCATCATGTGCCTTATTTTCAAATGTGTTTTAATTTGTATGTATGTATGTATGTATGTATGTATGTATGTATGTATGTATGTATGTATATATATATGTCTACTTATACTTACACATTTATTTATTTATTTATTTATTTATTTATTTATTTATTTATTTATTTATTTATTTATTTATTTATTTATTTATTTATTTATTTATTTTGGCGTAGATAAAGTCATCAGGCCTTCTCTTCCACATCACGAGAAATACAAATAAAATAATAAAAAAAAATCAAACTATAAATAAAGTAAAACCAAACGAACATATATTTAGGCTATAGTCACACAAACATTAAACGAATTAGCATTGTCTTGAAGTTCAGCAAAACAAAAACATACCTCTCGGTCCCTATAGGCCCACTTGGCATTGCATCAATGTTCTACAGATCTTAGGCCTAAATTTTATCTCTGCCGGTCAGTGACTGTTAAATTATCTTACATTTTATCTCTGCCGGTCAGTGACTGTTAAATTTCACGTGGCTTATCTTAGTCATGGGAGTCAACGTATTAAAAAGCATTACAACCTTTCTGCCGTCTACTTTCCTCCCCCCGCAAATGTGAGCTTGCACAGAGGCAGAAATAAAATAATTATAAGATCTGTACATTGATCTGAAGCTGTGCATTTCATGTAATTTCATGTCTGTGTGTGCTTTCACTTGAATTTCAGAGACAGCTGACGATAAACAGGGAATTCCCTTGTTCCCAGTCTGAACCCGTTAGGGTGTCATCGAGAGCCAAAATTTATCTGTCGTACCAATATATACGTATATAATTTAATTTATATTGGAAGATTTTTTACCCGTTGACCGCTATACGCTTATTTTTTTAATATGACTTGAGAAACTATATCTCACAAATTCAGAACATATTATATTAATTCTTATTTTATACACAGAATATAGATACAATATAAACTCGCAGTAAGTCATTTTTTGACAAAAAGACTATTATTCTGAGAGGTATACCAGTTTTTTTTTTTTTTTGGAAAGTAAGATAATTTGTTTATTTCCACAACGCATAACATACGATATTGGCAACGTGATTATACAGTTAGAATTTCTCAGTAAAACATTTTCGGACATGAACAACAATATTTTGAGAGACATATTTTATAATTAATACAGTGTTATTTTCAGTCGTCTTACGTACATTCACATGTTACATTAGTAATATGACAAAAGTATCACTGAATTGCTTTTTGATGTGTGTAAAGATTTTATTTCTTTCTTCTTTGTATAAAATATAGTTGAGAATGTGAAAAACACGGAGTTTTTAAGTTAATGTCTGCAACTTTGAGCGACTGTCCTTGAACTTAATTTTAATATGGCCATTACGAATGCTGGTCGCACTGAAATCGAAAGGCATGTTAGTGGGTATCATAGGAATGCGTGGGATAAAAAAATCTTCTCTTCCGTTTCGCCAGTAAATGTTGTCACTTCTATTACTACATTTTTTCACACCAATTCTTGTTCCATTACATAATTTTGGTTGGTCAATATTTCGCAATAGTACTATTGGTGATTCAATAAGTATTAAATTATATGGTAGCAATCTTTGTAGTTTCAAAGTATGCAAGAATTAAGTTGGACAAAACAGTCTGCTCACTATCTACAATTGCATCAAGAAATTCATAATACGATCCTGGAATGCGTAAAGATACTTATTGCATGAATTATCTAGTTTTAATCTTCATTATGTGTATCAATAATGTTATTTAATTTCGTGTTATAATTTCCATGGCCTCATGAAAGTCGATGTTGAATACAACAGACAATAGCCTAATAATAGTACATTATGCAACGAGCCTATAATGGTAGTAATTAAGAAGCGAGTATATTTATGAAACGAGCGCAAGCGAGTTTCATAATTTTCATACGAGCGTCTTAATTACCATTATAGTCAAGTTTCATACGACTTTTTATGCTCGACCATATTTCTAACTTGAAATTATTCATAAGTATTCATGTTATTCTTATCTGACTGGGGAGCGGAACTGACCTTGTGCAATATCTCGTAAATTGTGAGATGTGCGCAGACGCGAAAGTATTGATTTTTTTCGAGAAACAAATTCATTGACCTTGATATAATCTAGAGAGTAAAATAACATTAATCTTGATATAACCTTGAAATTGATTTAGACATTGAAAAACGAGATGACAAATTGAATTTATTTGAATATTATTTACAATTAACGCTAATTATTATAGTAACAGAACATAACCTTCTGCGACAGTATTGGATTTCCAGCCTCCGTGACGTTTCGCTAGTTGTCTTTCGATTGCATATCCGAGAATAATTGCGCTTTCATATTGCTACAATGGTGTTTTCTGATTGGCGGAACACCTGAACTTTAATGAATAGGTGTACTTTAATGAGGTCCATTAAAGGGCTGCTACCAGGTGTATAATTAGTACATATCGGCATGGTCGAGCATAAAAAACAATTGACTATAGAAGATTGCATTTTAATATTATACATGAATGTTTGATCGTCTTATTTTATTTCTATTTTTTGTTTTTTAATTAATGTAACATCCACTTGCACAATTTTAATGTAGCCTATGTTTTTCACCTGGTTATGAGGTTAAATGTGCAAACTTTGGCACATATCGGTCAAAGCGTATAGATTTGTATAGAGAATATACATAATAATAATAATAATAATAATAATAATAATAATAATAATAATAATAATAATAATAATGTTTTATTTTCGCTGGCAGAGTTCAGGGCATAAGGCCTTCTCTTCCACTCAACCAGCCTTCATACATACATACATACATACATACATACATACATACATACATACATACATACATACATACATACATACATACATACATTACAGAGTGAATCGTAAGTAATGTCATTAATTTCAAGGGGTTATTCTTTGAGATATATCAAACAAAAAAGTTTAATACAATTTTGCTCGTTTTTGCTTCCTTTTCGAGATAAAAATTGTTTCATATGAAACATTTCATAACGTGTTTTGCGTAAGTCATTAATTTAATTCCCATAATGCTCAATCAATCTAAGGGAGCAGAGTATTGTGATAATAAATGACTGAAAGAATTTTAGTTTTGTCCTTTAAATATGCAGAAATCCGAATGAATGTAACATTGTAAAATTCCTTCGCAGAACGAAAAGTTACAATTGTTCGGATCAAATTTCTGCACATTTAAAGAACAAAACCAACATTGTTTCAGTCATTTATTGTCATAATACCCTGCTCTCTTAAATTGACTGAGCATATTGGAAATTAAATCAATGGCTTACGCAAAAACACACAATTAAATATGTCATATAAAACAGTTTTTATCTCGAAAAGGAAGCAAAAACGAGCAAAATTGTATTAAACTTTTTGTTTGAAATAACATAACCTAAATAATATAAACAAGTGTTAGAAAGTTTCAATTAGGGATGATGAAATAAACAAGAAAACTTTTAATTAAGGATGATGAAATAAAAAATAAACATGACTAATTTTAAAAGGAACAATTATTGAAAGTACAATTTTCAAATTTGAATGTTTTAGTGGTCCGGCCGAGCTACGAACGCACTGTATATTTAATTTTTGCAGTTGATACTACAGTAATAGTATTTTCTGATACTATATAATGGGGGGAATCGTTTGTCAATATTTTCCTTATTTAACATTTTATAATAGGAGGTAAAAAATCTCGTCTTACAGGTGGTCATGTCTCTTAAATGTAACACAATGCTATCACAATGCGACAGTCGTATCTTTAGGTTATGGAAATCAACTGTCACTGCCTTAGTTACAATTCATCTTATTTGTAATCATAAAAATATCAATGTTCTCAAATATTTTATTTATTTATGTATCTGGTGTATTAAGAAGGAATTGTAATGATAAGACCATGCTGTGCCATTCTACTTCAGTAATGCAAAATAAAATGTGTTCTTGTTACATTCTAGCATTAAAAATAGTTTCTTGACATTAAATTTGTATATAAAAGGAAAAACTGTGGTCTGTCACTTAGGATTGCGTGTCCACCGAATTGTCACGTATACTTGTTACACCACGCGTGCACTTAGATCTAGCCCCCTGTCGATAGTTGAATAAAACTTTATATTTTGGTGGGGGTAAGATATATCGACTAAACTAGCGTGCTATGCAGGTATTTGTTGTTTCCTTCCATACTCATTAAATTAAATTAAAGCTGTATTTCAAACTGTGAAATTCTAGAATTGGCACAATAAAAATTGAAGTTTGTTCTAACTTTTGAACTTTTGTCGTGTCCCCATCTAATAGAAATTCACCACAAATGCGTTTTGTTCTTCAATTAGAATCCATATTAACCTAATATTGTTCTGATTTTGTTCGCTGATATAATCACTTATCGATAGGTTATTTCGACCGTCAGATGTCGATGATATTGTAAAGTTAGCACAAGAAAATTTTTAACTTATTCTTAACCACAACGTTTTATCATATTCGCATCCAATAGACTTTGTTTATAATATAATTTTGTTTAAGTTTTTGCAGTTGGTACTACTGTAATAGTATTTCTGATAGTATATAATGGGGGAATCGTTTGTCAATATTTTCCATCTACCTCGTGTATTGTTGGTGCTGAAAGAAAACTATACATTTGAAATGTAAAATGTTTGATCATTCTTTTAGCTTCAGCGCTTTATCTCACTGTAGAAACACATGTTATTTGCCTATTATAATCTGTATTAATCATATTCTTTTGATTTCCTTTGGTTAATGAATCGATTGTTGAGAGACTTTATGAAATGTCGGAAATCGACTTTTCATACAGCAAAATCTTGGGACTATTTTCATATTCTGAGTATTACAGTAGCGACATAGAGTTGACATTAATCACAACTGCAACTAACAAAAGTAATGTATTATAGTTCGTATTCATTGTTTCGTTATTTAGGAATACTCAAAGATTCCATTATTGATAGCTTTATTGATTTTCAGATATAGGTAGGCCTATACTGACGAAAACTGATCGCAGTAAGATTTTGGATGTGCATTTTTATACGCAGAATCTCATTTTCTTTCACTGTGGTTGTTCCTCGACTTTGGAATTCCCTACCGAGTAATGTCAGGGACTGTCAGACATCAAATCAATTTAAGAATAGGCTAACGAGATATTTTTCTAACAATTATTGTCAACAATAATAGCTGTTTCAGGTTTCTCAATGTTTAATGGTTATATATATATCACAGATAAATATCTAAATTATATTATTATTATTATTATTATTATTATTATTATTATTATTATTATTATTACCATTATTATTATCATTATTATTATAACTATTTCTTACCAGTGTTTATTATTGTCACACTAACATTAGTTATCCAATTTTCATTATTTACTTTCATGTTGTTTTATGATCTAGATATTAATGTAATAACTATGTAAGCAAATGTATTTAATTAGAATTAGAGTCTAGCTGGGCGGAAGAGAAGGCCTATTGGCCTTAGCTCTGCCAGATTAAATAAATAAATTATTAAATTATTATTATTTTGTTCATATTCAGCAGAAATTTATCAGGAATATATTTATTTACTAATCATTTTCGATATATTTGATAGTTTCGTTATATTTCTGTGCACTGATAACATTGGTTACCTATAGACTTTCAGATATTGGTGAGATTGATTGAAAGTTTCAGATTATTTCCTTTGGACTATTTAACGACGCTGTATTAACTGCCAGGTTAACTAGTTTTCATATACCCTGTGATAGCGAAATAATATTTCTCGAAATGGGACCAAGGATTCGTCTTGATATTATATGACATTTGCTTTGCAATTTGGGAAAGCTCGCAAAAACCCATACTACGTAATCTTTTCCAGCGGGATTTGAACGCACGCATGGACTAACCTCAGATAACGAGTCCAGCTCAATTATCCTTAGTTACGTCGGTGGCTACATACCACAAATCACTTCGGTAGGTAATTAGCTACATAGACATATACACACTATTCATATGTTGTGTCTGTGAGCCTCTGCAATAATTTCTTCTTCTTCTTCTTCTTCTTCATCTTCTTCTTCTTCTTCCGGTTTCATGACTGCTGACACCGTCTTCCGGAAACCAAACGCCAAACCTCCTTATCCATCCACTGCTCTGGTGTCAAATTCCTTGAAATCATGCGAGCCTGTACCCCTTCTATCCACGTCTCCATACATGATACAATAACTACTATGATAATCCCAGTCCATTGCAAACGTTCATATCCAGTGCTATGCTACTCGTATTCTATCATATTTCCACTCATTCCACCCTGTCCTATACTATGTTATTCTGTCGTATTCCATCTCATTCTATCACATCCTCTGCTATTCTATCCTATTCTACCTATTTCCGTCGTATTCAGTGCTATGTTATTCTGTCATATTCTCACCCATCCCACCCTGTTCTGTGTTATGTTATACTGATTTCATCCATTTCATCACATCCTCTGCTATTCTATCCTACTCTACCAATTCCTTCAAATCCTGTACTAAGCTATTCTGTAATATTCGCCCCATTTCACCCTGTCCTGTTCTATATATATATATATATATATATATATATATACAAGCCTTTTCTCAGCTTCTATTTAATCTAGAAAGCTGAAATTTTGTTCTTTTTTTATAATTAGAGACGAGAATTTCATGCAATATAAAATACCAAAATATGCATGCATTCATGCACTATCAAACTATGAAAATGCTCGATCAGGCGAAAAATACATTAAAATATGCACTTTCTTTTTGTTACAAATTTCTTATTTCACTTCACTTTTTTCCACAGTTAACAACTAACAATAATTTCTAAATTGGTTTTTTGAGGTTCCTACGCTTGTCAGTCAATATGTTTTTTGTAGGCTGAGAATGACCTCTCTACATCGCAAAAAGTTAAGGGTACAAACTTGAATGAACTTTTTTCTGTTATTTAGTTTTTTTCTTACCCTTCTTCAATTCTGATTTCTAAAGCAAAAATAAGAGACATAAAAATCGGGAAACTGGTGTGTCAAAACCATTAAAACATTCATTTAAACTGAATATAATGTATATTATATGTATAATTAAGCTAAAAATTGCTTAAATATGCATTATGCATGTTTTTATCCCCAAAAGGGCCAAAACATGCAAATATGCACGGAAAAAGTAGACTATACATATTTAGAACCGGAAAGTAATGAAATGGTTAAGTACCGTCAAACCGGGCTACTTGGACTTTACTTACCTTTGGAGTAACTTAGGTGAAAATATTTGTACAGATGAAAGTTTGCAGAGAAAAAAACCACAACTTTCACACCAAACTGTATTTTACATCGACGAAAACATTTTTTTCTTCTGGGTTCAAGTAACACCTTAAGGGTCCAAGTAGCCCGCTTTGACGGTACTAAGTTTGAGCTATGTCCTATGTTCCTATAAAAACATTAATTTGCATGGAATTCTCGTTTATATTTATTATATATTCTAACAATGTTTTTGAAATTTGTTAAGTTCTGGAGATGTTACAGAAGGAAATATACTGAAAATCGTTGAAAAAATATATGAATGGGGAAAAATTATTTTTCAATAGGGAGCTCCGCTCTTTAGCGTCGTAGTCTAAGGCATCCTGCCTAGGACTCGCGTTACGGAATGCGCGTTGATTCGAGTCTTCATGGGGAAAGAAATTTTCTCATGAAATATTGGCCAGTGTATGGGACCGGTGCCCACCCAGCATCGTGATGCACTTGGGGAGCTACGATAGATAGCAAAGTTCGGTTGCGAAAGCCAGCAATAACGACTGGATAGGTCATCATGCTAACCACACCATATCTCCATTTTGGTTGGATGATCGTCCACCTCTTCTTCGGCATGTGGACGTGAGGCCAGCAGCCGACTGGTCGGTCTGGGCCCTTAAAGGGCTGTAGCACCACGAATTATTTGTTATTATTTGCTATAAGTAGACAAAGAAAAACTACTGTTTCAGCATAAAGTCAAGTTATGTTCATGAGGTGTAATAAAACAGCTATCCACCTTCAACAGTTTTTGAGGAAAAGTTCCTTATGTAAGACTTAATAGTAACATTGTCAAGATAGGAAATCCCGTTTCCCGTTAAAGACGCACCGCCCCTGGTCCTGACCTATTTATGCAATCTATTTATCCTATGTTACCGTAACTCAAAATCATTCATCCTATCATAGCCATATTCCGGTACACTGTACTAACCGATACTATCTTACCACAGTCTAGTATATACAGTCACGAAACTTGAGTCGTGAGGGTGCTAGGAACAATAGACTGTGCCGGTACTATTTCGCATTGTCTGTAATGAGGCGATATTAGCGATCCTAGTGGTTAGCAACTATCTATGAATGCATATTTACTACGTATTGAGCTTCGTGACTGTGTATACTAGACTGTGATCTTACACTAAAATATTCTGTCGCATCTTTCCATGATAAAAAGACTTACTTGCAGGAGGCAAAGGGGCTTGTTGCAGGGTGTGTTCCGTGTTCCATAACACGAATATCCAGATCGCCAGCACCGTTACACAATTGCGTCCAGCCATTCTTCCACTTTGTCCTACACTCGTACCCAGTCTCGTGTGAACTCACTCAATCCATTATCGTCACTTATCTGCGGTAGATAAAGTTCTAATGAAGCTCTTTTTTTTATCTATTTGGTAACCACGTGCATAGGGGCGCCATGAAAATCTTTGCATAGATCAGAATTTAATACTAATTTTCCTATCATTGCTTCAACGTTCAAATCTCGCTCTAACTGCGTAGAAGGAGAAAAATTACGACTTGTAATGGAGAATTGACATGTCTGCATTTGCGAGAGAAATGTTGTCATAATATTGCTTGTAATGTTATGGATGTAGAATATTTGTAACGGATTCATGGGAGGCAATTAACACTTAGGGATAACTATAAATGCTGACAATGTGCATTTATAGTATCGAAAACAGAGCCAAGAATTCTATTTGTGTGGAAATGTAAGAAACTGAAGTGAGGAAAAATAAACTGTACGTAGTCTTATTACTGTTAGTGGAATTCGTAAATAATCCTTTGAACAGAAATTAAACATAATGTTTTGAGTGGAGCACGGAAGTGAACACAAGGCAAGACACAGACGGATTGAGCGAGAAAATCGAGAACCTGAAAACGATTTTCCTCACCTCACAATTATTCTTTGAAATGACATTCTTGAAAGAGTGGACAGAACATGAGAGCTAACATATATAATATACATTTAATAACACTGTAACACCACAGTCTAGTATATACAGTCACGAAGCTCAATACATAGGGAATATGCATCCATAGATAGTTGCTAACTACTAGGTTCGCTACTATCGCCTCATCACAGACACAGACACAGTCTATTGTTCCTAGTAGGCTACCCTCAACAACTAAAGCTTCGTGATTGTATATGCTAGGCTGTGATAAAAACTATGATCACATGCAACAGCATAATACACAACAAAGATTTTATATGATATAAAACGAACTAAATTTGTATATGAATTGTAAACAAATCTTCATATATTTTATTATATCAATATTTGTATTTTAATCACATAATATTTTTAATAGGACCACAAACAAATAAATTAAGGCATGTAAAATATATATTAAATCTTGTACTTTAACTTTAAAATTTTAACTCCATTGACGTTGATATTCAAATGTTATGCAGAAAAAGAGGTTAACGTATTTTAATTTGTAAAACAGCAAACGTATCTGATGATGTCGCAATCAAGAGCGATGAAAACGTTAATATGAACATTTAATTACGTAATATAAAGGAATTTTACCTTGTGTATGGCATGTTAAAAAAAGAATAAATCCGCTTAATTGAATTTCAGAGACTTATCTGAAAATTCCCTCAAAATGAATTGCAAAATTCTAGACATTGAGGCCTAAACAAGAAACTTGTTTTGCAAGCTTATTGTAAATGCAGATTCTACTACGAAAGCGATTTTTCTTATGGAGCCCATTACTTTATAATCTCATCAACTGACTTTTCCATCTCATACATAGTCCATTATTGAAAGCTCGAAATGTGTAGTCTGTTTTCAGAATTCGCCATTATTACCATATTGATATTAGAGAACAGCTTTCTTTAAAGAAGGCATCGCCACAATTCCGTTTTAATTGGTCTTTCTTTAACGTCTCAGTTTAAATTCTGAGGGTGCTATTCATAGACATTTCGCTAGCCCGCGCTACGAGCGTGCTAAACTAGCCCCGGCAATCGACTGGTTACTTGTACGGGATTCATATAATATCATATCGCTAACACTGGTTTATGAATATGAAAAACCTTAGTTCGCTGATCATCCACCGGAAGCCCACGCTAAGAATGTCTATGAATATGGCCCTTAGTTTTCTATATAGAATGAGAATGGTTTGAAAACACAATTATCTGAGGAGAATTGCATTGTTTACACTTTATTTATTACTACAAAATTCTAAAGAAAATTCAAGGAATGGAACACGTGTTCATTTGAAGAAGACAATTATTTTCGTGTTTACCGTCTTAACACAATATAACTTAATGAATCCTTTGCGTAAATGTAAGATGTTCCTAGTGTCTGCCTCCGCCTTTAGAGCATACCAAAGTTTGCTTTTCCTGTTCAGCACAGAAAATCATAATATTTTTTTTCATAAGTAAGTTGTTGAAATTGTTACGTAAGCCAATATCAGCGTTTTCATAAAGGACTTGATAAGCCTTGCCCCACTTCTCGCTCTTATTGACAACCTCTCTAGATAACAGACGACTGAACAAACAAACCCGGCCGCAAGTAGGGTGGCTCCCCTGGGATTTGTCCTGCAGAGATATGGCCTGCAAGCTTAATATGTTATAATTGTGAGAATTAATATTAACTTCCTTGTAATAATATCCTCTCGTTTCCTTTTCCTCTACATACATACATACACAAGTGTTCTGCCTGAGGGCAGGTCTTTCACTGCAAACCCAGAAATCTCCAGTCTTTCCTATTTTCTGTCTTCCTCTTAGTCTCCGCTTATGATCCATATAGGCCTATCTTAATGTCGTCTATCATCTGATACTGTATCTTCTTCTGCCCCGAACTCTTCTCTCGTTCCTCATTCCTTCCAGTAAATCCTTCAATATGCTGTTTCTTCTCAGCCAGTGACCCAACTCTTTTTCTGTTTCTGATTAGTTTCAGCATAATTCTTTCTTCACCTACTCTTTCCAACACAGCTGCATTTCTTATTCTGTCTGTACACTTCATATGCTTCATTCTTCTCCGTATTCACATTTAAAATGCTTTTAATAGCTTCTCTTCACGTCGTCGTAATGTCCATGTTTCTGCTCCATACACTGCCATGCTCCACACAAAGCACTTCACTAGTCTCTTTCTTAGTTATTTTTCCAGAGGTCCGCAGAAGATGCCTCTTCTCTTCTCTTCTCTTCTCTTCTCTTCTCTTCTCTTCTCTTCTCTTCTCTTCTCTTCTCTTCTCTTCTCTTCTCTTCTCTTCTCTTCTCCAAAGCACTTCACTAGTCTCTTTCTTAGTTATTTTTCCAGAGGCCCGCGGAAGATGCCTCTTCTCTTCTCTTCTCTTCTCTTCTCTTCTCTTCTCTTCTCTTCTCTTCTCTTCTCTTCTCTTCTCTTCTCTTCTCTTCTCTTCTCCAAAGCACTTCACTAGTCTCTTTCTTAGTTATTTTTCCAGAGGCCCGCGGAAGATGCCTCTTCTCTTCTCTTCTCTTCTCTTCTCTTCTCTTCTCTTCTCTTCTCTTCTCTTCTCTTCTCTTCTCTTCTCTTCTCTTCTCTTCTCTTCTCTTCTCTTCTCTTCTCTTCTCTTCTCTTCTCAGCAATAGAAATAGGTGAGTTCTAATAATCTCCACAAGTATAGCCTTCCTTATTCATATGGTAGGAAGCTGTAATCTGAGTGGTTTCCAGAACCCTTAACTTGTTATCAAGAAAATACAGATAGAAGAAGACAAAGAGAGTAAAGAGATTGCTATAGACATCCGACAAGGAAAACTCAGTGCGCAGAAACCAGAGGGTGTGACTGTCTCGCGCAGATGACATATGTTCCCGTTCCCAGCATGCTCTCACGTCTACTTCAGGGGGGTAAGAGGGGTATAGCATGCGCGCCGCGAGGAGTCCGAGCTGAGTTTTCTTTATAGGATACCTATAGGAGAACAACGGGAATACAAGACGAACAAGGGGAATACAAAGGCTGCAAGGGGAATACAACAGGAACAAGGGAAATTAAAAAAGAAAAGGAAAATACAAGGATAAGAAGGGGAATAAAAGAAGAACATGGGGAATACAAAAACAAAGGAAATATAAAGATAATAAGGGGAGTACAGTTCAAAGTCAAAACGTTCTCTCGTTTGATATGGATCTAGTGCTTCCAATTTGAATGTAGCCTACAGCTGTTACGACTTTCGAGTTGAATGTGTCCATAGAACTGTAGGTCGTTGAAAATCATTTCCTATCTTTTTTAATAATCCATCCTTCATGGAAAATTTATTATCGAGTTTAATTAACAACTTTCGTCGTCAGCTCTACAAATAAATACATGTTATTGCTCAAGCTGCAACAATTTTAATGAAGAGTGGAATACACGTATTAATCCTGAGCAACAGTTATCACTTATCACATTCTGTTTGCCACCTTGTAGGCCTAATATTATTATGTTTTAAGAATCCCGTTTGAGAACCATTCTCTCATTGACGTTACCACAATACGACACTCCTTTCAATCAACAGGAAATGGAAGTGGATAAAGCAAAAAAGGTGAGGATTCGTGGAATTCCCACAGTTCTCTTGAAACCGGATTTGAATGTTTGAGGTGTGTGTGTTGAACAACAATCATTCCAATGAAGTAGAGAAAAAAAATTATCTCTGTATCCCTTTTCATATTCAAATGTGAGATCAGATATGAAACCCAGTCATGTATCGGGTAAGGAGTCCTTTGCGGTATAGCGGTTATCTTTGATTGCTACTAGATCTAAAGTTCATGGCGTGACAAAAATCGTTGCCTAGTTTTCGTTTGGGATATAAATAATGCTACAGGTCCCGTTTTCTAGATTTAAGGTACTTATACACAGGGTTATCCCCCCCCCCCATTGGAAAGTTATCTCCCTCTCATAAATTCATATTAACATCCCTATCAGGGGTAACTTCTATCTCCTCCTCACAAAATATTATTTTATTATTTTAATAGGAGTGTACTTTATAAGGTATAAAGTAAGCAAAGAAAATAATATTGATGTATTATCATCGCCGGCAAACTGACAACAATCAATAACTTAGGAATTACACATCTTATCTCTTAAGCCTGCTCATGGATATAATTATTATTATAATCAAGATGTAAGACAAGCAACTCAGTGCGACCAAACGTTGAGTCATATAGAATGAGGATAATAATAATAATAATAATAATAATAATAATAATAATAATAATAATAATAATAATTGTATGTATGGTATTCTCTATCTAGGATTCTATCCCTTCCTCATCAGAAATCTTAATTCGCGCCTGCTTATACATAACTCAAATCAGACAAAGTATAACTGATGAGCTACAACAATGTCATACATTATTTAAAAAAAAAAAAAGAAGTATACAATTTTACATTTATAAAAATATGGCGATTAATTTGGACCGGCCGTACAAAAATGGGACAAGAGTTACTAATAAAGTAATCAGTGTCACTCAAACTGGCCGTATTTCCGTCATAGTAAAACATTTGAAAGTTCGGTACTATGTCAAAGATGCAATAACGTCCAACATCTCAGACAAACAGGAAACAATCCGTCGGATTGACTAGCAACAGTTAAAGTATTATGTAGGACTAGTTTTACCCCGTTTTCACTACTAGTAGTGGAACCAACAGATAGTCCTATTTCCCTGCCTTTCCTAATAGTTCTTAATAATGGTTCCAATAGATACAGGACTCGGCGTGGAAACATGAAAGACTTTGATTGTGTTTTACTATTTATTACAAGGACTCATAAGATAACACAAAACATTCATATTCAAGGTACATGGGAGATTCAGTTCAATTCAATTTTTTAATATTGTTCGCAGCAAATGGCCTCCCTTATTTTCAATACACTCCTCCATTACTTTACGTAGCAGTTCTTTGATAATGCCTGCGATTTCAACTTCAATACGCCTTTTCACCTCCTTGGTGATACGGGTCAAGATGCTGTACACAAGACTTTTCAAATGGCTCCATAAAAAGAAATCTGGCGCCGACAAATCCGGGGAACGGGCTGGCCATGATACATCTTCAAACCTGGAGATAAGAGGTCCTGGAAATATCTCACGGAGAAGGGCCATACTTATCCTTGCGGTGTGGGCTATTGTCCCATCCTATTGAAGTCATAAGTTAGTTACCCTGTTCTCCAGACGATCGATTTTAGGACGCAAATTCTCGATCATTCTCACGTAGCGGGCTACTGTGACTGCCGCTGTTTCACCATCGTCACCTTTAAAGAAGAAAGGTCCGAGTATGCGAGAAGACGACACAGCACACCAGACAGTGACTTTCGGAGAATGTAGTGATCGTTCATGAAGTTGATATGGATTTTCTGTTGGCTAGTAACGACAATTCTGTCGATTTACATCACCATTTAAATTAAAATGGGTCTCATCACTCATGAATAAATTCCTGTGAACTGTTTGATCCCTCAGCTGCAATTCCAGAAAGTGGATGCAAAACTCAGTCCTCAACCTTTTGTCATTTGCACTTAGCTCTTGAACATTAGCGATTTTACACGGGTGAAATTTCATGTCGTGAAGGATTCGTCGGTCTGTCCGTTCTGACATACCCAGTGGAGCGGCGCGATTACGTGCTGATCTCTTCGGACTGCGAATGACAGACATGCGCACTCGTTCCCTGTTCTCAGGTGTAATTACAGTACGTCGAGGTTCAGGTGGTGAGTTATCCTTCACTGAATCAATAATACGGAATTTCGTGTACCAAGACATGATGGTATTGTGGCATGGCACATTGCCTAGCCTAAATTCCCTACGAAAATTTCGTTGCGTTATTGTGGCAGACTATGTTTCAATATGCCACTCTACGCATGCAATACGATGTTGTATGCTCCAGCGATCCATGTTGATTAATCTCCAAAGCCTCTTCTTTCAGGTCACAACAATGTTACAATAATCACTGCGCATATGAGTTTATTACCCGCGAAAATCTTTCATGTTCCCGCGCCGGACTCCGTACATTTCCCTTTCTCTGTCTTTCCTGATAGTGGAGTCGACACATATCTCCAACTGGAACTGATCCAACTGGAGAATAATACTTAATAATGGATCTAATAGATACATTCCACTTTCTTTGCCTCTCCTGATTGTGGAGTCGACACATATCTCCAACTGGAACCGATCCAATATTGGAGAAAAATTCTTAATAATGGATTTAATAGATACATTCCACTTTCTCTGCCTTTCCTGATAGTGGAGTTGACACATATCTCCAACTGGAACCGATCCAATACTGGAGAAAAATTCTTACGAATAAATGTAATAGATACATTCCAATTCCTTTGTATTTCTTGATAGTGGAGTCGACATATAACTCCAACTGGAACCGATCCAATACTGGAGAATAATTCTTAATAATGGATCTGATAGATAAATTCCACTTTCTTTGCCTTTCCTGATTGTGGAGTCGACACATATCTCCAACTGGAACCGATCCAATATTGGAGAAAAATTCTTAATAATGGATTTAATAGATATATTCCCTTTCTTTGCCTTTCCTGATAGTGGAGTTGACACTTATCTCCAACTGGAACCGATCCAATACTGGAGAATAATTCTTAAGAATGGATCTAATAGATACATTCCACTTTCTTTGCCTTTTCTGATAGTGGAGTCGACATATAACTCCAACTGGAACTGATGCAATACTGGAGAATAATTCTTAATAATGGATCTAATAGATACATTCCACTTTCTTTGCCTTTCCTGATAGTGGAGTCGACATATAACTCCAACTGGAACCGTTCCAATACCGGAGAAAAATTCTTAAGAATGGATTTAATAGATATATTCCACTTTCTTTGCCTTTCCTGATAGTGGAGTTGACACTTATCTCCAACTGGAACCGATCCAATACTGGAGAATAATTCTTAAGAATGGATCTAATAGATACATTCCACTTTCTTTGCCTTTTCTGATAGTGGAGTCGACATATAACTCCAACTGGAACTGATGCAATACTGGAGAATAATTCTTAATAATGGATCTAATAGATACATTCCACTTTCTTTGCCTTTCCTGATAGTGGAGTCGACATATAACTCCAACTGGAACCGTTCCAATACCGGAGAAAAATTCTTAAGAATGGATCTAATAGATACATTCCATTTTCTTTGCCTTTCCTGATAGTGGAGTCGACATATAACTCCAACTGGAACCGATCCAATACTGGAGAATAATTCTTAATAATGGATCTAATAGATACATTCCATTTTCTTTGCCTTTCCTGATAGTGGAGTCTACATATAACTCGAACTGGAACCGATCCAATAGTGGAGAATAATTCTTAATATTGGATCTAATAGATACATTCCACTTTCTTTGTCTTTCCTGATAATGGAGTCGACACATAGCTCCAGCTAGAGAATAATTCTTAATAATAGATCCCTTTCTCTGCTTTCCCTGAAGTTGAGTCGAGACATTGAGCAGTTGCGCAGAAAGCGTTGATGGTGAAGAAATGGGTGATGAATTAATGTAATTTTATTGCGGTAGTAAAGACGGGAGTGCACTGGGAAAAGTTATCCTGAAAGAGTTGTTTTACAATATAAATTCCACTTTCACCCAACAGAATTTAAAATTGCTGTCCAGTGTGGAAATTCCATACCCTTGCAACTTGGCTAACAGTGAATTTACCTGAGATTACCTTCATTATTACTCGATCATTTCTTCTCACACAAGTTATCATACGATGCAAAGCGGGAAAGCTATTCCTACAGGAGCTGTTAATCAAATCTTTAAAATTGACGTGTTAGGATTTCCTTGAGAGACAGGAAGTAGGGTTACTGACAGGGAAACATGTGGTTAGTGGACACAAAGTCTTGCTCACCAGTGGACGGAATGTATAGTAGTTCACAAAATGGGGACAGTTGTTGCGCCTTTATCTTCTTGTAGCTTCGTAAGATCATCTCTTCTGGTTGTCCTGCCAGTTGTACTGTTATCACCATCTCACATCGCAGAAGCACAGTCTAGAGGTGAATTTTTGCTTTATTAATTTCTGTATCACAGTGTATAGACTTTATGTGTATAGTGGTTATTTTAGTACACTTTCAGAATTATTTGTAACTTTATTTTGAAAATGTATTAGATGTACCCTTCAGAATTTTTCGTAGGATATTAATTCACTTATAAATTTACAAGACTAATCTCAGTATCTTCAACATATATTAAACGTTATGGATTCACTGCCCTCTTCCGGTTTCACAAAGACTAGGTTAATTTCAAATTACCCTTCCAACTACAAATTTATACACAGTCGGTCTAATTTAGGCAGTGATCGAGTTAGAACCTAATGGAGTGAAATCATATTTCTCATTGTTGAACATTATGTTCTTTAGGAAAAGTTCTCGAGAAATAACGATAACTTGAATTCAAGTTTCACTTATTGTATGCTATTACAGAAAAGAAGATTTGTAAATTAAACTCTGGCGTAGTGAAGTGATTATGATCTTTCTTTCAGCAGCCATTAACGTAAAACAAAATGCTACTTTCTTAAAGAATCAATAAGTTAGATAGGATGAGTTTCAGTAAAAATGTGCATTTTGTTATTAAAATATGAAGTGCACTATTGTATACACTTTACAAAATAAGTAGCTATAGTATTATGAAATAAAATATCTTTGCATTACAATGCACAACACTGTACATAAGCTTAATAGTGCAAATAATTTATGATCAATGTAGGTATACATTCTTTATTATAGTGTAAATAGTGTATTCTAGTGTACATATTGTAAATAATAATTAAATTGTAAATAGTAGAGTAATGGTTAAAATGGCCCATATTTTGTTCTGCCCAAATTGACCAAACAACAGTCGCGTGATCCGGCTGTCAAGTATTTCGCTTGCTAGATGCACGTTCTTTGTCCAGTTAACAATTCCAGTAATACTTAATCTTGTAGCCTCCTGGGACAAAGTACGATCTCTAATTAAGACTAGAGAGAGGGAGTTTACTAAGTATACCATTATGTTAAGTGACTTGGACTATATTAAACCGAGTCGAGTCCTTAGCCTTGCAGTTAAATCTGTAAACAGATAGGATATTCACAGGAACAGGCTACTTCAGAAGCAGTTAAATCTGACTGAAGAACACACTGGAAGACAGTACATGCGAAATATCTAATTACGTTAACTCACTGTGCATAAGGGTGTTATTTACAATTTATATTCTTCCTGTAACTGGTCCCTCTTGTGTTTGATTCAGTGAAGTTGCACTTCTTCTATTGACTGAAGAGAGTCTGACAAGCTTGATTTTGAGAATTCTAAGTAGGCCTACTGTATCTTATTGTAAACTGGATTTATTACGATAATATTAGGTCACGGTTCCCGTAAGACGGCCGCCACTGCAATTTAAAAGGCATTTTGCGTGCTTCAATTAACCAAAATGAATTTTGCTGCTTTCTTCATCAGTGGTAGACATACAGTAAATAAACATAACGTTCGAATATAAGGATTGAAAATCCTAGAGCAACAGTGGAGTATGTTGGAGGTTCCCCAAAGGTTAATGTGTTTTGTGCTATGTCCTCAAAATGTGTACAGCCCCTTCTTTTTCCAAGAGAAATATATTACAGGAGTTTCTTATCTGGACATAATCATTCATTGGTTCATGAATCAACTGCACGAAGACAGTGAAAACTTCATTTTTCAACTGAATGGAGCACCATCCCCCCCCCTTGCCACTGGGAAGTTAAAGATTTCACTAGAACTTTTCCACAATCCTGAATTGGTCGTGCAACAGTTGAAAACGAATCTCTTACTTTTTGGCCACCAAGGAACCCCGACCCAACACCTTACATCATTGTTAATTGGGGTGTATGAAAGACCGGGTTTTAATTCCTTCTCTTCCTAATGACCTACTAATCTAGATGACAAAAAATGACATTAGAGCAGCTATTGAAAACGTTGATGAAGATATGTTACTGCGTGTTTGACAAGAATTCGACTATATCTCCTTGATATATATCTCATGTCGTAGAGTGTACATATCGAACATTTACAGGCTGTTGAAAGAAACTTCAAGAATGTACAGGGACATCATTTTATTTTTACTAACATTTCTAATATTAACCTGGCTATACCTTTGGATTAACGGTTGAGAACCGGAAACACCGTTTGCTACCCCTTTCCACTACTGGAGTTCGATGATACTGGCGTAAAATACAAATAAATCACTTTACTATGTATAGGAGGGAAGAAAAGTAGTTCATCCATTTACGTAAACTATTAAATATCGCGATTTTGAGTTTGATAATTTATATTAGTTTTTGTTTAATCAAAATATAGTATTGTATTAACAATAAGTGTTTTTTACTCACGAACTGAGCTATCCATTCGGACGTATTCATTATGCAGTGTATATTATACTGTCTACAGCACATTAGCGTACAATATAGAGAATGAAGTTAAATTGAAAAATAATCATAATATGAATATTTAAACATATTTTTGAAAATGGTGGCCGTTCATTTCGATACAGGCTTCAGCTCTTCTTTGCATATTATCGCATTATATACTATTGTACCTAATTCCAATTACCAGTTTCGTCCTTCGTACCAGTAACTGATGTTGAAATAATTCTGTACTTACTCTATAAAAGAGTAACTTACATATTGTAAATTCAATCTTCACTTCTGCCCGATTTGAAAAGATGAAATTACTCAGACATGCTATCTACTGTCCGTCCAAGTGGTTTTGTCGCAGAGTCGTAGAAAGGAGGGAAATCACGTGACAGTTAATTTCTTAATGAGAGCCTTTTATTTAAGTTATTTTAAATAATTATGTATTATGTAGACGTCCAATTCGTAACAGAAATTAATGTTTTCAGAAAAGAGCTAAGACAGCCCAGCCACTAGCCTTTACAGAGGGGCGAGCAGAAGCGGGGGGGGGGGGAAACCGGAATGCGACATAGGCAAACGGAAGACAGTATCTGTGCGAAAATATGATTCAATATTGAAAGCTCTTTCGTCACTAGAAAACGCGAACATATTTCTGGAACGTACTGTACACACCATAACTCAGTACTGTTTACTATGACCGTAAGGCGACTTTCACTGCATACGCGGCCTTGGTTCTGTGTGGAGGACGGTTGAAAGTTTACTAGTAGAGGAGGTGGGAGTAAGGTACATTCAAAAACTCAGGTATAATAAAAATTGAAGTAAAAATAGAATGATGTCCCTGTATTTACAAAACAATGTAAAGTGAATTTCGATATCTTAAACAGTTCTCGCACATTAACTTGTTGAAGTTGTCTATTTCTTTTGTAATCACCCCATATTAGATGTGCATCATTTCCGGATAAATTGGCTTGAAGACGCTGAGCATGAATAAAGTCTGTCCAATAGTTTAGGAGAAACCATTACACAGTATACAGACAGAAAGCATATCTGGAATAACTACTTCGTTATTTTGAATGTTTAAATATATTAAATAAATGCTGAAAATGTATTAAATAAATGCTACACCATCGTAATAATTTCTCTTCATATTTCGTATGAGAAAGTTAAATATCTAAGGTCACATAATCTGCTGACAAAAATAAATAATTTCCAGTATTGGCATTTCGTAACGAAAAAATGTACAAAAGCCTTTTATTTCAATAAGTAAATATTTCAATATAATGATTTACGGTACAGAAAATGGGGATGTTTATAGTGGGTGATCATACTATTAGGACCAGTTGATGAAAATCAGAAAACCCGTCTTTCGATTGTAGTAGGCCCTACACTGCTCTGTCGAAATAGGAGAAAGTCGATGTTTACCTACTTAGATATAACACGCGGAGCAAGTCCCCTACAATAGGCAAACATGATGTTTAGGTAGAGCATGAAAGTTAAGAAGTATTATGTACAGTAAAAAATTGATCACAAGGTAATGGATATTTAAGAGTTGTTAATTCATTATAAAAAGTGAATCTGATACAACGTTAATACAAATTAATTTTCATTCCTAAAATATATCTGGCGGCCGGATAGCTCAGTTGGTAGAACAGTTGGCTACGGGCTGGAAGGTCTGGGGCTCGATCCCGAGTGGTGACGAGATTTTCTCGTTGCTAAACTTCCAGAACGGCCCCGAGGTTCACTCAGCCTCCTATAAAATTGAGTACCGGGTCTTTCCCGGGGGTAAAAGGCGGTCAGAGAGTGGTGCCGACCACACCACCTCATTCTAGTGCCGAGGTCATGAAAGCATGGGGATCTACCCCCATGTCCCCCAAGTGCCTTCATGGCGTGGACGGAGATACCTTTACTTTTTTTTATCTAAAATATATCTATAAAATAAATAAATGACATCTAAATAAATAAATGAAAGAGTGAGTGGCTGAATGAATGAGTATTTACTTTGTCAAATATAGGCTCAGACGTGAACATTTTATGACATGATGCCTTACCGGTGTGCGGGGGCTTGGATTCTCCTCACAACAGACCACGTTGTACTGTTTTCTGCTTTCTTTAGACTCAAACGGGTGGAGCAATGTATTGGCAATAGTATTATGTTGCTTTCTCTTATTGGATATCATAAAGTACACATTTCAGTAATAAAATATGTCTTTTTCAACAATTGGGAACAAGTCGTGACGGTGGTCTAGTAGTTACAGCACTGGACTTATAATCCTGTGGACTCAGGTTCGATCCCCGATGTACCCTCGATTTATAACTTGTGTTGGGAAATCTCGTGGTCCAGGGGTTTTGTCCGAGAGCTCCGGTTCCCCTGTAACATCCCAAAAAATCTCCATCAACATCCTCATCTCATCTTATTGCGGATTTAGCGTAGACTAACTTCCAATGGCGCATTCTGGGCAACGTCTCTCAGTGAATTGTCTACACAACTGACTTCATAACGGGGAATGGCGGACAGTCAAGTACCTGCCATTAATTTAAAAAATTGGAAATAATCGAGTCTATTTTTGAAGTTCCATTGAAAATCCTACTTTTATCAAGTGGCCCTAATAATGTGATCACCCACTGTACATTTAGAAGTAGTTAATGAAAAGAAAATCCAATTCGTAATGAAAACACAAATGACGACTACAGAGAGCATTGTCCGGGGTCACCATAGGGGGTGAGTGTTCGGACTTGTTGGCAGAACTCTATTCAGTGGTTGTCGTTATGGCACTTCCTGGTCTATGTTCAAGTTCCTGTTCGTGCAAAGAAACGAAGTGCAAAATCTTTTCATGAAGTAACGTTTGCGTTCAGCACGGACATTCATGTCGGTAATGTCAATTTCCCGGTTAACATTTTGTCCTTCCACGAATTAAGTTTCGCTGAGAATATTAAAAATATATTTAATAATATGAGTAACTTAAGAATATACTTACAGTATCAAATATGTATTGATTTTTAACATAAGACATAATCAGAAAAATCATAATATGATAGCATACGATGTAAGGTCAAGATTTCTAAATTTTGTAAAACAATTTTACAGGACCTCACTAACTAACTACAACAACAGAAAGGCAGGCAACATAATTTGATCAGGTCTAAGATGGGTAAGAAGTTGTATCTGAACCATGAACTGCCACGGATGCAAATACACGCAAGTTCTTTGAATGACAAATCATTCATGAAACGAGAGGATGGTTGAAAGGAGAGAAGGCTGGTGGCTGGTGTTTCGATTAATGTTTCTTACTGGTTTTATCAATACTCAAAATTTCAAAGACACATGGTTAGACAAAGCAAAGTGAATGTATTTTGTTGATGGGATCTATGCATATTCGAATAATAATGAATATTTGGTATCATGCGATCGTCTCTCCGGAGATAAACCCTTCAGTCTCTTCTTGTAGTTATATCTGGGACCTATTTCACAAAATTTACAATTACTGTAAATTTTAAATTTGTTTGCAAGTTTTCAAATTCTGTTTCAGAATTCGAGTTTGTAAAGTTGAACTTTACAAAGAAAATCAAATCTTTACAAATGAAATTTTGCATTTTTCAAGTTGTTTTATTTCACATTGAGGGAGTGACTTTACAAATATGTCAAGTGTACTTGTAAAGCTAGTACATTTTCTACAAATAATGCCTTCGGATGTGTAAAGTTTTAAAGTACTACAAATTATGCATAAAATAAATAAATACGTATTTATTAAATTCATTTCGCTCTTTATCATCAACCATTTTCAACATCTACTATGAAGATTTAGTGAAGAACTGTATTTAGAACATGGAAGGAGTGATAGTAGGAGGAAGAAGAATAAAATGCATAAGATTTGTTGATGATATGGCGTTATTAGCAGAAGAGGAGACAATACTAAGGGATTATGCTACTGGAACTAAATGACAGCTGTGAGCAGTATGTGATAAAGATAAAAGCAAACAACACGAAGACCATGGTTATCGGAAGAAAAATAAAGGAAGTAAACAAGCATATTCTAAATGATGCAGTAGAGCAAGTGAACAGCTTCAAATACTTGGGGTGTACTATAAACAATAACATGAGCTGCTGCCAGGAAGTCAAAAGGAAGATAGCAACGGCAAAGAAAGCTTTTAATACAAAAAGGAGCATCTCCTGTCCTCTCGAAAAAATAACTGGGAAAGATGCTAGTGAAGTGCTTTGTGTGGAGTGTGGTGTTATATGGGGCAGAAACATGGACATTACGACGAAGTGAAGAGAAGCGACTAGAAGCATTTGAAATGCGGATATGGAGAAGAATGGAGCGTGTGAAATGGACAGACAGAATGGAAAGAGTGGTTGAAGAAAGAATGATGCTGAAACTAATCAGAAAGAGGAAAAGGAATTGGCTGGGTCACTGGTTCAGAAGAAAATGCCTACTGAAGAATGCACTGGAAGGCATGGTGAACGAGAGAAAAGTTCGGAACAGAAGAAGATATCAGGTGATAAACGGCATTAAGATATTATACGGATCATATTCGGAGACTAAGAGAAATGCGGAAATTAGGAAAGATTTAAGAATGCTGGGTTTTTAGTGAAAGACCTGCTCTTAGACAGAGAAGTATGAATGAAATGAGTAACTGGACACCATTACTAGTTAAACTAAAGCTATTGTTATTTAGCAGTCTAATGACACACGAATTTAATCAAAGACGACGTAATATTTTCCGGCCAAGAATTAACAACACATTCATATCACTATATAAATACAATGAAATGATTGAAATGAACCCATAAGAGTTCCGATGTAGACCTAATGGAAGTACTGCTGCAAGATATAGGACGTCACATCCAACAGGGAAAAGTGGAGCCCAACCTTAAAACAACTTCGCATTGCTTTTCATTGGATGAATACTAGGTGTCAGTTCCATGCAATAGCAGACATGTATGGAGTTTCTAAGTCTTCAGTGTTCAGGTATCTTTTTCCTCCCTTACCTTTGTTAAAACTGCAATTTTATTCTCATCAGTAGGGTCGGATTTCAGTGACCTAAAAATAGGATATAGGGGAAGGTGTTGTACCTTGGGTCATTTTTACATTTAGTTTCTATTTTTACCAAATTATGATTATTAGGTTGTCCAAATTATAAAATAAGATGAAGCTACTCTTTGAGATATCATTGGTAATCTTTATTTACGAATTTAATTACTCTGATAATATTTATATTCAATTAAATGTATACAAGTATAATGGACCAAGGTACAACCTCATGTTGTAGCCTACCTTGGGTCACCCGATGTTTTACCTTGGGTCACATTATAAATTTAGCCTACAAGAAAAGAAACAAGAATACAAATTGTGGATAAACATAAATATGAATGCAAAGTGTACATATCTAAAAATCACGAAACTTCTGGAATATAATAGGAAACAAATTAAAGATACAATTTCTTTGCAACATATTCATGCAATAATGCATTTTAAGCAGATAACAAACACAAAATCGATCTACTTAACATCATAACTACTGAAATCAACCGCGAATTGTAGTTGGGAAGTTTGTCTCTTAGATGAACCTTGTTGGTAGGGAGGTGGTAGCTTCACATCATTGTTAGCCCTGTACACAAACTCATTTTCATTAGAATCCTGCATATTTTTAAGTGCCTAGACAACGTAGTTTTCGAAATATCAAAATTTTTGGCAGCAGTTCGCACTTTAGTTCCATTTGTTAACACATCCTTTATAGCCATGCGAAGTGCTTCTACATCTACTTTTTCCCGCCTTTTTCCATTCTTGCTTCTTGGCATGGTTCTATAAAAATAAAAGTATGACGATATAATTTTTCCAACATATTGAGCAATAAACGATATTAAATTAACTAATAATTTATAATGATTTGTACACTTCTGCTCATCATCAGTTCAATGTTGTACCTTAGGTCGACCCAAGGTACAACGCTTCAAGTGGACCGAGGTACAGTTGTCAAAAGAAAAAGTGGCCGCTCTCCTGAAACAAAGTTTCCTTCGGGTATCTTCGCTACAATTCGGAGACAGGCGATGTTACATGTTGTTGTACCACGTTGCCTGATATCTACAGTTATGATTGAAGTATTTTGTGTGTTATTTGATAGCGTAATGGTAGCGTTCAGGCCTCTTATTCAAGAGATCCTGCGTTCGACTACAACCTCGTGCTTTTTATGTTCTTTTTTGTTCTGTTTTTTGAGAGAGACAAACTATATATAATGGCTCCTTTATCTTTTACGATTATTTTAGTAATTAACATCAGGTTCATTAATATATTATGCCATGACTTTATCATTATGATATTGTGGCTGCAAATGGAAAGAAAAAAGATTTTATTCTCAATAAAAATATCTTTCGTGGCATAAACAAAACAAATTTACTGGCGTCGGCCTTAAAACATTCAAACAATTAAGCGTTCAAAAAACGAAACAAAAATCCACAATTCAATATTTAGTCTATCTTCCTCTTATCTCGATCATCTTGCAGTCGAGTGGGCATGGAATCGACTAGTCTTTGCAAATAGCGACTGTTCTTAGACACGATATTCCAGGCATTCTGAACATACATACATAAGTGTTCTGTCCATGGGCAGGTCTTTCATTGCAAACCCAGCAATCTCCAATCTTTCCTATTTTCTGCCTTCCTCTTAGTCTCCGCATATGATCCACATATCCTAATGTCGTCTATTATTCTTTTCAACCAGAGACCCAACCAATTCATTTTTCTCTTTCTAATCAGTTTCAGCATCATTCTTTCTTCACTCACTTTTTCGAACACAATTTTATTTCTTATTCTGTCTGTCCACTTCACACGCACCGTTCTTCACCACATCCACATTTCAAATGCTTCAATTAGTTTCTCTACATTTCGTCGTAATGTCCATGTTCCTTCCCCATACAATGCCACACTCCACACAAAGCACTTCACTACTCTCTTCCTTACTTCTTTTTTCCAGAGGTCCGCAGAAGATCCTTCTTCTTCTATTAAAAGCTTCCTTTGTTCATGTTTGCAGTTTTTCTTGGGAAGGATAGGCCTAAATGCGGTAACATCCCGTTGCTTTCCGCACACCACTATCTCTTTCGCATCTCATTAAATTCCAGGGGGTCCAAGCGTGGAGATGTGGAGAGTGGATTGGACTAATTGGGCCCTCCGTACTTCACCGAAAGTCACGGCAAGGGTTAAATATTAATTCTATCAGGATGTTTGACCCGATCAGAGATCGGGAAATCTCAATTAGTCTTCTTCCCCCGCATCCTGGACTAGCTTCTACGAATCATCAGAGTGTGATTGGGCCAATTTTTCCGAAAATGTTTCCACACTTTTGCCCTCGTAGCTCAGCGGACGAACGTCGAAACTTAGATGTCAACGTCTCAGGTTCAATTCCTCGTTTTCATTTTATTGTGGTTCAAGATAGTGTAATGTAATAATACAAAAAGAAAAACTAATAGCAGTAGGCCTATTATGCAACTGGATTTTTCCAAACCCTATATTAAATTTATGTTATTTATATCGCCAAAGAACGATTACAATATAAATAACTTGAATATTATTTATACAGTATCACTAAAGAACGATAACAGAATATAAATGATAAATACCGGTTTGTTTAATTAATATAAGATATTATATAATACGTATTTAATTATCTAAATAAAATAACCTATTTTACAAAGAAAGATGTTTATTTGTGTTATAATAATTACTTACATAAAATACAGGTTATTTGTATTGCGAAAGAACAATAACAATATAAATAACTTGAATATTATTTTATAATGCTAATGAAGGAAAACAGAATATAAATGATAACTTCAATATTATTTATATCGCTAAAGAACGATAACAGAATATAAAAAAAACGTAATATTATTCATATCGGAATTTCACAGATTTATTACAGATGTATTTAAGAAATTGTAGAAGAATAGTAATTAGTAACAGTGTCCTATTTATTCTTCTTGGAGCCAAATTTGTAACTTTTGAAAGTGTGGTTACTATGTTGAAGTGTATGTGTTGTAACGGATGCTTGATTTGTTATGTATGTGAATCAGTTATGGGATGCTTGATGTCGTCGCAATGTCGTAATTATAGTTTGATTGTGTTTGTGTGACTATTGTGAAATAATTTATGATGTATGGTACGGAAAGCTGCATATTTGTGTTATAGAAGTGTTACGTATGTGTGTTGTTAATGTTTTTGTACGTTTCAAATTGATACCTGATATTTGTTTTGCAATCGCAGTGCCTAATTTACGGATTGTTTATATTTTGTTTACATCGCGTAAGCTAATTTAATTTTCTTTTCCATTTCTCTTTATGCTTATCTTTTTTGTGTATGAAACTATAGCCCTAACATACATATGTAAAATAGGGCTAACCCCCATTGGAGATACAATAATAATTATTATTATTCATATCGTTATAAAACGATAACAGAATACAAATGATGACTTGAATTTTATTCATATCTCTAAAGAACGATAACAAAATATAAATAACGTGATATCCATAAAGAACGATAACTGAATATAAATAATAATTTGAATAGCATTTACATCGCTAAAGAACGATTAAAAAATAAAATGAAAACTTGACGAAGGCCAGAACCCACAACCTTCGAATCATTAAACAAGCACTCTACCGCTAGTCTACGAGACGCAGATGTGGAACACTTTCATAGTTCCGGAACTGCTTGTACAAGCACATGCATCGTGTAACATCGCCGCGACCCGAAGTGGACTTTGAAAATATTCGCTGTTCACGAGTGCGGTCACTTTTTTTTTTTTTTTGACAGCTGTACAACTACTACTGTTTCAAAAGTTAGGTTATATTCTAACAATAACCCAATATACCATTCGAACAAGAAAGAAACAAAGATCTTACCTTACTATTGGAAATGTCTTGAATTGTAACACAGCCCCGTAAGAAAAAATAAAGAACACACTATAAATACAATACTTTCTGAGATCAAAAATAAATTTCTTCACAAAGAAAGCAAACCACTGTATCTGAAGATCACCAAGCTTTGTGAGAGGACTCTTGTGTACAAATATGTAACTTGATTGTAATACTTAATTTTTCAAAAAAACAGATGGCAGAGAAATGATGAATGACCCAAGGTACAACACCTTCCCCTATGCATGCATTCATGACCTAAAAAACTAAAAAATGTGACCAATGAAATTCGAAATATGACTTTATCAGTAACACATGTAGGCTATGTTAGATTTTTTAAAATTATCGGCATTACACATTGATTAAAATACAATGTCTAACCAGTTGGATGTTATATTTAAGCAAATTACTTCAAATGTCCTCTATCTTTAGAACAGCATGTTGGAAAGATACTGAAGAAGCAAGAAGCGGCTGAGAAGAAGAAGAAAGTTACGAACACTTGAAAATTGTAAGGAATAGCGTCGTGCATTGCAGGCGCTATGTTCGGTTCAAGTTTGTCGAGTACGGCGAAGTTCGATATTCACCGATGTTCACCCTGCAGAAGGAGGCCTGTCGTGTTTGTTCCACCTTGTTATAAACATAATCGCTGTCCTTCATTCATGTTTTAATCGCTTATGAATTTTAGCACAGATCTTGCGATCAGTTTTTCATATGAAATAAGACGAAGTTTTTAATGTCTTAGTTGCCTAACTCATGTTCAAACATTGCAAGACACTAATAAGAAAAATCTGTTTTGTTGTGTACAGCATGTTTTCGCTCACAGGGCCAAACAACAGAAACCTACCTGCTACTTGAGACCCCACATTCCACAGTCAGGGCATACTTTCTATTCATTGCATTTTTTGCGAAAATATATGTAGTTTAGAGCTATCCTGAAAAACGTTCATAGTATTGCATTTTACCATAGCTCGTTATGATTTGAATGACTGCATTAAATATGAGAAACGCGCAAAATATAACATTATGACGCGAATGTTTACTAAATATGCCATAAAGCTTAAAAAAAAAATGCCTAAATATATATACAGTTATTCCCAAAATATAACGTTAATATGCAGTTTCGTACTAAATATGCTACAAAATTAAAAACGGCTCAAATATGCATTTATATGCCCAATAAAAACCCTTCCACTTTCTTCAGAATGCTTGAAATCAAGTTTAAATCAGTCTGAAAACTGAAACAATTCCATAGGATAAAATATGACATGTCATGGAAATCCTCTCCTTACTCATCAGTAAAGGTTGGTTCACAATAAACCGTGAATGAAAACAACAATCAGAACGAGAACGGAAATAATGTTAAAATAAATGTGTTTAAATGTAATCATTCACAATAGTTAATTGTGAATGCTCACATTTAAATACATTTATTTTAACAATATTTCCGTTCTCGTTCTCATTCTCGTTTCTGTTCCCGGTTTATTGTGAATCAGCCTTAACCTGGAAGACAACCATACTGAACGATTCTGAATCTGTTGAACTTGGAGATTCCGATGGGTCACTTATATCGTAAAGCAATCAACGCATTGATGTTTGACCAATGACAACACGAAATCTCAGCGTTGTCAATATACCGAAATCTGGAGACATTTAAAAAAATGTTTTTGGCGATATTTTTTATTTTCTATTGTTAAAATATGGATTAGTGAACTTATTTAATCTATTTTTTGGTAAAATATAAGTATATCAATAATTTTATTTATAGCGGTAAAAATAGGACAACTTTAGAGCTTTGTTCCTTAGCGATTTTTCGTAAAATGTCGTTGGCGACATAGCAGTTTATTTCATGAAGCTTGTCAAACTTTATAAATTGAAGATCTCAGTACAATAATTGGGTTATGAACCAAAAGGCAACTTTTCAGGGGAGCAAAAACAAAGTTTCTATTCATTTTATTTTTTGGAAGAGCATATTACATGATCTTCAGTTTCTAATACTAAAAATGAGTTTATGAGAGAACCAATGACAGATTCTGATTCTATGAGGCGGGAATAGTAAGAAAGTTTGAAAAATCCGAAAATGCCACATTTGGTCGATAACCCACTTATTGTTCTGAGGTCTTCAATTAATAATAGTCTATTGCATTGTGAAACAAAGTTTACGAACACTTGTAATATATTTAACTTGTGATTTGTAAATAAAATTGTTAATTTCTAATTTGTTAACATTGTAAAACGCGTCCCTCATCGTAATATTCTTTACGTTTACAGGGGTCAGTAAGCATTCTGAGCAGATCTTGTCTGTTTTCCGGTATTAGTCGTTATTTTCCATCTGCCTGTGACGAACAATGTACACAAACTATGACGTCATCTGATAAGCTGGGCTTGGTTTGTACAGATTATAGGCCGTTCACAACGATGTCTTTACAGTGAGTCAAACGAATTCAACCTGGAAGTGGCAGATGTTCACTGTGTTTCTATTGGCCGAGAGCAGGAGAGCGCAGTAAACATGGAGCGATTTGTTGGACGGTAGAGATAGGAGAAGTTTTTCCTTTTCAGAACTTCCCCCATCAGTTTCGGTTTTACTGTAATAGTAAGTTTCACACAACATTTCGTATTAAAATTTCTACAAACGAATTCTGTCCACTGCTATGAACTCTTAGCTGGAACTATTATACCACCAGCACTGTAGTATTCCTACGTTGTCTGGGAAGAAGTTATAGGAAGTTGTATGACGTCATATATCTCATAATGAACGTTGGAATGGATTTAATTTTCATAGTATTGCAAGTTATGTATGAAACAGAATAAAAAATGTGTGTGTATTATTTTAACATTCGAATTTCTATCTCAAGATACTCATTCATTCACAGTTTTCTGCCCAAGGACAGGTCTTTCACTGCAAACCCAGCATTCCCCTATTTTTCTCAAGATATAGAAGATAAAAATGCATGCTTGGTCTGAAGGATACTTCATTTTGGAAATCAATTTTACGTGGGTTATATATTGTTCTCGCAAAGTCTGCTATTTCCCACTATTACTCCTGGTCACATACATATCAGATTGACCGTTCGATGTTATAAAATGGCAACATATAAAAGAGAACAACTGCTAGGATCTCCACTTTCGAAAATGAATTTTTTGGTAACGATCGATAGATGGAAATACAGCTGCAAGCTATTACTCTATGCCATACCTGCACAAACAGCGCTCAACGTGCGCGCGCACTCCTTGGGAGCGAGAGAGCCGTGTTTTCCGCTCGCCGAAACGGAGATAAAGATACGCCAGAATGACATAGACTTGCTATAGGTAAAGGAGAGGGAAACGACCACTCATTTATCTAGTGGAGTGCAGTGTGTAGGCCTATTCTCAGTAACTGTTTCACGTTGCTTACCTACTGCTACAGTACAGTATGGAGGAATCTAAAAGACGGAACATAACATTTAACATTTAACGATTTACAGCTCGAACTTATTGATCTTCATTGTGACCTAAGGGCTAAAGATCGTTTGAATAATACTACTAGCCTGGTTGAGTTTTACAAGACTAAACATTAGCAATAGTAACCACGACTACACAGGCTGGCTGTGAAAATGATTGCTATGTTTGGCTCAACATTTACATTTGTGAGCAACTGTTTTCTATAATCAACTTTAATAAAGGCAGGCATCGAACATCTGTAACTGATGTTTCATTACGATCAGTAGGCTACTGTTCCTTTCAACTGCCAACAGCATAAAACCTCGTTTTGATGTACTGATAAATAAAAATATAACAAAATGATATTGCACATTTAAGTAGCTATAGAATTTCTATTATTTCTGTAAAATAAATATTTCTTTATTAATTAATAATAGTCCAAGATAGTTTTGCAAACACTGAACGGAACTTCATTTTATGAACACTCTTACTAGTACTGTATTTTCTTTTGTGTATATTTTGTACGATATCACCCCTTCTTCCAGTCCACCCTTATACAGAGCGCAGCTAATATCTGCATTCCGATCATGAGCTGTGAGCCGGCTCGGAGAGCGCAAACCTTGTGCATGCCTGCTCTATGCATTTCCATCAGGGTTATAACGTGACTTCTTTTGCAGTCGCTAGATGACAGCATAGTGAAATTGATATAAGTTATTGTCTTGAAAGTGCTTTAGGCTGATCAATCTGTTGTATTTGGTGAGGGACATAATTTTCACAGTATGTAAGTTATGTATGAATAAGAATAAAAATGTATGTGCATTATTTTAACATAGAATTTCTATCCCAAGATATTAATTCATTCATAGTTTTCTGCCCAAGAACAGGTATTTCAGTGCAAAGCCAGCATTCTCCAATCTTTCTCAAGATTTAGAACATATTATATATGCGTTCTTGATCTGAAGGGTGCTTCATTTTGAAAATAAATTAAACGTGGCTTATATATTGCCCTCCCAAAAGTCTGCCATTTCCTATTATTACCCTAGGCAGAATATGAAAGCAATGTTTTCAATATGTTCTATAATCCGCAGTTTTGATTGTGTTGTGGAATTTACAGATTCAAGGCAATTGTTAACTTATTCTATTGCTATTATACCATTAATGAGGTGGGCGAGACCTCATTCATATTTGATACATTATTCTATTGCATTTATTTACATTCCATGGTATTCGCACATCGCTTCACAGGTAGAATATGGAACAGGTAAAAAATCTTAATAGTAGACTATTATAAAGTCTTAATTATAGTTACAGTCCTACAGTGCATAATAAAGACGTGAGAAATTAGATATTCTTTAATTTAGCCCTAAATAGGCTAATCTTATATTATGGGTTTGACTTTTTATATCCATAGGGAGGCAGTTTCAAATTTTTACTGCCTATAACGCACTCCTTTTTGATAGCACGATAGATTTGCCGATGGAGTATGAAAGTCATTTCTTGATACGTATTTATGCTATGAACTGTTGAGTTAGTCACAAAGTTTTCACGGTTACATACGAGGAAGTTTATTAATAAAAAAATATACTGACATGCCATGAGCATTATTTGTAGTTTTTTTGAAAATTATCCTACGCGATTCCCTAGATTTGACACTTAGTATTATTCTAATTACTCTTTTCTCTAGTAGAAATATAATGTTGCTATCTGTGAAATTTCCCCAGAATATTATTCCAAAACTCATTGCCGAGTGGAAGTTTGCAAAGTGTATTGTTTTTAAGGCATTGATGTTTACTATCTCTTGCATAGATCTAATAGCAAAACATGCTGAATTTAATATGATTTGTTTTCAATTTAATACATTATCGATTTGTAAGCCAAGAAATTTGGTTGTTGTTTTTATTAGGGACCTGTTGTTAATTATTGGGCTTGAAATTTGCGAGGTTGAATTGGCAGGATTTAAATTGGATTATCTTATTTTTGTTTCAATTTAATACTAATTTATTGGATGAAAACATATTTTGAGGAGAATTGCTTCCGCATAGATCTGCACACTGCTTTTCTGTCTTAATTTTTCTGTTATCGTTGTCGTCGAAATGATGAGATAAGTTTACGTAATGAGTGTCCATTATCTCCACTTCCACGTAAGGTAATATTTAACAATACTATCAGTAATTAATTGGTATATTATCAGAATCTAACACAAAATATTACATTCATTTATGGCGTGTAATTTATGTTTTTTTTAATCTATACAGTGTAATCTGATAATATTGCACAGCATGAATAAATTATTATACTTGCAGCATACTGTTCGTCTTTCTTTGAGTCCACTCTGAAGATGACGTACACGGACTAGACTTAGACTGACAGTGAAATTCGTGACAGAGAAGGACAATGCACCGCAGCAGTTGATAAAGCGTCGTGAAATAACTCACTAAAAAAAGGATTATGCAGTGTAGTGTAGCTGATGCTCACGATCAAGATAAAAGCACAGTCACGAAGCTTGAGTTGTGAGGGTACCAGGAACAATAGACTGTACCGGTACTATTTCGCATTGTCTGTTATGAGGCGATAGTAGCGATCCTAGTGGTTAGCAACTATCTATGGATGCATATTCTCTACGTATTGAGCTTATATACTAGACTGTGATAAAAGTATCCCCCCTTTACACATCTTGAAGGCGCATGGGGACATGAACGTAAAGCTCCATGATCTTGACACTAAAAATTGGTGCTGTGGTCTGCACTTTTCCAGTAGAGTACATAAAACAAAAAGTAGACACACCTGACTAAATTCACTTCTTCGTGTTTGATTTGAATGGCAATGCTCCTATGAACAGACATCAAGGATGTGACAGTCGGCCTGGATAGCGTAGCGTAGTCAGTATAATCCTGGCCTTCTGTGCCGGGTTCGATCCGGCCCAGGTCGAGGCATTTATCCTTCTGTGCTCGAGATTGCGGGTTCCATCCCGGGCCAGGTTGATGACATTTAAGTGTGTTTAAATGCGACAGGCTTATGTCAGTAGATTTACTGGGATGTAAAAGAACTCCTGCGGGACAAAATTCCGGCTCACCGGCGACGCTGATATAACCTCTGCAGTTGTGAGCGTCGTTAAATAAACCAAAATTTATATATATATATATATATATATATATATATATATATATATATATATATATATATATATAGGACATAGAGCCTTTCTTCTCTCATACAATTACACAAATAATACTTCAGACTCCTAGAAAATATTCTTTCAGATGTCACTGTAGACACAGGAATTGCAGCTAAGTTACGTGAATGTACAGTTTATATTCGGAAAGAGGTCCTTAGTACATGGAGATGATAACGCGTAAGCGCACAATCTGGTCAATCAACTTTTGGAATTACATACATACATACATACATACATACATACATACATACATACATACATACATACATACATACATACATACATACATACATACATACATACATACATACATACGTACATACATACATACTGTACACACACACACACATACATACATACATACATACATACATACATACATACATACATACATACATACATACATACATACATACATACATACATACATACAACTGGTGCCTACTTATGCAGATTCAAGCTGAGGTACAACCCGTCGTGTACGTGTGGAGCAGACGATCAGATCGTTGACCACGTCTCCTTTTCGAGTGTTCGAAAATGATCAAAGAAAGACTAGCGTTCCAGCGGGAAATGTTAAGAAAAATTGGCATGTGGACTTTCATAAAGCATAAACTAATGCAAGAACATGCGCATACATTCACAAACTATGTCAACGTTATAAAGTTAGACGAGTAAACGTAGGATAATTTAATCTAGGATAGATAAGAGTAGGCATTAGATATAGTGAAAGACTCTAATTTTCACATCAAAATAACAAACATACATACGCCTAGAGAGTGACAGAAACGAGGCATAATGTGTATTTTGTAAACATACAGGTAGCAAGGCATTTAGTATTACCTTTATTGTAATAGGACATGCCGTTCAACTAATACTAAAAAAAAAATACATACATTCATTACATAGTGTTCTGCGAAATGGTAGGTCCTTCAATGTAAACCCAGCATTCTCCTATCTTTTTCTGTTTTCTGCCTTTCTCTTAGTATCCGCATATGATCCATATATCTTAATTTCGCCAATCATCTGCTATCTCTTCTGCCTCGAACTCTTCTCCCGTTCACCATTCCTTCCAGTGCATCCTTCAGTAGGCAGTTTCTTCTTAGCCAATACCCAGGCAATTCTTTTTCTCTTCCTGATAAGTTCCAACATTATTCTTTCTTCACCCATTTTTTCTAGCAAAGTTTCATTTCTTATTCTGTCTGTCCATTTCACACTCTCCATTCTTCTCTGAATTTTATAACCACATTTCAAATGCTTCTAATTGGTTCTCTTCATTTCGTCGTAACTATTTCCCATGTTCCTGCCCCATACAATGCATGTTTGCAGTTTTTATTGGGAAAGTTAAATGCTGTAGCTTCCAGTTGCTTTCCGCACAAAACTCTTTCTTTCGCATCTTGAAAAATCCCAGGGGCCCCAACGTGGGTGGGTTTGATTAATTAGACCCTCCGGACTTCAGCAAAGTTCACCACACTGGTTAAATGTAAGATCAGAGACCGGTAAATTCCAATTACCCTTTGCCCCACCCACTGCGGGTAGGGGAGGAAGATTCATTGGCTCGTCCACTAGACATATATCACAAAATAATGCGGGCCTCCTTGGTCATGTGATTAGCATGGCGCAGGCACTGCTCTGGGCGCAGGGGCGCAGCAAAGACATCACAGGACAGTCACAAGACAACGGACAAACACCCAGTCCCGTGGACGGAAAATAAATTATCTGCATTACCTACACCGGGAATCGAACCTCAAACTGCGACAAAGTGGAATACTTTTGAGATGGGAAGTATATCCTGTGATAATCGTGGTCCAGATAAGTGTATTTAAATACATGTACGTTACT
The DNA here is from genome assembly GCF_040183065.1 of Periplaneta americana. Lineage (NCBI taxonomy): Eukaryota > Metazoa > Arthropoda > Insecta > Blattodea > Blattidae > Periplaneta > Periplaneta americana. Next base: position 64,852,569 of record NC_091123.1, on the reverse strand, counting down.
TTATAATGGCTCCAGTAATGTGTTGAAAGCTAAATATAAACTCAACATATTATGATGTCATTTCACCGTTCGGAATAATATCGCAGGAAGATAAACGCATACTCATAGCACGGCGGAAGTAACTGCAGAGAAAAGCTTTTGTCATGCTCGCGGGACGCGGTTAAACTATTTCCCGTTTAGTTCTTACTCGGTTGACACATTATAATTCTGGCTTCACGAAACTCAGTTTCTTGCTTCAAGGTTACGTTCCAGAGAATATTAGTTATTATAATATTTATTTACTTATTTATTAGTTCTTTCATATTAATTCGTTCTCCCTCCCCTACCTGTAGTGGTGTAGACGGAAAAGGGGGAAGTTAAACCTACTAAGGAAGAAGGCTTTATTTCCTTATTTGCATAGTTTATTTACTTATTTTCTTATTTATTTATTTAATTATTTATTTATTTGCTTATTTACTGTACTTATCTGCTTATTTATCTTATTAATTTATTTACTTATTTGTTTATTAATTAATTAATATATTTATAAGCCAATTTTACTTTAATGCTGATTCTCATTATTACTTTTTTTATTCATTTCATTATCGATTCTTTTCTATATTACTCTGGCATCAGTCATGGCATCATGGAAACGTATGTGTAAGATGAACCTTGTGCCTCGTAGTTTTCCACGCGGTCCATCTCATTTCATTCTCTGTGCCTCGAGGTTTTCCAAAGAATAGTCATGAAAATAGTGGTACATGGGTTATGAATAAAGATGAGGGGTTTGTGCGCGGCACGAAAAACACGTTGACTCCACAGGGAGCATAGGTGGACAGACAGGTGAACAACTGCGACCAGTGCAACCAAAAGAAATGCAACTACACGCTATCCTTCTGCCTACTTACCGTCTTTTAACAACATGAAACGAACACAGGCCTTCATAGTCCAATGCACTGCAGTGGTGAACAGACGTAGTGAGCAGTAGTTACCTACAATGGCGGAAACCAAGCAAACAAAGGATGCGAAATTAAATATAAATTGAAGATATAAAGTTCATACACCAAAATCACGGAACGATACCGGAAAGCATAACACAGAAACATCTGGTTTGGAAATATCCAAAGGCATAGCAATAATAAAAGAGGTGTCACAAAAAATCAAGAAAAGAACCTCCAGGACCGTGCACACAGAGAATAAAGAATAAATGGCAAAGCATTCTACAGAAAAATAAGGGCTATTTAACAATTTATACCATGCTGAAGAACGCAAAATCATCAGGCGATAGAACAGTATACTTCATATAATGCACCGTTAACGTCCTGTGACGTTGAAAGAAGCTTTTCGCAGTTCAAAAACTGTTTGACTGATCGATGACGACGTTTGACATTCGATAATTTAAGAATGTCTGTAGTAGTGCAGTGCAATTCGGCTTGTGATGGCTCTGAAGCTATGGATGAATCATAAAGGCAAGTTTCTTCTTCTAACTATACCAATGTTTCAACATATTCCTCATATTTGTATATTGTCATCTGATAGACCTTAACGGAGTGTTGCATTTGCCATTTCTAGGCTGTACTATTCGCGTGGTTTGTTTACGTCGGAAGTCAACTCAGACACTGTGCATACAGCTGTATAACGTCTATGCACACGCAACCTGACGACAAACCGCACAAATCCCTCATCTTTAGTTATGAATATACGTTAATATCAAACAATACTCCAGTGTTAAAGGAAATAGGCCTACATATATATTGAATTTTATTTCTTTAATTCGAGTATTTCCTCTGATTGAGGTTCTGGCTGATATGTACAGTTACCCTGAAAAAGAATGAGACGATTCTTGGTCGTCGGAAGTTAAAGTTCTACAGCGCGGTTCACTCGATATCGACGTAACGATACATAACATGAGAAATAGTACAAGAATTGTTACAAGGACCACAACAAGGACAAGGACCAGAATAAGGATCACGAAGAAGACTGCCATTTAAGGCCAGGATTTCACAACATAGCTCGAGTCACAAAATATCATTGCTTCACTGCACCGAATGGCAAATGCCTGCTAAGGGATCTACATTCTGGACTGCTGCTGTCACTGTCTTGTCTCGTTAGCTCATATAGTAGCGTGTCGGTTTCACTGTATGACCGAAACATCTCGTGTTCGATCCCGGGTAAAACTTTTTTTTTTATTGAGGTGTAATTAATTTGTTCAGAGTTCCTCGACTGTCTAATTTGTCGAAAAATATGGAATAATTTATGCCCAATTTCTGGGTCTTACAAGTGGGCTGAACCTCGTCAAAAAATAAATAAATCTTACTTGGAAGTTAAAAGTAATCTTCCTCAAACAAAAATCATAAGAAACAAAAAAGAGACAAGTTAACTTAAAATCTTGTCCACATGCCACCAGCTTCTATTACAGCTCTAAGTCGATCCGGCATGGATGTCACGAGATTGTGGAATAAGTTCTGATCCCCGGCGAGATCTTCCCAGGTGTCAACAACTTGATCCCACAATTCGTCTCGATTTCGAGGGCGTCGGTGGGCATAGGTGGCTATCCCTCTCTTTTTCAATTCCGCCCATAAATTTTCGATGACATTCAAATCAGGTGACTTCGGAGGCCAATTAATGATTTCGATCTCGGGTCTCCTTTGAAACCATCTTTGAATGCTTGCAGCATAGTGCACGGGATGGTTATCTTGCTGGAACAGCAATGTTCCTTCGGGAAAACGTTCTCGGGCGGAGGGAAGGAATATATTTTCCAGAATGTGCTCGTAAGTTCCCACATTAAACCGGCCATCGATGCATTCTATAACGCCAGGTCCATCGTAAGACATCCACCCCTAACACGATATGCTAAAGCGCCCCGATCTTTCATGTCGGTGCACATAGCGCTGATCATGTCGAAGACCATCCTCACGATAGACACGGACAGGACCTTCGTAATCACTCGAGATGGTTGTTTCGTCGGAGAAAATTACATTTCTCCAATCGAAATCCACTCGATTGGTAGCGAAGGCAAGATGATCGACAGCTTGTGCTTCCCCCAATATTTCCATTTGCGCAGCCCTCCGGCTCCTAATACCGCGGTTCCTCAACCTGCTGATCACAGTCTGTGAAGAGCCGGGAAAGTTAGATGCTGCTCTTATTTCGTTAGCAGTCAGAAAGGGGTCCTGTCGAACTGTCTCGAATAAGAGAGCATCCACTGAAGATATCCGCGAACGCCCAGGAATAGGGCGATTTTCGACCTCCCCTAAATTTTGGTAACGATGAACCCACCTCGCGGCTGTACTTCCAGGAACACCGACCAAACGGCCAGCATATCTAGCCCCATATCCAGCCTCAACTAGAGCTATAACTCGCTGTCGTTTGCGATCATTAACACTTAATTTCAGGACTTTGTAAAACTCTATTTCAACGTTACTTAGCTATTTCAACGTTATTTAGACCAAAAAATCGTTGTGTAGACTAAGGATCGAACTCGCACTCTTCTACACAACACGCAGAAGTCTTACCGTCTGAGCTATTGAAACGACATGAAAGCGTTCCTTTCTGTGCGGTGTGTCGATCTAGTCATGAATGTCCATTGTCGATTTAACTACACGATTTATGTATATATTTATCTTTTATTTACGTAATATTATCATATTTTTTGCAGTTTTTGAAGTGAATTTCGGAACGATGCTAGTAACAAACCAAATAGCCTGAATTTAAGTAACTCAATATTCGTTATCTTGTGTATCAGTGCTCTGGTCTCCGATCATGCGCAGTGTCTTACATCTGAGACTTAGGAATATTCAATCGTCTCATCCTTTTCCAGGGAAACTGTACATCTATTATAGGTATCCTACAAGCAAAACTCAGCTCGGACTCCTCGCGACGCGCATGCTATATCCCTCTACCTCCCCTCAGTAGGTGTGAGAGAATGCTGGGAACGGGAGCATACATTATCTGCGCAAGACAGTCGCACTGCGCACTGAGTTTTCCTTGTCGGATGCCTTTACCAGGCAGTACATCTCACTAGACGATATGTATCAGAGGAAAAACAATTGTTTGTATGTATCTGACGTCTGATTAGTGCAGTACGTAGCTAGTCGGCGATGTATGCAATGGAGGGAGACAGGAACTGACCACCCCTACCCCATTACCTTCCGGCTTTGTTGCCTCATGAATATCGCCTTCTTGGTATAACTTGTGAGGTTCAGACCTGTCTTCGGACAGTTGACTAAACAACAATTCGAGTATAGACGTTTTACATAATCATTGGTATTTCCTTAAATCCTCTGTCAATTTTTTATGTTGTTAGAGAAACTCTTTTATTGACGTTCCTTAAATGGGATAGTGTGAACGAAGTGAGTCAAATGGCCTTTAGGTTACGAGCTCACATAAAAGTTAAAATAAGTTCCAAGAGTCCTTGTAGGACGTGATCATCATCGTGTTCCTTTTATTTGATAGTACTTCCTCTCTCATTCATTCATTCATTCATTCATTCATTCGAGTCCTTTTGTCAGTTATTTTACGACGCTGTATCAACTACTAGACGGTCAGCGCGTCTGGCCGCGAAACCAAGTGGCCCGGGTTCGATTCCCAGTCGGGACAAGTTACCTGGTTGAGGTTTCTTCCGGGTTTTTCCCTCAACCCAATTTGAGCAAATTATGGGTAACTTTCGGTGCTGGATCCCGGACTCATTTCACCGGCATTATCACCTTCATCTCATTCAGACGCTAAATAACCAAAGATGTTGATAAAGCGTCGTAAAATAACCTACTAAAAAATCAACTACTAGATTATTCGACGTTGGTCGAATTGGTGGTGGTATTTGGCGAGATGAGGCGAGGTTTCACCATGTAATTACCGGACATTCGCCTTACTGTTGAGTAAAACCTTAGAAAAGGACCCCGCCAGATAATGTACCCAAGCGGGAATCAAATCTACTCCGAGTGGAGTTGCATATTAGCAGTCAAACGCATTACCGCCCAAGCTACGCCGGTGGCTTCATTGGGCAAATATTCTGATGCAGCAAAAATTCGATTTCGAGATTTTGTAAAACTATTGCAGCATTCACATCGTTTTATAAGGATTTTAGTCTTCTGTAACTTTTTCTATCTGCTACGGAACCGGTCTCTTCAATATTTTACAATCTTCCACAATGATTACAAATTTCACGGTCCATACCTAAATCCAGTCCCGCGCCGTGGCGTAGCGGTCTAGGGCATCCCACCTAGGACTCGCGTTACGGAATGCGCGCTGGTTCGAGTCCTCAATGGGGGAAGAAATTTTCTCATGAAATTTCGGCCAGTGTATGGGACCGGTGCCCACCCAGCATCGTGATGCACTTGGGGAGCTACGATAGGTAGCGAAATCCGGTTGCGAATACCAGCTATAACGGCTGGGGGATAATCGTGCTAACCACACGATACCTCCATTCTGGTTGGATGATCGTCCACCTCTGCTTCTGCATGTGGGCGTGAGGCCAGCAGCGGGCTGGTCGGTCTAGGCCCTTCACGGTCTGTAGCGCCACGGATTATTATTATTATTATTATTATTATTATTATTATTATTATTATTATTATTATTATTATATACCTAAATCCATTTAGAGTTCTTCTCATTCCGCTGGAACTATCACTATTACATTCATTGGTCAATTCGCATTTGTCGGGGCAAAACCATTATTTTCTTCATCCCTCTTAGCCCCAAATATTTTCATAAGCACCTCATTCTCAAACAGCCTTAACCTCTGTTCCTCTCCCAAAGTGAGAGCTCAAGTTTCATAACCATAGGTACAGGACAACCGGTAATATAATTGTTTTATAAATTATAACTTTCAGATTTTTTGAAAACAGACTGGATGATAAAAGCTTCTCAACCGAATAATAACAGGCATTTCCCATATTTATTCTGCGTTTAATTTCCTCCCGAGTATCACTTATATACGTATTTTGTTACCGTTGCTCCAAGATATTCGAATTTTTCCATCTCTTCAAAGGATAAATTTCCAATTTTTATATTTCCATTTCGTACAATATTCTGTTCACGAGACATAATCGTATACTTCGTCTTCTCGGGATATACTTCCAAACCTATCTTTTTAAAGCCTTGGTTTTCTGAACCGACGCATGCGAGATGCGAGGTGCGAGGCCCGCCTCGCACAAATCCGGACTAAGCGAGAGATAGTGAGTGGTTTCTATAACTGCAACGTGCGAGGTCTGCGTAACTCGCAGTTATAGAAACCACTCACTATCTCTCGCTTAGTCCGGAATTGTGCGAGGCGGGCCTCGCAACTCGCATGCACCGGTTCAGAAAAACCAAGGCTTTACTGAAGACATTACACTGGTAAACTTAAAAACATTCATGTCCTAGGTAGTATTCGAACAGATGATGGTGACTGCTTCTTCGCAAATTAAAGCTAAGAGTTTCAGCTATTGCCTACACCAGGCCTGCACAAACAGCGGCACGCTCTTTCGGAGCGGGAGAGCGGTGTTTACCGCTCGCCGAAAGGGGGAGGAAGATAACGTCAGAATGACAGACTTGCTATAGGTAGAGGAGAGGGAAACGACCACTCAGCTATCTAGTGGAGTGCAGTGTGTAGGCCTATTTTCAGTAACAGTTTCACGTTGCTTACCTACTGCTGCAGTACAGTATGGAGGAATCTAAAAGACGGAACATAACATTTAACGATTTACAGCTCGAACTTATAGATCTTCAATGCGACGTAAGAGCTAAAGATCGTTTGAATAATACTACTAGCCTGGTTGAGTTTTACGAGACTAAACATTAGCAATAGTAACCACGACTACACAGGCTGGCTGTGAAAATGATTGCTATGTTTGGCTCAACATTTACATTTGTGAGCAACTGTTTTCTACAATCAACTTTAATAAAGGCAGACATCGAACATCTGTAACTGATGTTTCATTACGATCAGTAGGCTACTGTTCCTTTCAACTGCCAACAGCATAAAACCTCGTTTTGATGTACTGATAAATAAAAATATAACAAAATGATATTGTACATTTAAGTAGCTATAGAATTTCTATTATTTCTGTAAAATAAATATTTCTTTATTAATTAATAATAGTCCAAGATAGTTTTGCAAACACTGAACGGGAATTTATTTCATAAGTACTCGTAATAGTACTTTCTTTTGTGTACATTTTGTACGAGATCACCCCTTCTTCCAGTCCACCCTCATAACAGAGCGCAGCTAATATCTCCATTCCGCTCATGAGCTGTGAGCCGGCTCGGAGAGCGCAAACCTTGTGCAGGCCTGGCCTACACCGTAATCGCAGAAAGAAAAGTTGCGGTTTTAATTTACTTCTGTTGTTATCATTAAAAACTCTTAAGAACCCGTGCGTTAGATGGTTCAAACGGAACTAAAGATGACGGACTATTAAAGGCGTTAACAATTTTATTGCCATCATAATTCATTTGGAAGAAAAATGCGTGTAAAGTTAATTTTATTAAATAATTCTGCCTGTGATTGAAGAGGATCCAGGCAAAACTTGCGATTAAATTTTCGCCATTATTAATATTCCATTCTGACATTAATCACCGTTGACTATTATAGTATCTTCAGAGTAATTAATACTGTACCTTCTTACATGGGCGTCTACTTCAGCAATGGAATTCTTAAAAGTGCCTTGCCTGCAGAGTCGGGAAGGATTGCAAACAAAGCAACTATTGCAACAGTTCTGATCCTAGTCAGTGTAAGTCTCTCTTTGCACTCTAAGTTTTGTTACATTTTATTATAAAACGATATATTTTTATTTTTCAGCTTATGGCAGTTGGTGCAGACTTGACTCGGGTTGTAGCTTCGAACATGGTTTCTGCAGAGATCGTAAGAAATGCGACTGTGTCGACAACTACACATACAACAAGACGTCAAGAGCTTGCGTTATAGGTAAGAGACTATCAAGGGAACGTTATAATATGATATGATATATTTTATTCCATCAGCTTACATCGGTCGTAATGGCCCTTCACATTTCTGTATACAGTGCCATCACTCCCTTGGATACATATTCTGCTTACGCTGTTTTAAACATCCGGCTATTACATATAAATGACTCTGATCACTTTTCTACCACGTCTCTCCCTTCTTTTTCTAGTATTTCTGGCAAAAATTTCAGGATCAAATCATATTCATGCTGAGAATAGACAAAGCAAAGCTGATTTTTGTCTTCCTACATTGAATAGCGAAAAAATCCAATGACTTTTCGATCTCAGCTTTCATCTCAGAGGTTCTGAATTCCGACACGTGAGATTGTGTTCTGCGAGTGCCATGCAAAGTCTGCACCACGTCACGAACTTCAAAAATTAAATATCATGTGCATGCAGTGGATATCTTTGACCTCAATTCTTCGTGCAGCTAATGGTTAGAGTTGGGCATTTTATCCACAAACTTTGATAATGCCGGATTGCAACCCTTGTGTGTAAGATATGCATCTACTAACAAGGCAGAATTCCATGGAAGCTACCTCTGTGAAAGTGTGATTCCCGGCAGTTCTATTCATTTTGTTTGATATGATTCTTAAAGCAGCATGTGTTAATAAACCTAGAATCGCACTCGGTGTTGCGGACGAACCTTTATCGTAAGATTTTGTCTTCGTATTGTGTCGAACGGTATTTGGCTGTTGTTTTGCTGTCTATATTCAGTGATTGAGTGACAGTTGAAATGATACCTTACATATACTTAATTACAGCTTTCAAAACACCCAGAGATTCATTGCCGCCCTCACATAAGCCGCTCTTGGTCCCTATCCTGAAAAAGATTAATCCAGTCCATAGCATCATATCTCATCTCCCTCAAATCCATTTTAATATTATCTTCTCATCTACGTCTCGGCCTCACCAAAGGAATTTTTTCCCCTAGTCTTCCAACTAACACTCTATATGCATTTCTGGATTCACCCATACGTGTTACATTCTATGCCCATCTGAAACGTATGGATTTAATGTTCTTAATTATGTTAGATAAAGAATACAATGCGTGCAGATCAATAGTTATGCTCAAATGAATATACAATGTTAAAATTGAAATATACCGTCTATGCTTATCTAGTATTATATGATTAATTATAACATAAACGTTTTCGGCACTAATGTGCCATTTTCAAATGTATGAGAATTTGCCTAATTACATGTTCAAATAGGTGCGCATGAAGTGTGTGAATGAAACATATAATGTGTATCCTGGTGATTTCATGTCACATATAAAACAATCTGTTTGTAGATAATTAATGATTAAAATTAAAACACACACTTATTACTAACATTTTAAAATTTGCTGCAATTACCCATCAATTTGTGGAACACTGGGGTTTTTCTTGACGTGTTGTGTGGTCAAATGCAGTTATTCATTTACTTGAAGAGTTGTAACCTTACACTAAGATATTCACTATTAAAATATTAAAATTCTTTGTGTTGGTTAGTTATTATTGCAATGTTAATAATAACATGAAATTATCAAATGAATATGCTAAATACATGGAACAACAAATTATATGCAGAAATGTACAATGTGGGTAAAATCAAGAAGTAAATTATTCAATAATATAAAGACATAGTTAATAGCGTTATGTTGTGTTCAAATTTATGAATGTACACAATATTTATCAATCAAATGCATAAGTTGGTTTGGATTAGTAAGTATCATATAAATGTATAATAACTGAGGTTAAAATATAAATTGTTTAAAGTTAAAATACAAAGACGTGACTACAAGCTTGTTACTATAAAATTCTTCCGAAGGAAGGAATGTCACGCATCGAGGTTCATCATGGCCGAGTTTTACTGCAACACATATTGTACATTTCTGCATATTATTTGTTGTTCCATGTATTTAGCATATTCCTTTGAGAGTAACTGTTGATCTGAAGATGGCATCTTAATGCCGAAGACGTTACTCATTTAATAAAATGTACTATAGTAATTAACATTATATTGTACTTTGATAAGCAAATAGACGGCCCAAAACAATATACATACTTACATGAGTACATGCTGTTACAAAAGAAACATTACAAATGGGGTATAGAAATTCTTATACATTCAGAAATTTAAAATAAATATTATAGTCCAGACACATGATCTGAAGACATTAATTAATCAATTTAAGCACAGAAACTTAATCATAAACAAAAGTAAAATAGATCTTATGAATTCAGTATTTTCTAACGTTAAAATAAAAAAAAAAGGTTCAGACAAGTTTGAGCTACGCGACATCGAAAAAAAAAAAAAAAAAGACAGGTTTTAGTAACATTAACAATTATGAAATGAATTATTTCTGAAGTATATTTTCTGACAAGTTACAGGTGTTTAAAGTGATTATATTCATTATACCGTCGTAGCAGTGATTATCGAACTCTGTCAAACATTACTGGCCTGTGTCGAATTTGATAAAAAGCAGCTAATATTAGTAGTCAGTTACTCCCTGGTGTCATTTCGAGTGGTGTACACTTCACAAAGAATAAATAAGGAACGTGAAGTCGGGTGATCACGCTGGCCACGCAACAGGTCCCGCTCTCCCTATCCATTACTCCCCGTAGATGTTGTTGAGTTATGCTCGTACAACTAGACTGAAGTGTGTTAGAACGTCTTAGAATCACATGTCCTCGCACATCGTGAAGGGTACATGAACAGCGGAAGTGTGTTCCGAGGGCATTCCATTCAAGCGGAGCAGCAAAATTACAGGATACCTGTCTGGAAGAGTACTTGAAGAAATAAATTAATAATTAATTTCATAATTAATTGTGAATCTGTATTTTTTCGATGTCGCGTAACTCCTAAACGAGGCATCGGAGAACATGAGTTGTTTCACGAAAAGTGATCCTGATTGTGAGGTCTATTGATCCCCAGAGTTTTTTTCTAGAAACACCCTGTATAATTCAGAACAGATTTTAATTTTAAAAAACCCTGTAATATAGGAAAACATTTTTGTAATGTTAACAGCCAGTTGCAATGCCGACACTGATTGTAAGGGCGTGGGCTGGGTCTGCAAGAACTACAAGTGTGACTGCGATGATGCATACTATTTGGAAGACGAACAGTGCACGAAGAAGAAAGGTGAGTGGTATTTTAAGAGTAATAAATTAGATTGTCATCACATCATCAGGGTAATGAAGTCTAATAGGTCTACTTTATAAGTACCTCCACATAAGAAATGCAAGCATGTACCTCGGGAAAAATCATGCGTTTCTCTCCCTGAATGTAAATATAATAAAAAAGGTAAAGGTATCCCCATAACATGCCATGAAGGCACTTGGGGGGCATGGAGGTAGAGCCCCATGCTTTCCATGACCTCGGCACTAGAATGAGGTGGTGTGGTCGGCACCACGCTCTGACCGCCTTTTACCCCCGGGAAAGACCCGGTACTCAATTTTATAGGAGGCTGAGTGAACCTCAGGGCCGTTCTGAAAGTTTGGCAACGAGAAAAAATCCTGTCACCACCTGGGATCGAACCCCGGACCTTCCAGTCCGTAGCCAGTTGCTCTACCAACTGAGCTACCCGGCCGCCATGTAAATATAATATTGTTACTATAAAATTTTAATTGTTGTATAATCCAAAAGTAATCATAACATTTTTATAAAAATGATTAATTGTTCAAAAGAAGTCTTAAAATGTAGATCTGCCATCCATTAGAACTGAGAATTACACTGAACTCCACTAAATAAATTAATGAAATTTTAAAAATTGTGTTTGTAAAGTGAGTACACGAAGTTGTTTTGTGGTATGGTACGGTACTTTGTTCTTGTTAACTATTCCTTCTATTATTTTCCTTATTCCTATTTTTCCTTATCTCTTAATTTTTGGCATCTTTCTTTCGTACATTTTGACTTATAGGCCTAAAATCCGTTTTTGGAATCTGTCGACGCATTTGGGTAGAGCCGATGAGAAACGAATGGGCGAATCCTATCAGTGCGGGGGTGTGTTCCGGGCTGCATCGTCTCGCCGCCACTATAGGGTAAGATGCGCGTGGCAGAAGGAGATGGGTAGTGTGGCATTTTAGACGCTCGACTTCAAGCAATGCTTTCCCCCCCAGAGCGGTCATTGGACTGGTCCCCTCCACTCACCATTTGTGTAAAGGACTTGTTTCATCCTCTGCAGTGTACAGATTCCAGAAACGGAGTTCATATACACAGTGTCCGGTACAATCACTACCGACAAGAAAGTTTTATAACACTATAACTCAGTAACAAACAAATTAATTGTTTGCTCCAAAGACAAAAGAACTCGCCAAGTTTTCATTATGGCCACTCCGTAATTCCATTTCTCGTGATTTTTTCTATCTGTTGAATTATTGTAAGATTTATGTTATTCCTTTCGCTGTTGCTGACGTTTCCGCATTGACACGTCCATTTTCAGTCTGCTGAACCACACAATGTGCACATGTGGAGTTTTATTGGATACCATAAAATTTTGTTGATTCCTCTGTCTTTTGCAGCAAACGACGTTTGGATACATTTATCGGTTGTTGAGTTACAAAACTTTCTTATCGGTAGTGTTCTTCCCGAAGCTCTGTATTTTATCTCTAGCTATTTTCATTTCATTTATCCAGGTGCACATGTGAAGTTTTCTTGACCACCATAAAAATGTGCTGAATTCCTCTGTCTTTTGCAGCAAAAGACATTGTAGTGTTCTTCCCGAAGCTCTGTATTTTATTTCTAGCTATTTCCGTTTCATTTATCTAGGTGCACATGTGGAATTTTATTGACTACCATAAAATTTCCTGAGTTCCTCTATCTTTTCCAGCAAACGACATTTGGATACATTTGTTGGTTGTTGAGTTATAAAACTTTCTAATCGGTAGTGTTCTTCTCGAAGCTCTGTATTTTATTTCTAGCTATTTCCGTTTCATTTATCCAGGTGCACATGTGGAATTTTATTGACCACCATAAAAATTTGCTGAGGCCTTCTGTCTTTTGCAGCAAACGACATTTGGATACATTTGTTGGTTGTTGAGTTATAAAACTTTCTTATCGGTAGTGTTCTTCTCGAAGCTCTGTATTTTATTTCCAGCTATTTCCATTTTATTTATCCAGTTATCTCTCTCTCTCTCTCTCAATATCTACATTACATCTTGTTTCTCTTGACTTTGTGTCCCATGTGTCTTCATGTTCTCTGTTGCGTGTTGCAGTTGGTCTCGACCATGCGTGTGCTGTTGCTTCCGACTGTGGCCTCGTCAACAGCATCCGGAGTCTGCAGTGCCTGAATGCGCGATGTAGTTGTGAGCTTGGCTTCCGGCCCACGGCCAACAAGACAGACTGCGTCCCTTTAGGTCGGTCTCGTATTGAATACACATCTATTTGCGACACTCTTAGTTGATTCATATTGATGTATAAAATATTGTGATTTGTGACTTTCCAATTCCAGTGTTTTGCTCTTCTATTCGTAATAGAACAACTGAGGAATACAGTTTTGTGTTTTAATATTTGGTAGTGAATTTAATTTTAGTGTAAAAGTTTACATTTTTGTTGAGTTAAGAACACTGTTGTTCTAAAATGGCCATCCGGTACTTCTAACGTACTTGATTTCAGAAATTCTAGTCTATACAAAATGTCAGCTTTCTAAAGAAAAATCTTATTAGTAGCTTATTTAACGACGCTGCATTATCTACTTGGGTAAGTTAGTTTTTTTTGTTAGATTTGTACACTTATACAGAGTGTCTCGGAGGAATGTGAAATACTTCAGGATAATATTGTTTCGGTAAACCTCATTGATTTAACCTGATATAGCTATGTCCGAAGTCTAACAGTTGGAGGGAAATTAAGGGGAGAAATACTGAAACATCCTGCGCTCCCGTGTACTATACTTGACGTGTTACGCGAGATCTTTTGTACATGGTAGCATCTGAGCACCGCTACGCCAGCACAACACACATCACTAAATCCATAGTAATTTTCTTGTGAGAGAAGGATTTAATTAAATCATCAACCCTCCAGTGAGGATCAGAATACAGAACAGTTAAGGTTTTAAGTCGATTAATTAAAAAAATACTAAATTTGGATTTGGGATTCGCTTGATGCCAAAATGTCATATGGACAAAATTACCTTTCTTGAAAATATAGATGATATTGAATGATATGTAAAAAGTCCCTAAGAATTCGTAATAGGATGTTTTGTATTTGAAAGACTTGGAATTTTAATTTCACTAATAGTTTGTAGGTAGACTGTGGAAGGGAACCTCTCGCTCCAAATAACATACCTTTGACGACCCACTGATTAACAGGTATGTTATATTTAGAAGAGAGGAAAGGTAGGCATGGTAGATATATTTCTTGTTTTTCCTTGTTGACCTCGTCCGCTTGTGAGAGGTCTCTCTCAAAGTGGATGGTTGGATCTAATACCATGGCCTTATCCTTAACCCTGTCGATGGCTATGATGTCCGCGCGCCTGTTGGAATCTGCGGGCGAAATGCAATGAACCTCTTCATGAACCTCCCAATCAAAGTGTCTTAGGACTTCTGCAATACTCTATGATGTCTGTTGTTCCGTAGCAGCTCGCTTTTCCTGCAGAATCCCAATACGTGACCAATAGTTTCTGTCTCGTTGTAGTCGGCATGCCTACAACGGGTTGTATTAAAGGATCTTCCAGGAACTTACTGAGTTTGTACTTAATTAAGAAATAAACTTATTTGCACAGCATAAGCTGCGGCAATTTTAATAATTTATCATCATATCACAATGTTCTAAAAGTAGAAATACATCTATAATGCCTATCTCCATTTAAAAGTTCGCCCGTCAATAACTTCCCAACAGTTACATTTCAGACACAGGCATATCAGGTTAAATAGATGTGTGTAACCCACACTACATATCCTGAAGTATGTTACATTTCTCCTGAGACATCCTATATATGAAAATTTAAAAATATTTTTCAAATTTTAAGTTATGTAATAGTGAGTAAAGGAAAAATTATGCAATTACAAGTTATATCTGACCCTTAAAATACTAATAAATTATCCATTATATGGCTACAAAAATTAGGTACCGTACGTCAAAAGAAGGCTGCAACTTTTTATGTATCTGCAGTTTTTAAAGCAGATTTGTAATAATTTTCTGTGTGTTTAAGTAGAGATCCCTTGAAAAGCAGAATTATTATTCATTCTTTCTCCTGTTCTACAATCTCTCTGTGACAGTTCCGCCGTGTTGTTGCAGTTGGTCTGGGAGGCAACTGCAGCGTGTCAGCAGAGTGCGGCCTGTTCAACAGCAGCCGACGTCTACAATGTCTGCACGGGCGTTGCATCTGCGAACACGGTTTCAGAGAAATTTTCAACAACACCGACTGTGTGCCTATGGGTCAGTCACAATCTACACCAAGTTATATAGAATATAATCGTTAGGGACCGTTTTTTTAGGTTTTTGAAAAGAAGGGGTGAAACCAAGCAGACGGCCTCTCAGATAAATAATTAACTCAAACGTTTGTAGATATCTATAGGCTATATATAATTTGAACTGGTAATGGAAATTACGGGAAAACAGCTGAACGGATTTTAATAAATGACTCCTCATTTTGAAGCTTGGAACCCAAAGTTTTTCAGAAAAATAGTAGTTTTCAGAGAAATGTGAATTTTTCAACATAATTTTCCTATTTTCTAAAATCCATCTGTCGTCACTAACTAATTGCATTTCAGAATAAAACAAAACACACACTACAGTAAACAATATTACACGAAGGCCATGATTTGCAAGAATGCTGACATATTTACAGCTTAAATTAAATTGGTTATTAAAAACTTTAAGACTTACTAAAAATAATTTACAGATCTGATTCTGCGGTGTGTAATTTTCTGAGTATAGCTGTGTATTGGATATTAAAAACTACAAAAATTGAGGTGGTAGCAAACCTGACATTTTTTTTTAACTTTCACCTACAATGCACAATAACCTGAAATAGCTACTGCTTTACTCCCACATTAAAAAACCGACTGATCGTCCTGACATTGTTACTTGCGTTTTCGCTTTCAAACTAAAAAAAACTGAAGGTATATAGGTTCAAGAAAAAGTATTTGGCATAAAAAACTATTCAGAGGGAGTATGTTTCATTATTATGGAAGCAAATAACTTTCAGAATGTCTGGTATTCTTCATTGAAAATAATTCTGAAAAATGTTTATTTGAACGTCTAATGAACTTAGTTTGCAGCATTTGCTGCACAAGCCACTAGTTAAATATAAACAACAAATTTAAACCAATAAGCCTGCAATAAAAACCTCGCAATGAAAGCATAGTTCTGTCAGAATAACATCTCTAATACCCAAGCACATAATAAGGAAATTCTACAAATTTCCTACTAATCCATAATTCAGGTCATATTAACAAAAGAATCGACAATGTTTTATTTGCGGTACTTTTCACTTGAGAGTCCACCATTTTGGAGCAGTAGACACAGTTTCTGACTGCGAGCCCAGAATCGAATTCTGGCTGGGAAAAGTTTCCTGATTGAGGTTTTCTCCGAGGCTTTCTTTCAACTCATTAAGAGCAAATGCTGGGTACCTTTCGGCGCCGGACTCTGGTCTCATTTCGCAGTCATTATCACCTTCATCTTCATCCAGCCTTCCCACTTT
Organism: Periplaneta americana; assembly: GCF_040183065.1. Taxonomy (NCBI): domain Eukaryota; kingdom Metazoa; phylum Arthropoda; class Insecta; order Blattodea; family Blattidae; genus Periplaneta; species Periplaneta americana. Next base: position 64,836,026 of record NC_091123.1, on the reverse strand, counting down.
TACACACGTCATACTATCAAGTGACAGCAGAATCCAACCTAATGGGTACCTCAACCTCAGAATAGGATTCTTCATCATAACCGCCAAAAATTAGGCATAGGCGCTACACGTCAATACGCGCAGCGTTAGAGAAAAAAAAATCACTTGATTTTTTTCCGGATCTTATTTTTCAGTTCTTCCAGAGTTGTGGATTATTTTGTACACTTCATCTTTTAAAGTTTCTTAATGTTAAAAGTCACAAAGAGTTAGGCCGAAGAATCGAGGGAACTATAAATTCCCATTCATAAATAATTAAGTCCTAGAATACTCTATGAATATGAACATAAAACAGTTGACTGTCACAGGATCCTGTTGGAGGAGAAGTATATTTTTGCTTCTTTCCTCTTTAGTTTCTTGTTTAAACAAAATATGACTCGACGATTTTGGAGACTGTGTTGAATGTAAAAATGATAATCGTGAAATACGATTGCATTGTTGTTCACAATTAAAGTTAAATAACGCAGAAATATGCTTTGTAAACTTATTTTTCTGGAATGTCTGACAGAAATTCAGAAATGGGAAGTAGAGCTACGCACAATTTTTAAATTGGACGATTTGAATTTAAGAGCAATAGATTGCTATGATCAAGTAATTCTAGCAAAATCAGAAGATTAATAAAGTAATATTTATTTATTATATTGAATAACAAAAGTCTACACCTGTGGAGTAACGGTCAGCGCGTCTGGCTGCGAAACCAGGTGGCCCGGGTTCGAATCCCGGTCTGGGCAAGTTACCTGATTGAGGTTTTTCCGGGGTTTTCCCTCAACCCAATACGAGCAAATGCTGGGTAACTTTCGGTGTTGGACCCCGGACTCATTTCACCGGCATTATCACCTTCATATCATTCAGACGCTAAATAACCTAGATGTTGATACAGCGTCGTAAAATAACCCAATAAAATAAATGAATAACAAAATACCTTTATCTTTAAAATAGTGCATATTATGTCAACAAATTATGTATCACATTCTCTAATATATTATTCTCTGGAACTTACAGGATATTGTGATCTCAGTATTATGCTTCAAATTGTTAATAGTGTACGAACTTATTTGTATTCACTTATTGCTTCACAAACGCTTAGGATAAAGTCATATATTGACTAGTATTATTTGTGGTTGTAGTAGGCCTAGTAGTAGTAGTAGTACCATTACATCTTATTTAACAACGCTTTTACTGTAGACGTTATTCAGTGTCGAGATATGTTTACAAATCTGGTAAACACAGGTGTCATACTCTTTATCAGAAACAAGATAAGACATGTTTCGAGATCATTTTTTCTCACGATGGCTAGTATTCTATTGAAACCGTACTAGAAGTGCGTTAATATGTCGAAATGTCACTGGAGAAGTTCTTCATGATAGTATTCATGCACCATACAACGGTATGATGATGGCCAACATTAGGATACGTAGTTCGTATGCGGAGAAAAGAGGAAGGCGGAAAATAGGAAAGATTGGAGAATGCTGAGTTTACAGTGAAAGACCTACCTTTGGGAAGGACATTATGAATGAATGAATGAATGTAATGTATAAGCCACAAGACTTTATTGCCGAAAGTTGATACACTAAATCATCGCTAAGAGGGTTATTACTTGCCCATGTCATTTTCCAAACGGAGACGTACGTATTTAAGCGAAACTTGTTTGCATGTATACACCCGTTAGAAGAAGTGCTAAGTAATAAAAACTCTTTATACAGACGTTTAACTGTCTTATACTTACACAGTGAGTAGCTAGTTTATACGTCATGTGTAAATTCGTTAGTAATAATCGCTACATACGTCGTGTATAACAGCATAACTGTTACAGAGCTACGTCATAGTTTCGTCATTACTTCATTGCGAAAGGTAATAGAATATCTGAGATTCTCTATTGCATCCGGTAGAGCGCTCTAGTGTGCCGTGTTAATTATCGATAGAACAACTGGCCCTGATCGATTACCACACTATATTTTGGCCAAAGAGTACAAGCTTACTTACTTACTTTTAAAGGCTTCTCCACTTTATAAGCGGTTGCCTTGGATTCCCTTTTTCCATTCTTCTCTGTTATTCCAGGATCCATCTTCCAGACCTCTAGCTCTCATTGCTTCTATAATTCTTCCCCTCCACATATATCTAGGCCGTCCTCTTTTTCTTCTTCCAGGTGGAGACCAATTCAATACTTTCTTGGGCCACCTCTCATCTGACATCTGTTGCACGTATCCAAACCATTGTAGTTGTCTTCGTTCCATACGGTCGATTATATTTTCTTGTAGGTTCAATTCTTCCATAATAATGTCATTCCTAACCTTCTGTAGACGAGACACCCGCAAGCTACGTCGTAAACCATCCATCTCCACTGCTTTAATAGTATTTTTTTGTCTTTCATTCAATGTCCAGCCCTCGGCACCATATGTCAGAATAGTTTCTACTATCACATTTAAAATCATCAGCTTAGTCTTATGTGTTATGTTCCGACTCCAAAGGACTCCATTTAACTGCTTTATAGCAGAGCGGCCTGAGACACACGATTTTCAACATCTCTCTTACATGTACCAGATTGATGTAGTACTGATCCCAAGTATTTAAAATGGTCCACCGCCCGAATTACACCATTCTCTAAATTCAAATTTCTACTTTCTCCGCCGACAACCAGATATTCTGTCTTTGTAAAATTAATATTTAGACCTCCTGATTTATAACAGCTTATTAACTTTTTTGTCATGAAATTTATTTCATCCCTTTCTTGTGCCATGATGACCTGGTCGTCTGCAAAAAGTAATGAATGTATAATCTTATTCTTAATTTCAATTCCCATTAAGCTACAAGACCTATTCCATTGATTGAAAACAGTTTCTAGATAGATCTTAAATAGAGATGGTGACATTCCACATCCTTGTCTCAGTCCTTTAGATACAGCAGACTCTGAGAGTACAAGCTACAGCAATATTATTCTAATTATTCTGTGCTCTTTGGTTTGTTGTTCTTGGTTACAAGGCAACCATCATTATAAAATGGCAGTCGATACTGTTAGAGAGGCGTTCATTTTTTCTCTAGGGGCCTATATACAACGCTTAAACAAGGGGTTTCGTGCATATAACTACTGCAAAGGAATTTCCATTGTATAGTTACAGACTGTTTATACATCCATCGCTTATGTATGGTTTATTAGTAACGTTTTCTGTCCAAACTCTACGTAAGCCTCATATAAAAACTATACACGGTTTATTAGTAAGACCATAATAGATCACCTCACTCTGTCAAAAAGAAGTTTACGGCTCGCTCAGCCACTAGTCGAAATAATTATGACAGACAATTTTGACAGGAGATTTTATAGAATAAAGACAATTGATACAAGGATACTTCTAGAAAATTTTCCCCATCATCTTTTTTTATCTCCATAAGTTCCAGTTGGATCCGGTATAAATAGCATATTTGAATGAGTTATTTACGAAAGGGCCTAAGTCACTAATTTTGTGAAAATGAGTTTGTAATGTAATAACTGCTTTTTGGGTGTAGATACATCGATTCAGATATGAAGAGGATAAGTTTCACACTCTAATGCTTAGTAGAATTTATGATACAATTTTTATTTCAGCCTTAATTTAAAAATTTCGGCCTGTAAGCAGTTATTTCTTAAATTGCTAACAATTTAGTATTCAAGACTTAGGCCCTTTCATAAATAACCCATTCATTTATTGAAACCGTAGTCTAAATGAAATTCGAAATATCCACCGGATGGATTTGAAAGTTATGTAAAATACACTCTTGGTTTGATTCGCAGTTGGTCTCGGCAAAAGCTGCAGTTTGAACGAAGAGTGTAAACCTACGCTCAGCGCGAAACCAACGGAGTGCTGGAAGGGAGTTTGTTCCTGTAAACCAGGTCTCAGGGCGACGCCCAGTCTGGATTGTGGTCCAAGTGGTGAGTATAACTTATCTGCAACATCAGATACCTACGATTTATCTGAAATATATTCGGTAATTTTGTTACGTCTTACGTTGACAGAGCAATCCCAAACTTTCAAAGAGGGAGACAGAGAGCCATGCTCCTCCTTTTCCCAAAAAATTCAAATTAAAAAAGAATTCCATGAAACTTATCATCTTCTTTTCTTGTTTATTATTTAACTGCAATGTTAAAATGTACCCGTTGCGCGAAAACAGACCTGAAGTCATGAAAGAAAGTTTTACAGGAGAGCAAAATAACGAATTTGAGGTGTAAAAACTGCATTTCTATGTTTTAACATCTTGCGCGAATTATAGGCCTTTTTTTACATACTAAACTAGGACATAGTTTTACACAGTGCTTCTTAAATACCTAAATCTTTCTTACACTTGCTAGGAAAGCAAATGAAAACTTTAATTTGCATTTTTCTCGAAAAGTACATAATATGTATATCAACATTCAATAAGTAATATATTAAAAAACTATAGCACCTCGAACCATGAATTTTTTTTAATGCTCAGTATTTCATCCTCTTTTTGTAACCACGAAACACATAAAAATGAAAAAAACCGACTTTAGGTCCCATTTCCTGCAACTATAGATTGACAAATCGAACTGAAACCCTGACCGAGTTACTACGTGAGCGCTGGATGTCTTGGGGAGGAGCAAGTGAGAAAGCACTGGGGGAAGGGAGAGAGCACTATGCACTATGTACTTGCAGGTCCACTCACAGCTTGTCAAACCTGCTAACAAAAGCATTAAAAGGTTGACTAGTTGTCTGTAATGCTAGCATAATGGAACCTTCCTAGCCGACAGTCGAGGCAAAAATGAAGAATCCGTTATTGTGGTAATACTGGAGAGTGGTTCTTCTATTGGTCGCGATGCCCACACACACCCTCTCAGATATTTACGTGGTGATTGGTGACTGAATGACGAGGAGCGAGGGAGAGAGAAGAAAGAAAGGGAGAGATTCCAGAAGTTGGCGTGTTTTACGGGGTTTCACTTGAAGTTGTCAAACTATAGTCACAAATATAACGTCGATGAAATCGGCAACAGCGAGATGGTATTTTAGACATATCGATGGTGAACAGCAACCTTACGAGGTTCGGTTTTAAAGAAGAACGAAAAAAAAAAAAACATTTTGATCTATTGATAACGAAAAAAATGCCTCACATAAGTTAATATTAAAATATATTCATGGAAAGTTTGTATTCATGCCTCGACATAAGTGTGTTTGCAGAAGATTCGGAAATACTTTTTTTTATATAGGGATAAAGTGAAATCTCATTTAGTTCATTTTTTATTTTTTGACATATGAGATTGCTGTTCAACACCATCGATATGAAACCGAGGATTCGCCATGGATTACCTGATTCATAAAAAAACACAATCAGGTAATCAAGCCAACTCATGATCAAGCGCATATTGCATTGTACTCGTATTCTGTTCGTAAGAACACATCAAATGCCAAATTGTAGCAAGTAAAAATTCCTGGCCACACGACAATGAATTTCACGACCAATAATTTTTCAGTCTTCTAAGTTATCTTTTCGTATTTAGACAGAAACTTTGAAGTCTGTACCTATATTATTCTATGTTAGGTGTGTCATCAGAAGGAGAAAAGATGAAGTGTTGCATTGACTTTGTCCTGTATTTGACGGAATATGGATTCACTACTTTGACCCTGAAACAAAATATGGTCCTAGGTGGTCTTGTGATTATCAAGCTAGCAGGGCCGAAACCCTGTCAATGGCGGTGGATTTTAAAGGACGATGAATTCTTTAGCATGGCTTCCACCGGGTGGGAAATAAAGCAGGTCATAAAACATGCCTGTCCCTGATAGATTCTGCCAAAATTGGTCGCTGATTTCTCGGCCATGTTAAATTTTGACGCTCAATAAGTTCTGAGGCTGAAAGCGTCGTTAATTTGAATACTACTCCTGAAAAAAATTAAATAAAATGTATGCAGACATTCCATTTCTCTTACCAGAAAAAAAGTCGAGCACAGAAATCATCTGGGAAGTTCTGGTTTCAATTTTCGAGATAAAGAAGGTATTGTCATGGTTGATTTTCTGAACATGATATTCTCAGTGCTGAGTATTATTATAACATTTAAGACGATTGCCAGAACTGAAGCGGAAAATGGAGAAGCTAAGCAAAGAAGTCATCCTTCAACAGAGCACTTGCAATTCAAATGATATTGCAATACTGTGAGTTTGAACTGATATATCATCCATCATATTCACTACAATTAGTCTGAATTCAGTGTTTGAGATACAGAAGGACTTATCATGGTTGATTTCCTGTAACATGGTATCATTCCCGATGCAAAATATTATTACAACTTTGTAAGATGACTTCGATAAGAACTGAAGCTCAGGAGGGGAGACAACTGAGCAAAAAATGCATCCTTCAAAAAAGTGTTTGCAACTGAAGTGACATTATAAGACTGTAGGTTTTAAACACATTGTGTCATTCACCAGATTTGACTTCATCAGACTATTTTCTGTTTCCAAATCTCAAACAAGACTTGGAAGGAAAGAACTGAAGCTTAGGAGGAGGGAAAGTTGAGCAAGCAATGCATCCTTCGAGAAAGTGTTTGCAACTCAAGTGACGTTATAAGACTGTGAGTTTTAAATATATTGCATCATCCATCATATTCACCAGATTTGACTTCATCACACTATTTTCTGTTTCCAAATCTCAAACAGGACTTGGAAGGAAAGAACTGAAGCTCAGAAGAAGGGAAAGCTGAGCAAGCAATGCATTCTCCAAGAAAGTATTTGCAACTCAAGTGACATTATAAGACTGTGAGTTTTAAATATGTTATATCATTCATTATGCTCACCAGATTTGGCTTCATCAGACTATTTTCTATTTCTAAACCTTAAACAGGACTTGAAAGGAAAGAACTGAAGCTCAGGAGATGGGAAAGCCGAGCAAAGGGTACATCATGTATGATTTGAGGCTTTCTCGGCGTTGGTTCGCTAATATGTTTTCGCGGGATATCAGCCGAGTTAAGATTTTGGAATGCTCCAAGCTTTCGACTGCTATCTCTGCAGCCATCTTCAGGGAAGTGATGTCCGAACAGAAAGTCGAAAGGTTATATAGATGTGGCTGTCTCAGGTGAAACGGGATTGGTTGGCGGATCGGCCAATCCGGGGCCGGGAATTGTCATCGCTCGTAAGCTCCGCCCCTCCCGGGATTACTGCGTGAAGTTTGGCGGGCGGCGAGCCCTGTTCCGCCGGTTGGAATCGGTTGCCGTCCTCGGTCCGTGATCTTCATGACCTTGATTGTAAGAGGGCCTGAGTTGGTCTAAGGCCGGTGTCCATGCCTGACTGAGCTGGAGCCCACTGTCTCTGTTAAAGTTGTTTTTCTCCAGCTTGATCTCTATGGCCTCCTTGATTGTACGATCCCAGTAGTGGCTTGATTTGTTAATGACCTTGGTGTGGTCAAACAGTATTTTATGCTCCTTTTCTATGCTGTGTTGCGCCACTGCAGATTTTTCCGGGTAATACAGCCTCAGGTTCCTCTTATGTTCTTTGATTCTGTCTTCTACTGTGCGGCCAGTCTACCCTATGTATACTTCGCCACACTCGCATGGAATCTTGTAAATCCCTGGAGTCCTTAAGCCCTGACTGTCTTTAACCTGACGTAGATGACTCCGGATTTTGCTCTGTGGTTTATGGATGGTTTTGATATTAACTTTCTGGAGGATTCTGCTTATTTTGTGTGACACGCTCCCGCAGAATGGAATGAAAGCTTTCTTTGTCGGTTCTTGCTTGCTGTCTAAGTCTAGACCAACTCAGGCCCTCTTACAATCAAGGTCATGAAGATCACGGACCGAGGACGGCAACCGATTCCAACCGGCGGAACAGGGCTCGCCGCCCGCCAAACTTCACGCAGTAATCCCGGGAGGGGCGGAGCTTACGAGCGATGACAATTCCCGGCCCCGGACTGGCCGATCCGCCAACCAATCCCGTTTCACCTGAGACAGCCACATCTATATAACCTTTCGACTTTCTGTTCGGACATAGAGTTGAGCTTAAACGATATTTTCAAGTATCTGTGACAACTGTGACTGTGACAATTAAATATCTGTGACTTTTATCTGTGATTTTGTCACACCGATATTTTATATCGCTAAGTAAGCACGATATGCATGAATTACACCGATATTTTGTCACACCGATATTTTATATCGCTAAGTAAGCACGATATGCATGAATTACACCGATATTTTGTCACACCGATATTTTATATCGCTAAGTAAGCACGATATGCATGAATTACACCGATATTTTGTCACACCGATATTTTATATCGCTAAGTAAGCACGATATGCATGAATTACACCGATATTTTGTCACACCGATATTTTATATCGCTAAGTAAGCACGATATGCATGAATTACACCGATATTTTGTCACACCGATATTTTATATCGCTAAGTAAGCACGATATGCATGAATTACACCGATATTTTGTCACACCGATATTTTATATCGCTAAGTAAGCACGATATGCATGAATTACACCGATATTTTGTCACACCGATATTTTATATCGCTAAGTAAGCACGATATGCATGAATTACACCGATATTTTGTCACACCGATATTTTATATCGCTAAGTAAGCACGATATGCATGAATTACACCGATATTTTGTCACACCGATATTTTATATCGCTAAGTAAGCATGATATGCATGAATTACACCGATATTTTGTCACACCGATAAAAATTAACAGGAAATATTGAAGAGCAGTGCAATGTGAATACGATTTCTCTATACACGCCACACCTCAGTGGTGTATATGGGAAAATCCAACAAATAAGTTATGTACATGTACCATTAACAAATAAATACTAATCTAACTGAACAGTAACATGTAAAAAGTTAACCTCATATACCAAGAGGTTTTATCGTAGTTGATTGTAGATATGGATCAGTTGATAATTTTTAATGTAGTTGAGTGCGGAGAAATTGAGGTTATGTGATTATCCTAATCGTTTTAAAAATTGATCCTTTTTATTGTATATAATATAATCGATAAATTATTTTAAGTCGTGCATTAACATTATAATATTGAGTCAGAATAAAAATTAACGAAACATCAGTATTCGGAAAAACAATGGAAAATAATTACAGAACAAGACAGTTGTTCAGACAGGATTTTACACAAGATAAAGTTTTGGTAAACAATGGTATTATTATTATTATTATTATTATTATTATTATTATTATTATTATTATTATTTAAATCGTGTAATCACTATATCATTTATAATAAGATGGTGACACTAGCGCTGTAGTAGTTTCGGCAATTTCGGATGTGAAAATCATTACATTTATAAGGAATTTTTTTGTGGAGAGACAGTTGCTCAGGTTAAACTAGAGCTGAGGTAGTTTCGGTGATTTCGGAAGTGAAAATCGTTGAATTTGATTGTTTGTGAAGATGCAGTTGATCGTATATCCAAGGCATAACAAAGCCTAAACTAACCAAACCTAACTTGTCACAGATTCGTATATGCAAGGTGTATAAGGTGAATACGAAGGAAACTACCTCAAGGTTAGTTTAGCCAAGTAAGTTTTATCTCGTTCGGTTTTAATTCTATAGGTGCTGTTGTCGGCTTGTGAGAAATGCTTCGAAAGTTCGGAAGAGCATAACGTTCAGTGACACGGAGTGAACTAACATGATTTACGTTTGATACCCCTTATTTTCAAATGTAATTAATTATCCCATTTATGTGTAAGTGTAGGTCTATTTTAAAAGTGAGCAAGGGCAATGAGAACGATTTGTTGGAGCAGTGTCTGCTAGATGTCAGATCTTTTTGGAATTTATAAAATTGACAATTTTTGCTAACTACCCTATATTATTGTATTTAAAAGTTGAAAATTACTTGCAAGTTGATGATTTTAACAATATCTAGATAAATATCACTAAATATCAAGTTTAGAACATTGATTAGGCCTATTAATTGGGTGAAGTAACACCCCACACGAGTACCAATGTTAGGAAGCACTGTGCGATTTCCTAAGAGTTAATAACCATAAACAACATACCGGTAGTGAACTTATTACAAATAATTTTATTTTTAGTTTAATTATTTTAATTAATACTACCCTGCACTGTTCGTGTTAGAGCTATACATTAAAACTGGATCATACATAAATGAGAGAAGTACATGTAAAGTTATTAAAATAATGTAGGCTCCTGTAACTATTCTGTTTGTAATTAATAGTATAACTAAAAAAAATTGTTACTGCGTAAAAATTGAGTGGAAAATACTTACACATTAATATATATTCACAGTAGTATGAAAATGTGAAGATCTCGGGGAATATATAAAATATTTATAAAACATATATTCAGACTTAATATGAAAACAAAATGTCAGATTCATGATTGTATTATTATAATGCCGCTAATAACTTTGCAACACATCATCACTTTGAAAAAAATAATATTGAAAAACAAAGTATCACGAAAAAATAATCAAATACCACCGCCCGATTGCTGTTATTGTATCATGCGCATGCGCAAACCCACGACGTAGAGGAGAAAATATCAGTCGCAGACGTTGCAACAGTCACAGAGTACTGAATACGGAGCAGATTTCGATAGCGATATTTTGTCACAGATATTTCGCGTCTTCAGTCACAGGTTTATCTGTGACAAAAAAATACCTGTGACAAAATATCGGTTTGTGAAATATCGGCCATCTCTATTCGGACATCACTTCCCTGAAGATGGCTGCAGAGATAGCAGTCGAAAACTTGGAGCATTCCAAAATCTTAACTCGGCTGATATCCCGCGAAAACATATTAGCGAAAGGGTACATCCTTTAAGAAAACGTTTGCAACTTACGTGATTGTAAGACTGTGGGTTTTAAATATTGTATCATCATTCATATTCACCATATTTTGCTTCATCGGACTAGTTTCTGTTTCCAAACCTTAAACAGGACTTGTAATGATAATATGAACAAGAAGTTAATTATTGGTCTCAGTCAAAACTTCTAAATTTTCTTTCAGAGAGTATGACAACTTTCTGATCTTGCGAATGAAAGGAAATTATGATGAAAAAAAATATGGAAATCAATTAAATCCTGACATATTTTGGGTGGTGGCATAAAAATTTAACAACCTTCTCTCGTACATTAAAAGACAGTACGTTGCAACAACATTATGAATGTCGTCATGTGTGTCATTGTGTTACAGTGATTGGTGGCGCGTGCTCCGACGACCGTGAGTGCCAGTTCGCACCCAACAGCACAATATGCGTGAACAACACGTGCGCGTGCAAAACGTTCTTCGTGCCTTCAAAGAAACGTAATGATACGTGTTTACAATGTAAGTATCCCCTTCAAATATTTATTATACTGTGCCAACCATTAAAGTCTTGTAAATAGCTACGTTCATTAAGACTGTTAACCTTAAATATGTATTAATATTTGACTTTCTTCAATGTGAAAAGGAACCTCTATAAGGTTTCAGTGTTACTAAAATTATTAAATTAGAGCCAGTGGCGGTTCGTGCCAAAAATGACAAGGGGTTTACTACTTTTATGATCAACAATTTAAACAATATCTCATTTCTGAAAAATTAAAAAAATTGCTACAGTTCTTTAAAGTAGATAATTGCCTTAAAATGAGTCTCATGATGATGATGATCATAGCGTACTTATTTCCTTCTCTTCCACCGAAATTATTAAAGCATTATTATTACTATTATTATTATTATTATTATTATTATTACTACTACTACTATTATTATTATTATATTATAACTTTTGTATTTGTATTTATTGTAGACCTGGTTGAATTGAAGATAAGGCCACAAGCATTTAACGCCGCCGAATAAAGTGTATTCATATTTCCATAGGCCTATTTTTATTGCATACAAATCTTCATATTAATAAATATATTTTTACCTTTCTTCTGAACTCAAGACTTAGTAAACCAAGTAAAGTGTTAAATGTATCCGAAAGAGTTAAAAGAAGAAAGTCGGAGATAGCAATGTCAGATCTTGATCTTGACATTCTTTTCATTTTTCTCAATTTCAAAGTGTGACATGGTAATGTTTAATCAGCGTAGATGTTATTTATGTACTAAAAATATTTTAATTACGTTTCAAAACTCACGGTTAACTCGAAAACCTTAAACAATGAAAATATTGTGAAAACAAATTTGAAATCAGAGCGATGATTTCTATGAGAATCCGCAGTTCTAACAGACAAAAGTGGTTACTCTGCATACGAAAGTCCGCAAGGCAATAAGAAAAAAAAAAGTATTTCTTTAACCAGTAAAGATTTTGAATAGCAGCCACTTTTAAAAGTAATTTCCATTCTTTCTAAACATTTCTTTCTCTTTGACCCCCTATCTAACGTGAAAAATAAAATTAAAAAACGTCACTTATCATGTCAATGTCTATTTTAGACCGTTCACTTCGAAGTTAGTATTGTTTCTCTCACTTTCCAAAACAGATTTTGATTTAGAATTTTTTTTCTATGCTTTCCTTAGACATTTATCTATGAATCCTAAAAGTTAATTGATTGCCTCTCATAGGAGCTATGACATGATAATATTTAACGGTGCGACAAATAGCGCCCTCGTGTGCTTTCTACGAACGCCAATGAAAGAACGAAAATGGCGGGCGATTATATTCAGTATTTATCTAGCTTTAAGAAGTGTATAACGTCATGAGCAGCGAATGACAAGACGCACACGTTTAAAATGTAGCCGACCTGCGACGTGATTGGCTGCCGGACATAGAGCGACGCGACTATAGTAATTGGCTCTTTTTACTCTTTGCAGCAGCCGCGATGGGCGTTTTCTGCGAAGAGTCACAACAATGCGATTCAAGTAACTCGATGTGTGAGAAGAATATTTGCGTGTGCAAGAAGGGTTACCGACTAAAGAAGACCGAATGCGTCAAAGATACAGGTATGATCTGCTTCACTTTATATTTGTTCCTTGATATTTATTTTTTTATTACACGAGGGCGAATCGAAAAGTCTTTGCCCCAATTTTTTTTTCAGCCACAATAATAAACCACTAGTTTGGACATCCGCTGTTGTAGACTTAGGCCGTCGAGCGCAAAACCGCCACCGGACAGCAGTCTTCGCATCAGGAAAAGCACCAAGGAGTTCTCGTGGACAACGTGGTTCTCCTTCATGACAACGCCAGGCCTCATGTGGGAAACAGTCGCCCAGCTGGAGTCATTCAGGTGGAAGATTATGGAGCATCCACCATATAATGCAGTGATTACCACGTGTTTGGTCCACTGAAGAAGTTCCTGGTAGGCCAGAGGTTCACTTCCGACGACGACAACGCGACGACCACTATCCGGCGTTGGTTCCGCGCTCTACCGGTCGAATTCTACAACAGCTGCATCTCCAAACTAGTGGTGCGATGGGACACATTCCTGAACCGCGGTGGTGACTATGTGGAAAAATAATCGAAGATACTTGGAACACTATCTGTATGTTTATTATTGTGGCATAAAAAATAGGGCCAAATACTTTTCGATTTGTCCTCATACATAAAGAGGAAATATTATGGATTTGAAGATTTTCACGAAAACACACCTTTTCATCGCGACTGATAATATAAAATGGCTCTGGGAGTCCTATTCGATTAGTAATTATTTTTGTTGAACTTATGAAATAATGCACAGGCTAATGCAGAGCGTTTGCCAGGAACAGATTTCGCTCAGGTAAATTCCTATAGACGTTTACTATTACAGATCTATACTTGTTTTTTTGAAAGATGGGACATCGGAGCGTTACGATCGGAAAAACAACTGAATGTCACATAGTGTGGTAGGCCTGTTGCTATGGTAACAACGGTTGAGTTGCCAAACTTACCGTTCCCACGTGGTTAGTGCTTAATAGCTCTCTTGACGATATTTATTATGCACACAATGTTAACATTGGTACGTTTCGTCATTGATTCTCTGTCGATTTTTGTATTGTTTTCTTACCTTCGCGTCAATTGTCAATGAATGTTTTAACGTCAGCCATCTTAACGACTATTGCTAGCTTCCATCAGCTGGCAGCGTGGTAGTCCATATTGGCAACATGGCACTGTAGTTCTAAGCTCGGCCGCTTAACTGTCATGTCCCATCTTAAAAAAAAAACAGGTATAACGCGACTGCCGTACGTGCAAGACGGAGCTTGGTTGGTAGTTGGTACCCCGACCGGTTACCTAGTCGGAAGGAATGCCCGAACGTTAAGCAATGGAGACGTGCAAGAAGAAGCCTGGTGGGTAAACTGCTACGTAGCCTGTTAGTCCGCTGGTAGCTCGTAGAATGAATCACCTCATTTTTCCAGCTACTAGGCAACTAAATGTCTTTACTGCGCATACTTCCGTAGAACTTCCCCACGTGCTAAACGCCTACTGCCACGGTCGACTCTAGTAGAAGGTCGGAAGGCTCAACTTGGCAACACTATGTCGTCTGCTGTTGTCAGTCATACTGTTGTCATATTTCGTTAACAGAACCAAAGAGTTTTAATGTTAGTATCAGAAGAAAACCGTTAAAAAGTTAATCATACGTCGTACATGGACTCAGTATAATACATAACGGATTATAGATTGATATATACATTTGCAACAAAGTAAAGTAAACCTTTTATATATTTTTAAAATCTTGAAAAATGTACTCTCTTAAAAAATTGCTGTAATTTAATACAAAGATTCGTAAGGGTTATGTCGTGTCTTAATTATTTTTGTCATTATTTTCCACATGCTATAGTTTTATATTAACCACACAATACTTCCATTCTGGTTGAATGATCGTCCACCTCTGCTTCCGGCATGTGGGCGTGAGACCAGCAGCCGCCTGGTCGGTCTTGGCCCTTCATGGGCTGTAGCGCCATGGATTTACTTTACTTTACCTACAGTCTTATATTATTTATAAAAATATTCCGTTACATTAAGTACAAAACTCAAACAAGTACAATTCATAGGCGTGAATATTCAAACATTTTGTTACATTGTACTTTATTTAGGTCATATACCTACGTTGGTTTTCAGCCAGAATTAATAGATCTATCGACTTATGCTAGGCCATCTTTTTCAGACTTCAGTAATATTCATTTATAAAAAGACACTGTAATAATTATATGAGCCGCTCAGAGCAAAAGTGGTGTAAGTCAAAATTGGGTAATGAGGTTTAAAGTAAAATTTCTGTAAAATACAGCGCAAAGTAGCAATTAATATGTCCTTCGTGCTATGCACTGACTACTAATAGTTTAAATAAATTGAATATTCATTGCTACTTTGCGCTGTATTTTACGGAATGTTTACTTTAACTCACATTACCCATTTCTGACTTACACCACTTCTGCTCTGAACGGCTCATATCTTCAAAGGAATCGTGTCTTTATTATTAGATATTATCTTATTTCCAACTTCTATACTGCAGTTTTATATTGTTTATCAAAACATCATTCCATTACATTACATTACATGCAATATTCAACACATATTGTACAATTCCTAGGCCAAAATGTCTAGGTCAGGGCTGTACATTATATTAAATTGTATCTTATTTAGGCCTACATTTTTTACGTCTTTTTCTAAAATGTCTGCAATTCTCTCTTATATACTGGTTTACTGGCAGCTATGACATCATTCCTTACCTTTGAAAATTATTTAATTACGTGCATAATGCCTGAAAGTATTTTATCAACAAGTTTAACTTATTCCATCGCACGTGGGCATACATCGTTTACAAAGCCAACATCACTACACAAGACTGTTTTTGAGAGTAACTTCAACAACTTCTTTTGATTTCCATATTCTACATTAACAATGTTTGAAATCAATGTATTTATAATGCAGTAGGCAATTGTTGCAATGTAAAGTATAAAATTTGAAGGAAGAATAAACTCCTTCTCGATTCAGTATAAACATAAATAGCCTACCTATCTTGATTGTTGGTTTCTTTCCCTACCAAGTAGGTAATCAATACAAAGTGAGCAATGTAACTTTGAGGACACCTTGAAATAGGCATAAGCTGATATGTTAAGGAAGGCTGGATGTATCAGCTTCAAAGTTAAAAGTATCAGGGTCTTGAATGAATAACTCTAAAAAATTGAGTTACCGGTACATCCACCATTTCGTTTCTTTCTGGTTCTATATCGCCTACTATTTCAAATTTTTCCGAGGACCATTTTAGAAATCCATACTTGGCTGATTTCATGCAAAACTTAAAAAGAAAAGCTCAGCATAAATGTAAATACTCTTCAATATGCGAAAGCAAAACTTAAATCGCATAATACACCGCGCGCTCGTAAGAAGACTGATCCCTGATGCACATGTTGCCAAGTTTCCGTCTTCCGACCTTCTACTAGAGTCGACCGTGCTACTCCTCGTCATTTCGACGCGTATAATGGATTAGGAAAGTTTAATTCCAAATAATAATAATAATAATAATAATAATAATAATAATAATAATAATAATAATAATAATACTTACTTACTTACTTACTTACTTACTTACTTACTTACTTACTTACTTACTTACTTACTTACTTACTTACTTACTTACTTACTTACTTACTTACTTACTTACTTACTTACTGGCTTTTAAGGAACCCGGAGGTTCATTGCCATAAGCCCGCCATTGGTCCCTATCCTGAGCAAGATTAATCCAGTCTCTACCATCATATCCTACCTCCCTCAAATCCATTTCAATATTATCTTCCCATCTACGGCTCGGCTTCCCCAAAGATCTTTTTCCCTCCGGCCTCCCAACTAACACTCTATATGCATTTCTGGATTCGCCCATACGTGCTACATGTCCTGCCCATCTCAAACGTCTGGATTTTATGTTCCTAATTATGTCAGGTGAAGTATACAATGCGTGCAGCTCTGCGTTGTGTAACTTCTCCATTCACCTGTAACTTCATCCCTCTTAGCCCCAAATATTTTCCTAAGAACCTTATTCTCAAACACCCATAATCTCTGTTCCTCTCTCAAAGTCAAACTCCAAGTTTCACAACAATACAGAACAACCGGTAATATAACTGTTTTATAAGTTCTAACTTTCAGATTTTTTGACAGCAGACTAGATGATAAAAGCTTCTTAAACGAATAATAACACGCATTTCCCATATTTATTCTGCGTTTAATTTCCTCCCGAGTGTCATTTATATTTGTTACTGTTGCTCCAAGATATTTGAATTTTTCCACCTCTTCGAAGGATAAATCTCCAATTTTTATAGTTCCATTTCGTACAATATTCTAGACACGAGACATAACCATGTACTTAGTCTTTACGGGATTTACTTCCAACCGTATCGCTTTACTTGCTTCAACTAGAATTTCCGCGTTTTCCCTAATCGTTTGTGTATTTTCTCCTAACATATTCACGTCATCCGCATAGACAAGAAGCTGATGTAACCCGTTCAATTCCAAACCCTGGCTGTTATCTTGAACTTTCCTAATGGCATATTCTAATGCGAAGTTAAAAAGTAAAGGTGATAGTGCATCTCCCTGCTTTAGCCCGCAGTGAATTGGAAAAGCATCAGATAGAAAATGGCCTATACGGACTCTGCTGTAAGTTTCACTAAGACACATTTTAATTAATCGAACTAGTTTCTTGGGAATACCAAATTCAATAAGAATATTATATAAAACTTCTCTCTTAACCGAGTCATACGCCTTTTTGAAATCTATGAATAACTGATGTACTGTACCCTTACACTCCCATTTTTCTCCAATATCTGTCGAATACAAAAAAAATTGATCAATAGTCGATCTATTACGCCTAAAACCACATTGATGATCCCCAATAATTTCATCTACATATGGAGTTAATCTTCTCAAAAGGATATTCGACAAAATTTTGTACGACGTCAACAAAAGTGATATTCCTCGAAAGTTATTACAGTTAGTCTTGTCCCCCTTCTTAAAAATAGGTACGATTATGGACTCCTTCCATTGATCTGGTACAATTTCCTTTTCCCAAATTGCAAGTACAAGTTTATAAATTTCGCTAGATACTGCCCTTCCACCCTCTTGTATTAATTCTGCTGGAATTTGATCAATACCTGGAGACAATAATAATAATAATAATAATAATAATAATAATAATAATAATAATAATAATAATAACAATAATAATAATAATGTTTATTGCCAGAAAAATACAATACAAAGAAATTGTAAATTTACAACATTCTAGCACTCCCCTAAAAGAGTGTTCTCGTGCTCAGGGTAGTATTCGATACATAATAAATGCAGACGCATAAATTATAACATAAGAACATCTAAAAATTTATCATGACTCATAACAAATTGCTTACGTACATTTTTAAATTTCGAACTGTTGGAGAAAAATAAATTTGCGTATTTCTTTATTAATTTGTTATAAATTCTAGGGTAGATATTAGTACTTTGGTTGAAAGAACTGCTCGTTACACACTTGGGTTCCAACAAACGTATTGTATTCATGTTTTTGGTTTTGTTTGTGAGTATATGATCTCAAATATGTGTAATTTTTACATAGGCCTATAAAATTTAATAATGCATTGATATAAATTTTATGTATTTTCAAGACTTTGAATTCTAAAAACAATTTTTCGATAGGATAACCAATGTTTACAAATTTTGAAATCAGTCTCAACCTGACCACCAAAGCCCATATCTTATTGTAAAATTGTGAGATGAAGTATGAGTTGAAATGGATACTAATAAAGGTAAAGGTAGCTCCTTCACATGCCATAAAGGCACTTCGGGAGCATGGAGATAGAGCCCCATGCTTTCTTGATCTCTGTATTAGAATGAAGTGGTGTGAAATGGATACCAGTAATAAGTAACTTTGTAAATGCATAATTTATATTTTACAAAAAGTGACGATTTTAGAAACAATATAATTACCGGTACTGACCTTTTGGCAATTAATACGTATTATTTTATCAATACTGTATACAGGATGATTCACGAAGAAAGGTTAAAAAATTTAGGAGTGAAAAAGTTCATATGAATATAGGTCCGTTTTTGAACGGTTACGGAGATATGGCTCTTTAATTTCACAAAAACTTCTGGGATTCCATTATACTAACTCGCATTTAGAGACAGATAACGGACAAATTTAAAGTTTATATTCACGTATGCTTACATACCTAATATTCTAGATGTCGGGGTCGATGTTTTCGCACATTTTCAAAGGTACCTCCTCCTGCTTCAATGCACTGTTGCGCTCGAGCGTGAATAGCGCTCATCACTCGAGAAAGTTGCTCGTGGCTGTTCTTTAAGCGGAGTGCAGCATCCAAAATACGGTCGATTAGTGCCTCTCTCGGTTCCACCTTCCTTTGGTATACCAAGTCTTTCATCCAACCCCATAGACAGTAAATACTCTTCGATATGGTACCCTTCTGTTCGGAAAGCGTCGTTCATATTCAGCGACGGCACGCTAGGAACTTCCATCTCACAAACCATAAATATACACAATATTGGCATATTCTGCCGTCGAAAATTTATAAGGCATCTTGAAAAACACAACTTAACACTTCCGATAACTGTACCTGTATAACTACTGTACTTTAGGTAGTTGGCTGAACTGCTGTGAACTGATAAGTGATAGTGTATTTGTGTTATGTGCGGATTCTGTGTCATTACATCAGACAAGGGCAGGCGATTCGACATTTGTAATGTCTCATCACCCGGTTTGTGAGATGGTTTAACTTATCTTATCCACATCACTCACAATACTATGTCATTCATTGCGATCCGTGACCTTGTCTCACATCTCACGTCAGCAGCATATGGTAACGTCTGATTCATATTGGGGCAAAAAAATACATCTAGCTCCGCCATCGTTCGAAAACAGACCTATGTTCATATGAACTTTTTCACTCAAAATTTCCTAAGATATCGTATACTAAATGTTTTTACCTTTCCTCGTGAATCACCCTCTATATATCAGAATGAACTATATGAGATTTAATGAAAGGGTTTTATTATGACGCTTTCCAGAAAAGTGGAATTATTTATGTGATTATTTCCTTACTGAAAATACCCAACTATCTAAGGAACGTTTATGTGAACCTGAAGACCAATACAATCCATCCTGGCACTTATATAAATTCTTATTGTTTTTTAAGGACAATTTTGAAAAAGCAGAGTAAGTTCAGCTACACTGACTGGCAGGCGCAAACAAGCTTCGTTCTCATCTCCCCGATCTTCTGCCCAATCACCAGCTAGCTTACGAGCGACCAGCTCGGTAACCAGCCAGGCTCCGTCTTGTACACTCCAACTTTCTGCCCGACGACCAACTAGCTTACGAGAGACCAACTTGGTAACGAACCAGGCTCCGTCTTGTACGTACCCTTAGATTCTGATCGCTCTCTAACCAAATTCCCGTAGAGTCGCATTAATTTGACCTGAACCAAGCCTTCGTGAGCCTGTAACAAGTGTAACATAACACAAATGTACGCAATAAGTGAGACATCTTGTAGGGAGTATTCCAATGATGCGGAAACAATTTTATGTTTTAATGTTTTCTGTTTCAGCATCAATGACAAGAGACAATTTGTGGTTTGCTGTGGCCATTCCTCTAATTTCGTCGTTGTGGTTGTGATACAGTTGGACTGTGTATACAAATTGCATAACTTATCAGACGTTGGAGTTAGAAAAATTCAAATGTGGAAGTGAAAGTGTAAATTTGAGACGAAACAATACAGTTGTTCTCTCTCCCAACAGCGTACCTGAACAACAGCAATCCTATTACCCTGAAGTGTCTGCTCAGTCATCTTCTTTTTACTTGAAGCACTTGAACCTGCTGTAAGTTATTTACAGACACAACTTGTTAATAGTATCCGAAGAGTTGAAATCGACAGATGATTATCACTTCTTAAAAATATCTTACTATGATAGCAAGTCAATAAAATATTATTATTCTCTATGCTACTATTTATTTAACCCTTTTAGGTCGAAGGACCAATTTGTCGGTCTGAGTATAATAAAAACACAATTTTCTTAGGCTAATCTATGGACTTCAGGTTTTCAGTAATTTTAGTTCTCGTAACAAAGATAAAATTGAAGCACAAATCGAATAGACTTCAAAGTATTTTTGTTAACAATGATCGACGTCCTGAATAAGATACTGGAGAATAAACAATCAGTATGAAAGTCTGATTTACTGTCACTGAGAATAAATCTTAAATGAAAAGTATTGAATAATAATTTAATAGTTATTAACGTCTAAAAAATAAATCTTCAGAAAACATTGATATTTATAAATAATCATATAAACTTAATTCTTCTCTAATTATCATTTAACGCATCAGAAGTTGGCAAATAAAATTATTAATAAGACACAAGCTTGGTATTTCTATTATAGTTTTATACCGGATGATACTGGACTAAATAGGGTCTTTTCGAGAAATGATTCAGGCAAGGAAATTTAAATATAAAAGTGGTTGTTTGTGAACTGTTTTTGAGATATGCATATACTAATAAAAGCAAACAAATGACAACATTGCAAAACGTGTTCACGTAACAGTAACGGTTGAGCCGCAAAATTATGTACGTAAGTGGATGAATATCCTAATGCATTACAGAAGGACATTGGCGACTCTGCAGTTCCTCCTTCCCTCTCTAGTCTTGCTTAAAATGTACTTCTACCGTCACTGAATGCACGGTTACCACGTCTTTTTGTCACTTACTTTGTTACCGATATTTAATGGAATTGCTACAAAACAGTCAATGTTACGCAACAAACAAGCAAAGGACACATTTGTTGGTATTTGCTCTACAAAATACTCCAACATCACCTCTCTAGCATCTCACGTTTTTCTGTGATACGCATTCCAAAAATTCGACTATACACCGTCCGTAGAATCTGTAGAGTGCCTGTCACAAAATGAGACTTCTGGGCAACTGGCGTAATAGCTGGCTGGTCCAATGAGTAGTGAAGTCGCGAAAGAAATGACGTGAGAGAGGAACGCTATGTGAACTCTCGCCCGTTCGCTAGCTACCTTTGGGGAAGGGAAGGAAGCAGGCCCCCCCCTCTCTCAAGTAACGTCATGAGCAAGTTATTCTACAGAATCCACGGACAGTCTATAAACATGCTTCTTTTCTAAAAACTTGTTCAAAAAAACCACAATGATATTAGACTTACCGTAAAAAAAACAGCTTGTTACAAAACCCCAAAATAAGAATGGATTTGAGGGAGGTGGGATATGATGGTAGAGTCCGGACTGATCTTGCACAGTGTAGGGACGGATGGCGGGCTTATGTGAGGGCGACAATGAACCTTCGGTTTCTCTAAAAGCCATAATTAAGTAATTATGCTTAAATCACTACCCTGATTCATCTCTCGAAAGAACCTTATTTAATCCCCATCCACCTTATATGCATATCTGACTTTAAAAGGGTTAAATGAGTAACGATTTCAACTACAGAGGTAGTTTAATGTTGATTTGTATTAGCTATGACGATGGTTGTGGTGGTGGTAATTGTGATTTTGATGGTAGTGGTGGAGGAGATGGTGGTGGTGGAGTGTGTCGAAGAACAAAAATATTTTTGAGACAGAAGAAACTAAAATTTCATTTTCAGGAGATACCAGGTAAGATTCTGTAGAAAAATTTGTCCCAAAGACCTTTGGGCTTCTCACGGTAATGTCCTGTGAAGTATGCTGTTATTATCCGTTTTGAATTTAAAAATGTGTGTTATGACTTTAACTAACAAAGAAAATAACCTACAAATATCGAGATTTTAGACTTTTACGGTGATTGTGGATAAAAGCAGACTCATGTATTCCACAGCCATCCGGGTCACCGGAATATCGTCTCTTCAGATAGGCAATTCCAACTATAACGATGGCTTATTTATTGATAAATGAATATTTTTTATTTTGATTCTTCTTTATTACAGTGATTTATATGTTTGTACGAAGTAGGTCGAGCTAAAAACATTTGTGATTTCGGTATCAGATGGGTTTGTAGAAATATTCATTCAAAAGCTTAAACGAAAGATTAGTGCACAGTGGGCTATTTGTACTTTAGTACCATAGTTTAAATATATATCCTTAAACCAGAAAAGTAAACGAAATATTAAATTTAATTAACAAATTGATTAACAAATACGATGAGTATAAATGTAGAAATAGTTAATTTGACGTAGCCTAATTGTAGAGTACTTAACTGTGGTGTTAATTTCCAAATGAATCTATTCTCTGTAATGGCACATACAATTGAGACCCGGAATCCAAGAGGGGCCCAAGTCCATTACATCAAACTTTTGGGAAATTGAAAAAAAATGTTTGCTGTTGCTACAAAATGCCTCTGACTAATTATTTTTTGTTTCGTAAGTAGATCTCCTTTACATCTCCATGGCAACAAACTTCTACTAATTATTTTGCATGAGAAATAAATTTTGAAAATGATTAAAATATTGGGCCCCTCTTGGATTCCGAGTCTCAATTTAAAAACAACTCATTGACGTCATATTAATCTGTGACGTGGCTAACGAGAAAGATGCTTTTGTGAATCGTTTCGACTGTCAATTGCATTGTTGTCTCGAGACTAGACCTTATGGAATGAGAAAATGATTATGAAGTAATTAACGAGGAGGCTTCATTTTGTTAAATTTAAATGCTGGGAGTAAGAAGAGAGAAATGAAAAGAAATATCAAACTTTTATTTCAAACTCCAAACACCTTTACAGTCTCGACACAATAACAATCATTAACAATATAAACGTTTTATGTACATAATTATAGGAATTCGATAAATTCCCTGACACTTTTTTCTAATTTTTTCATCAATTTGGTGTTACGTAATATGAAGAAGTTCTACATTCTGAGAAAAGAAAATTTACCTGTTTTTCATTGTTTTATAACTCTGCCACTTTTAACTACTGTACGGATAGACTTAAAAGTGAAACAATTTGTTTCTTGTATTAGAAACGTTTATTTTAAGACGTCTCGATAACATTACTATTATCCATATCTTAAAGATCAAGTTGGAGATATCATTATGATGTAGCAATACAGTAGATAATGCAGTAAAAATAACTTCTCGATAGCACTCGAGTATCTTTCACGTTCATTCTAAACAATTTTCTTACGTTTGCCTCCAATTTGTAAAAAATAGACACTTGAAGATTAATTTGTGATTATAATATGCTAGTGCTATAAGATCTTTCATTTACCCTATATTTCCATTCTTTAACGCCAATTTTGTTTTACTTAAAATTTTATAGTACATCGATCGCGGCTCACTAAACATTTAGTGGGTGCTGTTTTCTAACACGTAGGAGTTGCGTAATTTTGTTGCAGAGGAAAACATTCTCGTGCACGGCCTGTAGTAGTAAGTGTAAAAACATAGAATAAACTTCCGGTGTATTTTAGATTTAAAGTAATAATTGTTTAAAGAAATTTGCATTCTGCGGTAACCATAGTTTTAGAGTTTATAGTATAAAGGTACAGTACATCAGTTATTCATACATTTCAAAAAGGCATATGACTCCGTTAAGACAGAAGTTTTATATAATATTCTTATTGAATTTGGTATTCCCAAGAAACTAGTTCGATTAATTAAAATGCGTCTCAGTGAAACGTACAGCAGAGTCCGTATAGGCTAGCTTCTGTCTGATGCTCTTCCAATTCACTGTGGGCTACAGCAAGGAGATGCACTGTCAACTCTACTTTTTAACTTCGCTCTAGAATATGCCATTAGGAAAGTTCAGGATAACAGACAGGGTTTGGAATTGAACATCAGCTTCTTGTTCATGCGGATGACGTGAATATGTTAGGAGAAAATCCATAAACGATTAGGGAAAACACGGAAACTTTACTTGAAGCAAATAAAGCGATAGGTTTGGAAGTAAACCCCGAAAAGACGAAATATATAATTATGTCTCGTGACCAGAATATTGTACGAAATGGAAATATAAAAATTGGAGATTTATCCTTCGAAGAGGTGGAAAAATTCGAATATCTTGGAGCAACAGTAACAGATATAAATGGCACACGAGAGGAAATTAAACGCAGAATAAATATGGGGAATGCATGTTATTATTCGGTTGAGAAGCTTTTGTCATCTAGTCTGCTGTCAAAAAATCTGAAAGTTAGAATTTATAAAGCAGTTATATTACCGGTTGTTCTGTATGGTTGTGAAACTTGGACTTTGATTTTGAGAGAGGAACAGAGATTAAGGGTGTTTGAGAATAAGGTGCTTAGGAAAATATTTGGAGCTAAAAGGGATGAAGTTATAGGAGAATGGAGAAAGTTACACAACACAGAACTGCACGCATTGTATTCTTCACCTGACGTAATTATGAGCATTAAATCCAGACTTTTGAGATGGGCAGGGCATGTAGCACCTATGGGCGAATCCAGAAATACATATATAGTGTTAGTTGGGAGTTAAGTGCACCCAGGATAAGCTAAAGCATCTAAAATTTTAGTGGCAAAGGGATATATCTTTTAACAACTTTACACATTAAAATTAAAATAAAAAATTTCACGGAATTTACGAAAGTTTAAGTACTTACAAACACATTTTCTCAAAAATAACTTATACTCATTTGCTTCTGACCCCTCACTTCTGAGCTTTATATTCTTTTCTAAGCATCACTATTCAATCCTGGTTTTCATGTAAGAGAATAGAGGCCAACATTAATTCATAAAATGAATAATAGCTTTCTTTATTACTCCAATTTAATGTCTGTGCTTCTCAGAACGAAGCAAGTGAGTTAGGTCAGGAAAACGGCTTGAGTGCATCACATCTGCATAATTTATATAATGCGACATTTCATCAGCTGATTTTTCATCACGCACATGCCTTTGCGTCATGGCACGTTGTCATGGTTACTATCACGTGCCAAACAATTCCTGTGGTTAACGTGAAATATGTGGCAGCCGACATCTTCCAGCAATACCGCCATCAGGTGGCTCAATCAGCAATTACTACACGTTCACACCACAACACCATTGTTATCTGCCTCTCTTTGCACTGAATGTTTATCATGACTTGTAATACAATTTACATGTATATTGATATGAACTTTGTTATAAATTTAAGTTGCTCTGTACTAATGGTTGATAAATAGCAAGTCATTGTAAACAAACTAGAGGAGTTTTCAAAACAAGCAAAAAAGACATTGATCAAATGAATATACTTACCGAAAATTATTAAGAATAAGATAATGAACTTTCACTATTTAACTCATATTTTATTAAAACTGTTCAGTAAGGCCTTCCCCAAGGTACTGTTCTTGGACAAATTTTATTTCCAATTGCAAATAAAGACAATATTAATTACAATCGACTCCCAATAATTCGCCATCTTCTTTTGGCGGAAGCGGTGGGCGGAGTAACGTCATTTCCGTCTTTACTTTACTCTCTTCCTCTCGCTTAAAACATTTGCGGTCTAAACTTAATAGAAAATGAGTAATCCAAAATGTTTTAACAGGTTGGTCCGAAAAATAATAGTCAAAAGATTTTACCTATTTAGATACCTTTTTCTCATAAATCTTCGTAGAAATAGAGCTCTGAAATGTTTACTATATAACATGTGGATTAAATAATCTTTTAATCAATTTAATGAATATTTGTTTAAGCAAATTTTTAAATGACGTAAATTTTATTATAAATTAAATATATAATTACTTTTTCCAAGTAGTATGTTCTCATTAAGCCAGCACAAATTGAAAGAACTATCGGATATGTCTGGGAAAAATGCACCTAATTGATTACAAGTGCATGGTAATTATTTTGGGTAGTATTGTAGTCTTATATGTAAAAAACTTATAAATTAAATGATTAGTAGTACACAAAATACGTAATATCGTAAACGTATTTCTTCTTTGTATTATATTTACTGTATTTATTTGTTTTCCTTTGAAAAATGGAGAAGTTCAAATACCTCGGAGCACCAATAACAAATATAAATGACATTCGGGAGAAAATAAAACGCAGAATAAATATAGTAAATGCCTGTTATTATTCGGTTGAGAAGCTTTTGTCATCCAGTCTGCTCTCAAAAAACCTGAAAGTTAGAATTTATAAAACAGTTATATTACCGGTGTCCTGTATGTTTGTGAAACTTGGACTCTCACTTTGAGAGAGGAACAGAGGTTAAGGGTGTTTGAGAATAAGGTGCTTGGGAAAATATTTGGGACTAAGAGAGATGAAGTCACAAGAGAGTGGAGAAAGTTACACAACGCAGAACTACAAGCATTGTATTCTTCACCTGACATAATTATGAACATTAAAACCAGGCGTTTGAGATAGGCGGGGCATGTAACACGTATGGACGAGTTCAGAATGCGTATATAGTTTTAGTTGTATGTCCGAAAGGAAAAAGATCTTTGGGGTGGCAGAGACGTAGGAGGGAGGATAATATTAAAATGCATTTGAGGGAGGTGGGTCATGATGGTAGGGACTGGATAAATCTTGCTCAGGATTTAGAACGATGGCGGGCTTATGTGAGGGCGGCAATGAACCTCCGGGTTCTCTAAAACCCATTTGTAAGTGTTTATTTATTTTTATCTTATAGGGACACTAGTTTATTGTGACATCATTTATTTAATCCCTTCGATGACTCTGTAACCAAGGTCAACTGTGTTAGCTTAATGAGATTAGAATCGGATCCTGTAACGGATAACTTATTCGTATTTATTCTGATTCTTCAGAACAGTCTTATTGTCAGAGGTTTTTTGACTGAATTATTATTTGAACATAAAGTCAAGCTACTATTGGGTATATGCGCAAGACATAGTACAGAATCAGTTAATTCAGAAGGAAATATGTAATTAATATTTGTATTATAAATTTATGAGACCGTGTAAAACTGTAATTTTTTTAGAAGTCAGCCATTTTTAATTACTTGAGACTCCTCGATTGAAATTTCCATATAAAAAGCCATAAAAAGGAGCTCCTCGGAACATATAATGAGGTTCCAGGAGTCGCATTTTGGACAGCCCGAATATACAGTAGATAGCTTATCTTGGCAGAACAGTTGTAAGTGTGAGGGTGCAGATCAGGATGTTGCACAACGCTTAGCAAAGGCAAATGGTGTCTTTGTATAGTTATATCCAGCTTGGGAATGTACTAATTTATCAAGTAGAACAAGGTTTACAAATGTCTACATAAAGTAAACTGAAGAGGCTATAGCCTGGGACAGCAAAACTCTGAAGCGGCGACAATTTTTTACTTCTTTGTAATAACACGAGGACAACTCTGGGACAGACATAAATTCAAAAGCTATTATGGTTGCGGTAAAAGAATGTTAACTGTTATAAGTAGAAGCTGGGATTTTAGACCCAGTAATGCTTCGTTTTAAACACAGAATACATATGGGAAATACCTGTTATTATTCGGTTGAGAAGCTTTTATCATCCAGTCTGTTTTCAAAAAATCTGAAAGTTAGAATTTATAAAACAGTTATATTACCGGTTGTTCTTTATGGTTGTGAAACTTGGACTCTCACTTTGACAGAGGAACATAGGTTAAGAGTGTTTGAGAATAAGGTGCTTAGAAAAATATTTGTGGCTAAGAGGGATGAAGTTACAGGAGAACGGAGAAAGTTACATAACACAGAACTGCACGCATTGTATTCTTCACCTGACATAATTAGGAACATTAAATCCAGACGTTTGAGATGGGCAGGGCATGTAGCACTTATGGGCGAATCCAGAAATGCATATAGAGTGTTAGTTGGGAGGCCTGAGGGAAAAAGACCTTTGGGGAGGCCGAGATGTAGATGGGAAGATAATATTAGAATGGATTTGAGGGAGGTGGGATATGATGATAGAGACTGGATTAATCTTGCTCAGGATAGGGACCAATGACTTATGTGAGGCCGGCAATGAACCTCCGGGTTCTTTAAAAGTCAGTAAGTAAGTAATGCTTCGTTTCAGGTTTTTATTATATCTAAAATACGCTTTTATAGGTATTTTGGTAATGTATAGAAAAATATTTAGGACATGAGCTCTTAATTTTGGGCATTTTAAGCAGATAAAGTTCATTTAAGCCTTCAAAATGTTTCTTTATTTAACGACACATTGAAAACCACTCAAAACTGAGTCAGTTTTTACTGTACTGCTAAATTTAATTACAGAAGAATAAAATTAATGATCTGTAGAATCGTTTAGGGGCATCTCTACATGCTAAGGATAAAGGTTAATTTTGGTGCCATTTATGCAAATTTGTATTCTAATTTTTTCCTCCTAATATATGTGGACGTGTTTTTCGTACATTTCACATAGGCTATCTGGTGCCAATGTGATCATTTTATATCACTGTACTATTTAAAAAAATACTAATTGATGCCGAAGTGTCGATTTCTGCCATAATGGGGAAAATTTCGACATACTTATTTACTTACTTACTTACTCACTTACTTACTTACTTACTTATTTACTTACTTGCTTGCTTGCTTACTTACTTACTTAGTTACTTACTTACTTGCTTGCTTACTTACTTACTTAATTTATTTACTTACTCACTTACTTAGTTACTTACTTACTTACTTACTTACTTACTTACTTACTTACTTACTTACTTACTTACTTACTTACTTACTGGCTTTTAAGGAACCCGCAGGTTCATTGCCGCCCTCACATAAGCCCACCATCGGTCCCTATCCTGTGCAAGATTAATCCAGTCACTATCATCATATCCCACCTTCCTCAAATCCATTTTAATTGGGAAAGATTTCGACATAGTATGACAAATAGGAAACACTTTAAAACCCAACACTTACAACACAAATTTTGTTTCTGAAAAATATATGTTTTATAATACTCTTACTAGAGTTAACTACTTGCGATGACATTTCCCACACCTGTCTCGTGAAACCATTATTTTTTGGCATTCTCCAACATACTGAACACAAAGTTCTCTAGCTTTGTCATCATAATAATAGCCACTACATACGGCACAACAGAATTTTTTTTAATTGCCCAGATTGTTTGATGACCTAGCTCCATCCCCCTTCACGCCGTGCATTAGATAGCTCCCTTCTGTAGGAAAGCCTAACTTCTTTTTGCTGTTTAGTCTCCTTCAGCTGTTTCCTATAGTTTTCAGAAGTAATTAAGTCTGATTTTTGCAGTTTTATTACTCTTTTGCCACCAGTTGGAAGTGTTAGCAGCGGAACTCGCGACAGTTCTTCAAAGGAAGTATCAGTAGGTGAGGAACTGGACAAACCTAAATATCATTGTACATATGGTGTCTGTGGTGTTCTTGGGAGAATTGTAATGTCTTCTTCAACGCGAATTTCACATCAATTTTCGGCTAGAACCAGATCATATTGAAACATGTTATTCTGCAGTGCGTCAGACTGCCAATTTTTTACGTAATTAATTGTTAATCTATATAGCCTTTAGAATCAAGGCTAAGAATATGCCGAACTAATTGATCTTCCATGTTTGTAACGAGAGTTGTGCCTCTTCCTATTTGTCCGATACCAATGAAAGTTAAAATATAAAGTTTAATTAAGATTGGTTCAATGGAAGATGAGTAGTTTCATACATGCAGGCAGACACACAGAAAAACAGATAAACAGACAAAGTGGCACTAAAAGCTCTATGAAGGATTGCGAACTATCCAGAGACCAAGCACAAAAAAATTTTGATAGAGACAGTTCCCCAAGACTTCTCATAAATACTGCAGGCGAAATCAGGGAGAACTCGACACTATGTGCAGAGGTGCACTCATTACGAGTGACTAAGTGGCCGGGATCCGACGTAATGAGCGCCACCTTAAATCACTAAGTGATTATTTACGCTAATCATAGTGTGCTGGACATTGTGCCACGGTCACACATCTGTGACACAGTGCATGAGGGTTGGCCACTAAAGGGAAACTAAAAGGTGAAACTTAAACTGAGAGGATTCAATCCTACATCGGAACTGGAATCCGATGTGGCTTAAGCCTTGGTTTTTCTGAACCGACGCATGCGACGTGCGAGATGCGAGGCCCGCCTCGCACAAATCCGGACTACACGAGAGACAGTGAGTGGTTTCTATAACTGCGGGGTGCGCAGACCTCGCACCTCGCACTTACAGAAACCGCTTACTATATCTCGTGTAGTCCGGATTTGTGCGAGGCGGGCCTCGCACCTAGCACGTCACTTGCGTCGGTTTATAAAAACCAGGGCTTAAGTGGATAAAGCGTCAGCACGTAGAGCTGAAAACCCGGATTCGAGTCCCTGTGCCGGAGAGAATTTTTCTCCGCTCCATCCATCCTTCATGCAGAATTCCTCCACAGAAATATCAAACGTACTTCGGTACATCACAATTTTCCAGACTGTAATGTTGAAGTAACTGTTCGAAAATGCACAATGACATTTCAATTTTTCTCTTTTATTATCATATATACTATATGCTGATTACAAATGTTAAAAAATTGTTCAAAATTAATCATATTTGTAGTAGTTACAAGATATCCCCTGTTCGTACTACATGTTATTTAAAATACTTTGGTATTGCTAAGGTTAATACAATTTGAAGAGTCCACTGCAAGAATGATGGATGTCACTTTCTTGTCGAAAACGAACCAAGACTGTCAATGCATAGCTTAAGACATAGAATGTACATACAGAGTTATATGGCATTAACACTGATAGCCATTGTCCAGTAATGATCGGAAAATCACAGTTAAGCTTTGAGCGCTAAGCATTTCAAACTTTCAATTGCGTCTCCTGCAAAATGTATTCCAAATGACATCCATCATTCTTGCAGTGGACTCTTCATTTAATATGTTATATCTCTTCATAAACAAAATAGGTTTTACTTAAAATGTGATATCTAAGTTATAAGCAATATGTCATATTTTTACTCTGTATATTTACTTTGAAAATGTAATAGGCTACTTTACGCACAACGTGCAACGAGAGTGTGGAAGTACCTTGTAAGTAGAAGAAAGTTACTGCCTCAGTAATGTCCGAACCCTATAGAAATATCATGGTCAATAACCTAGTGAAGCATAGCTAATTAATCACTAAATTTTCTTCCTGCCTTTTCATGGTGGCACGCGATGGGAAGGTCCATAATCACTTCCTCGATGCGATGAGAAAGAGCACTAGTATATTAATCTCTCTGTTCTAGCTAAACAGGTGATTCATAAACATGAATCTCGGTGCTAATGGATTTATAAGCACTTTTGAATCGACGTATTTTAATAACATCAGCATACATATTTACAAAGCTCCGGGCTTTTAAAGTAGGAACATGCGTGATGTTTATCCGCAACGTATTTCCAGTTCCTTATATAGAACGTTTTACACACATCTGCGTTACGGCACCAGACATTCTGAATCTGTTGTATCCAATTATGATTACAAAAACAGCTCTTTGATAAATCCTGGAATACAAAACCTTAAATTAGCAATTTCTGCATATATTTGTGATTCAAGTAACCCTTACCATTGTGCTGTGTCTTTGTCGCTTAAAAGACTGAAGTATACCCAAGGAAAAAATGAATATTCTATCACGCTAATAGTGTGTTACGTGAGGTAATTAATGGTCTTCGATAAAATCACAACACGCCACTCGACATTCATATGTTTTTATGCCGTTCCACGTACAAGGAAACAATTTCGCACACAACAACCTCAATATAATTTACTACTTTCATACGTTTGGATGATTGATAATGTTAATTTCGAACTGAAAAATGTTATTGGTAGAATATTACCAAAGGCATATGGTTAATGCAACTTCAGTAATTCGTAACAAAATGATCTGGTTAAATATTTCAAGAACTCCTCTCAAATAGAGGTAAGTATAATAAGATTTCTGTAAGGACAGAAGAAATGAAAGATTCGTGAAGAACTTCTTGGATAGAAAAATAATTGACACTATAATATAAGCATGTAAAATGCGAAGATTTTTCGAAACGTAGTGTAGGTTAACACGAATTTTCTTCTAGAATGCTTTAAGGGGACTGGGTAGACTGTTGGCTGTTGTGTAGGAGTGAAGAAATTTTGCTATTACTCTTCAATTTTTGAATATACCAATTTACAGTTTTTACAGCATACACACAACATTTGCACATATATTTTGGTTTTTTGATCACACTGTACAATATGAAATTTGTCCTTTTTATAAAAATATGTGTATTCGATGTATTTTGTGGTCGCAAAAACGAATCTGCAGTTAGTTTTTATCCAGCACGTACAGTTGCTCCAAAACAGAAAGTTATTTAATGTTAGTGAAATGTTACACTACTTTCACCTTATGGGATGCAACATGTCACTGAAAGTACACTTTCTAGACAGCCACCTGGACTTCTTGCCAAAAAACCTTGGTGCTGTAACCGATGGACACGGGGAGAGGTTTCATCAAGAAATATCTACCTTCGAAAAGCGTTTCTGTGGAAGGTGGAATGCAAGTATGCTGGCTGAATATTGCTGGTCAATCATTAGAGAGATTGCAGAAGCTGTCTACAAACGTAAAAGATAAAAAAAGACATTTTAATTTGTGAATTTTGGCCAAACAAATGTTGCTTCATGTGCTAGTATAACAAATTTGTGTAAATGAATGAAGTGCGTCTATCATAAAAATGGTAAGTGTTAGAAAATTTTGGTCTTCAGAAACGAATTCAGCACCTCTCATTTAGTTAAAATTACATAGTTTCATCTAAAGGACAGAAAAAAAGTTTAAATTTGTTGTCCAATGTTATCTTTCTACCTCATACACTTGATTAAAATTTTAAACCAGAGAAATATTAATTAAATTTAAGTTAAAAACATAGGTATTTAGGAACATTTTTCTCAGAAACCCTTTGCACTACATTTTCCTAAAATTTTAAGCATATTTTTAATGCAGTTGACTATAGTTGCTGTCATTTTCATCACATTATGAGTATTCATTCAATATAAAAAAATATTTACAATCCTGAAAAATATTATTTAAAAATTTTCAAATTTGTTCATATATCCTGGCTGTAAAATCCATAATAACTCTAACTACATGAAAGTTGCCTTGCGTCCTCATTACTATTTGAAATAGAAATATGAAATTTTAGCCTCCTAGGCGAAGTAGTTTCTGAGAAAAATGTTCCTAAAATACCTTAGTTTTTAACTTAAATTTAATTAATATTTTTCAGGTTCAACAATTTTTATAAAATGAAGTATATGAGGTAGAAAGATAATCTAAATACCAAACCATAACTGCAAATGTTGTGTGTATGCTGTAAAAAGTTTAAATTGATAGATTCAAAAGTTGAAGAGTAATTGCAAAATTTCTTCACTTAAATACAACAGCCATGTATAAAGACAAGTAAAATAGAAAGGGAAGGAACATGTGCTTGGCCTTCGCATTCGCCTCACCTCATTATGTTTTACATACTTAAAATCTTTACTATAGCCTATTCAGCCCGTCATGATCTGAATATTAATTCGTTAATTTTAAACAACTTTATAAAATTAAATTTCCAGCAGCATAATAAGTTTTGAGCATGACTCGAAAGTTTGAAGACTGTAAACGTTACTTCTTGGAAAATGAAGACTATTACATTATTTTCATTGAGTAGGGACAAGAGGGTGGAAGTGCATTATATAGCGAAATTTATAAACTTGTACTTGCTATTTGGGAAAAGGAAATTGTACCAGAACAATGGAAGGAGTCCATAATTGTGCCTATTTTTAAAAAGGGGGACAAAACCAACTGTGGTAACTTTCGAGGAATATCACTTTTGTTGACGTCGTACAAAATTCTGTCCAATATTCTTTTGAGAAGATTAACTCCGTATGTAGATGAAATTATTGGGGATCATCAGTGCGGTTTTCGGCGTAATAGATCGACTATTGATCAGATTTTTTGTATTCGACAGATAATGGAGAAAAAATGGGAGTATAAGGGTACAGTACATCAGTTATTCATAGATTTCAAAAAGGCATATGACTCGGTTAAGAGGGAAGTATTATATGATATTCTTATTGAATTTGGTATTCCCAAGAAACTAGTTCGATTAATTAAAATGTGTCTCAGTGAAACATACAGCAGAGTCCGTATAGGTCAGTTTCTATCTGATGCTTTTCCAATTCACTGCGGGCTAAAGCAGGGAGATGCACTATCACCTTTACTTTTTAACTTCGCGCTTGAATATGCTATTAGGAAAGTTCAGGATAACAGGCAGGGTTTGGAATTGAACGGGTTACATCAGCTTCTTGTCTATGCGGATGACGTGAATATGTTAGGAGAAAATACACAAACGATTAGGGAAAACACGGAAATTTTACTTGAAGCAAGTAGAGCGATCGGTTTGGAAGTAAATCCCGAAAAGACAAAGTATATGATTATGTCTCGTGACCAGAATATTGTACGAAATGGAAATATAAAAATTGGAGATTTATCCTTCGAAGAGGTGGACAAATTCAAATATCTTGGAGCAACAGTAACAAATATAAATGACACTCGGGAGGAAATCAAACGCAGAATAAATATGGGAAATGCGTGTTATTATTCGGTTGAGAAGCTCTTATCATCCAGTCTGCTGTCCAAAAATCTGAAAGTTAGAATTTATAAAACAGTTATATTACCGGTTGTTCTGTATGGTTGTGAAACTTGGACTCTCACTCTGAGAGAGGAACATAGGTTCAGGGTGTTTGAGAATAAGGTGCTTAGGAAAATATTTGGGGCTAAGCGGGATGAAGTTACAGGAGAATGGAGAAAGTTACACAACACAGAACTGCACGCATTGTATTCTTCACCTGACATAATTAGGAACATTAAATCCAGACGTTTGAGATGGGCAGGGCATGTAGCACGTATGGGCGAATCCAGAAATGCATATAGAGTGTTAGTTGGGAGACCGGAGGGAAAAAGACCTTTAGGGAGGCCGAGACGTAGATGGGAGGATAATATTAAAATGGATTTGAGGGAGGTGGGATATGATGATAGAGACTGGATTAATCTTGCACAGGATAGGGACCGCTGGCGGGCTTATGTGAGGGCGGCAATGAACCTTCGGGTTCCTTAAAAGCCATTTGTAAGTAAGTAAGACTATATAACAGAAACTTACCGAATACGACCGTGTGACTGAAGTTTGGGGATTAACAGACGTTGCAAGGTCACTCCCATCCCAAGGAAGGCCGGTCAGTCATCACATGGTAGGTCATTCATTCCTTACTTTCCGTTATCCATCAATTCTATTGTCATT
Organism: Periplaneta americana; assembly: GCF_040183065.1. Lineage (NCBI taxonomy): Eukaryota > Metazoa > Arthropoda > Insecta > Blattodea > Blattidae > Periplaneta > Periplaneta americana. The sequence goes on along the minus strand of NC_091123.1, from coordinate 64,799,936 downwards.
CTTCGTCAGTGCTCCACTGAACGTGCGGTAGTGTGGTGTCAGGTTTACCTAAGTGCAAAATGTTTTCGAAACGACGCAAAGTCGAAAGTGAGTGTAGAAAGTATAATGAATCTTGGCTCGGTAATTATTTTGTGAAAGAGCATGAAAACAAAGTGAACACCACAGAGCAGAAACCGTATGTCGACAATTTATTATCTTCAAAATACCAATTACACACTTCTCATTAGGTGAATAATAATTATGTATGCTCGTTTATTCAAGTATTTTTCAAAGTTAAGTAATCCAGATTTTATAAAATTAATTAATTTAATTATAGTCTGTTTTGTTGTAATATCAACAAAAATTACACCTGCTTTTTTTTTTTTAATATTAAGTAGGCTGTAATGTGGCCCGAGACGAATCACTAGAGTAATTATTGGCCCCTCATGGTAGAAAGTTTAGGCGCCCTTGATAGAGATGATTAATTTATTATGATAAAGATGATTCTCTTCACTGCTGCGCTGATATCACATATAGTTCTTATCCTCTTATCACAGCATGGTACTCGTTCTAAAAATGGCCCTTTATTATCTATGCCTTGCCATAAAACAGCTCACTGTTCTTCCTCTTTTACAGTATCAACAATTCGTTTCTGGAACTGCCTACCCAGCTCCCTCAGGAACTGTCGAACGATATTGCAATTTAAAAGTGTATTGATTAAACACGTGACCAGTATTCAGGTTTAATTCTCCTTTGTGTGTATATGTGTGTATATATGTAATTTTCCTCAGTGTTGTATAGTTATAATTTACATTTGAATTTGTTATTCTTGTAATTTGTAATATTGGTTCACTTACCGCTTGGATATTCACTGAGTGTAATTTCTAGCCTTGTATTATTTTGTAATTATTATTTAGTATGTTCGCATTATTTTACTCGACTTGTGCTTGTATAACTATATAAATTTTTATTAATGTTCTTTAAATATTAGTATGTAAAATTGTACCAGCTTATTTTGTTTCTGGCTAAGTGGAAGAGAAAGCCTGATGGCCTTAACTTTTCTAGAAAAAATAAATAGGTATTATTATTATTATTATTATTATTATTATTATTATTATTATAAAATAGATATTAAGTTGTCTCAGCTATTCAAGACTAATCCAAATACAAAAATTACAATCCCGATCAGATTCTGTAAGATCGTGGTAAACAAATTGTTGTGGAATATATCGCCTTCAATAAATTCCTTTGGGTTTTTTCTTATTATCGTTGTATCATCGTCTTGTCTCTGAATATTCTCCAGCGTTTGAATAAGGAAGCTAAATAAGGAATTGTCTATCAATTATGACACAGGTTGTATTGACGAGAAGTTTTGCTTAATTGCATTTTTATTATCTTAGTTTTTATGAAATTAAAAAATAGAACATGGTTACAATAGGAGCAAATAATACAAGAGTGCGGTGCTGACAAGCATGCTTTCAGGTTAGTAGAGTCTTTGTGATTGTTTAGGCTCGGTATTGTTCACGCAGCCACCAGTTGCACCATCCAGTAGACTGCCAGGGCCACCAGTGATACTCGCAAGTCACTGGCCCCGCCGCCATCAGCTGAAACACAAACATTTATACATTTCAATAATAATTATTAATAACGTGACCAGCACTTTGATATTAATTACATGCAGTACCTTATTTGATATTTTAGACAATTGAATGGTTCAGAACCATAGTGGGCCAAGCGCCATTTTCTAAAACTGTAGAAAACAAGGGTTAAAATGAAGTTATTACCATACTTCAATGGAAATATATAGTAAGTTATATAAAGTATACACACTCAAACTAAGTGATATGTTAATCTTCATTAAACTATGGTGTTCACTTAATTTTAACCTTTACTTTCTTCGTTTTTAATAAATGGCGCTTGGCCCACTATGGCTCTGAATCCTTCAATTTTAGCTAACAATATTTACCCTTATTGCAAAAATAAGGTATATACTTAATAGACAGTTTTGGTTGTAATGATTTGAAATTTTTCTCTTGGTCCCATATAGAACAGTGGTCGGCAAAGATGACGTCATATAAAGTACAATCGTGGCTAACGAGAAAGACAGGCTTCGGCACGAATCGGAGTCACGTGATTATCATGGTGTAGCCACGGCCATCTTGACAATCACCTAATATAAATACATGTTCAAAGTTCTAAAAAGACAAAGGAATTGCTATATTAAACTCGTGTTAAACTTGCATTTATATATAAACTTTTCAATGTCGGCCATGTTATGACTAAGAATGTGACGTCGCGCCGTAGCCTGTCTTTCTCGTTAGCCACGGGAACAAAAAATAGCCTGCAAAAAACAGGAGGAGGGAGTTATAAGAGGAGAAGGCGAGAACACGTTCACTATTGCACTTGAAAACTTAGTAACTTGAAATGAACAAGTGATGGCTAAGGGAAGGAGGATCATGCCTTACTCCTCCATCTTGCTCGTATATTAAGCAGTTGACTCGCGAGTCAAGAAATGCCGATCACTGATATAGATAATCCTAGCTTACAATACTTGACCTGGTTACAGTAATATACCGGTACATAGTAAAATCACAGCCTAGTATATACAGTCACGAAGCTTGAATTTTTTAGGGTACTAGGAATAATAGACTGTGCAGGTACTATTTCGCATTGTCTGTAAAGAGGCGATAGTAGCGATCCTAGTGGTTAGCAACTATCTATGGATGCATATTTATTACGTATTGAGCTTCGTGACTGTAAATACTAGACTGTGGTAAAACTCCGTTAAGCCGGTCTCCGTTAAAGCGTAGATTGCTTAATGCGGACAAGCGTTCTGAGAAAATAAAATTTTAAACAGGTAACTCCAAAACAAATGATTGTACTCACGCGAGACGAGTTTAATTTGCAGCATACAACGTAGCAAAAAATAAACTTCCACATACTAATAGTACATGAGGTATCTGCATGAACTAAAATTGAAGGAGATGTGTGACAAACATAGAAAGAAAACAGTAACACAAGTGTTATACTTTATTTGAAACGTGAATTGCAGAAATCTCATATGTCCATTTCAGTAAATTTTTCAGGAGACACAAAAACTGATTATCTTCAATTATATTTTAAATGACTATTGTTTAATAAAACAGAATAATAAGTTTTGTGTTTGACATACAAGAACTTCAATTTTTTTCTTCAGCATCTTCTGAAAAAAAAAAATCTGAATTGTCTGGACATGTGGACTTTCTACAATTGATGACTAGTAACAATCATTTTATTTCTTTAAAATAACTTTTAGACGAAGAAGACAGAGAACGGCTATTTTGTTATCTTATAAATAACTTTAAATTTATATTTAAGCCAAGAAATAGAAAAAAGTGCACAAACATAGAAAACTGCAAAATTATGTGAATAGCATATTCAATTCTTCAAATTTCCTTAATCCAATAAAAACAAAGAAAAGAAAACTAAATTTTGTTTAGTTTCTAAAAAATTCTACATGCTCTGGATTTGTGGTATTCTTGCAATTTCCTGCAATTCATTGTTATTGCCTCTGTTAAATGTACACTGAGCACTAGACGTGTGGGATTTCTACATCACTTGAAAGATCTAGGTATGAATATTACAACCATACGAGAAACTGAATTTGAGGAAAATATTTGTCCTGTAGGTTTTCTGCAATTCATGATTCAGTCATTTTCTTATTATACTGTGCAATTACTTTTATTCATGAAATTGTCTCCTATATTACTTCCGTAAATCCGGACAACTGCTAATCTGGAAAATTATCAGCCCAATTAGTCCGGATTAAGGCGGTTTTACTCTAATTATTAATTAATCTTTTTTACCATATTTCAACACATCTAATTACCGTACATAATAATATAATATTATTTAACATTTCACAGACAATATCAATTATAACATACAGTGTAACAAAGCAATCTACCAGAAATAAAAAATATATGTAAATATATAGTACATACACACATATGTCGGGTAGAAGGGATCTATTTTATTTTATTTTATTTTATTGGGTTATTTTACGACGCTTTATCAACATCTAGGTTATTTAGCGTCTGAATGAAATGAAGGTGATAATGCCGGTGAAATGAGTCCGAGGTCCAACACCTAAAGTTACCCAGCATTTGCTCGTATTGGGTTGAGGGAAAACCCCGGAAAAAACCTCAACCAGGTAACTTGCCCCGACCGGGATTCGAACCCGGGCCACCTGGTTTCGCTGCCAGACGCGCTGACTGTTACTCCACAGAAGGGATCTAAATAGGTTCCTTTTCAGAAATGAATCAGGGAATGGAGTTAAACGTAAAAGTATAAAACGATTTTCGAGATATTTATAATACCACTAAAAGCGAACAGATAGCAACACAACATTGCACCACGTGTTCATGTAACAGTAGCGATTGAGTCGTGAAATTATATACCTGCATAACTGCACAAAAGGTTCAGTAAACAAACGGGTCGCAGAGGGACATTGTTGGCTGTGCATTTGCTTCTTCCCGCTCGTCTAGCTTCTGACTTGCTTTCACCGTCACTGAATGCACTGTTGTCACGTCTTCCTATCACACATTTTGTAACCAATCTTCAATTACGGCCAAATCATCAATATTATACAGTAACTAATTTTAAAAGGACACTTTTTTTGGTATTTTCCAACATCACCTTTGCAAAGTCTGCCGTTTTTCTGGAATACACATCCCAGAATTCAACTAAAAATGATACTATGCACAAAATCCGTGTATAAAAAACACAATGATAACTTATTAGACTTCTATGTTCAACTCACAGTCCTGAGCCCTGAGACCACATTTAGCCCCCTTCCATCCTGTACACATATACACACACTATATATGGAGAGATGAAAATAAAGTGACACAAGTGACCAACAGGCTCGGAGCCAACATAGGTTCTTCCTCATAGCCCCAATTAATTTGCTATCCATTTAAATATTCTACTAAGTTATGATTCATACTGTGTTAATTAATACTGAAGTTAGAAGCGTGTATTGCTCGATCCCGGGTAGTGATGGGATTTTCTCTTTGTCAAATTTTCAGAACGGACCCGAAGTTCACTCAGCCTCTTATCAAATTGGGTATTGGGTCTTTCTCGGGTGTAAAAGGCGGTCGGGGCGTGGTGCCGACCACACACATCATTCTATTGCGGGGTTCTACCTTCATGCACCCCAAGTGCCTTCATGGCATGTGAAGGACTACCTTTACCTTACCTTGTATTGCAACGAGATTTGCTTTTCTAACTGCAAATTCCTTGATCTTATATACAAACAATGCTTAAAAAAGTACATTCCATAAGTCGGCCTGAGTAGTAGTGATGGCCTTCTGTGCTCGAGATTACGGATTTTATCCCGACTCAGGTCGATGGCATTTAAGTGTGTTTAAATGGATAGACTCATGTCAGTAGATTTACTGGCATATAAAAGAACTCCTGCTGGACAAAATTCCGGCACACCAGCGACGCTGATATAACCTCTGCAGTTGCGATCGTCGTTATAAACCATATTTTTTTTACACTCCATAACTCTACATATATTAATAGAATGGAATTTCAAACATCAATGCCAAAGTAGAGTAAAAATATACATAGATAACAATTATAAACTCAGGTAGATTTTCTCAAAAGAAGGAAATGTTCGGTTGGAACCTGGTCATTCTAATACAGGGAAACAAAACTGTGCTACAATTGTAGCACACGTCACAAGCAGGAACATGTAACTAACACCTTCCCTTCAACCCTCGCGTCAATGTAGGGTAGGGAGAGAAGAAATATGTATTCAGTGTGCTTGCCACACGTCACAGAAACGTCATTGAAGGCTCCGGCCTTATGGACGGGGGAACAAAATCTTTCCCCATGCTTCCACCCCTCTCTTCACCAGTTCTGCATTCCTGTTCTAATGCAACGGTATCTTGCGACTTAATCTTATCAGAAAATGTTTCCGCAAGCTGTCAAATCATTGAACACTCAATTCGGAAGTAGTTCCAAAACTTAGGTTGCCACACGTCACAGAAACGTCATTGAAGGCTCCGGCCTTATGGACGGGGCAACAAACTCTTTCCCCATGCTTCCACCCCTCTCTTCACCAGTTCTACATTGCTGTTCTAATGCAACGGTATCTTGCGACTTAATCTTACTAGAAACTTTTCCCGCAAGCTGTCAAATGTTTGAACACTCAATTCGGAAGTAGTTCCAAAACTTATCTGGATTGTCTCTTAAATCTGAAAATGATATACATACGGAATCTACTTTTGTAAGTCTTAATCAGTGAATGGATGTATCCAACAGCGCCCCTCTTGTTTCAAAATGTATATTTTTGTACACAATGTAAGCAAACATTACACGATGGCGGTAGAATGTGTACTTGCGTCATTTCACGGAAGAGTGTGCATTGAGTTTTGCGATGCAGGTCCGGCCACGCAGCGGTACCGTATGTTTAAACAACAGATGTGTGCACTGGGCCTTATAGTACCATTTCTGTACTCTATGCGCATTTTGCTCCTCAGCGGTAGCGTCACAGTCTAGTATATACAGTCACGAAGCTCAATACGTAGTAAATATGCATCCATAAATAGTTGCTAACCACTAGGATCGCTGCTATCGCCTCATTACAGACAATGCAAAATAGTACCTGCACAGTCTATTGTTCCTAGTACCCTCATAAACTCGAGCTTCGTGACTATATACTAGACTGTGATAGCGTGCCGAAACAACCCGCAACATATCAGAAGTTTAACGGGCCGATGTAATCCGGAACATGTAATAATTATTGGCAAAATAAAGTTTAAATATTATAATCTATTATATAATTATATATAATGAACCGTAAGTAATGTCATTAATTTCAAGAAGTTATAAGCATTCTACGAATCCTCTGCCATCTTTTCCTATTGACTTTCATATTACTTTATAGCCTATGTATAGTGAGACAATACTGCAATTTTTATTTCGTTTCATTTTGTAGATTTTAATTATATTTCTTTTTTTATTTTATGCCTTAATAATCTACAAACTATTTTACATATGAATTTTTTTTTCTCTAAATTAAATACGAAATAAGATTTTAAAATTGAGTATACGAAGATAAAGTTAATACTGTTTACATACTATAAACTCGGTCTGATTTATTTCCTCTTAACATTTTATACCGGTTCTGCGTCATCACGTACGTCATATTTCTCTTTAATTTATGAACTGCACAACGCGCTCTGGGCCAAACTTTGTTTTAATAGTGAATGTGCTCATAAATTTTTATAATGTTAAACGTATGCAAATTACACAACTGACGTTTTCAGAAGGAATATAAATTACTCATGCGTCTTATCATTGTAACAGAGAAAAACATTTCAAATATATTGCATACGTAACTTTATATGAACGTTCATCAAGCCATGACGTATTTAATTGTAGCAATCCTTACAATAATAATTTATAAATATTTAATGCCTACTTCTTCCGGGACAGACTATGTGTGGTCTAGAATAGCGTTTCTCAAAGTCTGTTCCTCAAAAAAAGATCACGAAATATGAATCAATAATAACATAAAACATCATCAATTTATTATAATACACTCAGGGACAAAAAAAAACCTGACACTTTAATATTTGCTGGTATTTTGCAAAACATTATCTTCTCATACAATATTATGGTAGCCATCTGTTGTTATGGAGACGTGTATACATCGTTGATTGTTTTTTGTTTTATAAACAAGCCATTACAACTAAATATTCCAATTTTGCTTTCGGAGTCTCAGCTATGACAATTTTGTCTCAACCATTTTGTGCTTCATTATCGTTATCATTCGTTATTTCTTTATTTTTACATTTTCTGAGTTTAAGTGGGGTTGTAACATTTGTCTTAAAACAAGATGCGACCTGAAGATGTGGCTCGAGCTGTAGCCCTTTACGATGATGGACGCAGTGTACGTTACATTGCAAATGTTATGAATATGGCTAGAAGCACAACCCATGATGCCATAAAACGGTATAGAGAGACCCTAGAATATACCAGAAAAACAGGTTCGGGTCGTCCAAGAGCTACAAATCCAAATGAAGACAGGTATATGGTGTTGAGAGTTCTTAGGGAGAGCAACCTGCCAGCTACTAGTGTAGCCCAGCAATTTGTTAACATGCATGGATGCCCAATTTCGGCCAAAACAGTTAGAAGGAGATTGAAAACAAGTGGACTGATATCAAGTAGACCTGCAACTGGTCCCAGACTTCTCAGGATGCATCGAGTTGAACGACTGTGTTTTGCAAATGATCACAGGGATTGGAGAAATGGACAGTGGAGCTGTGTTCTGTTCACCAATGAGTCCCGTTTCAATCTGTGCTCACCTGATGGACGTGAAAGAGTTTGGAGAAGGAGGGGAGAACGATTTTCACAGTGTTGCATTTCCGAAAATGTGCCGTATGGAGGTGGTGGAGTGATGGTTTGGGCAGGAGTGTACAGATGTTCGTACAGAGTTGGTTTTTGTTGAAAATGGAAGACTAACAGCTGATAGGTATATAAATGAATGTTTGGCTGATCATGTTGTGCCATTTGGTCAATTTGTAGGCGATAATTTTGTTTTAATGCATGATAATGCACGGCCGCATATTGCCTGCGGTCGGAGATTATCTCCAAGAAGTGGGAATCCATGTTCTTCCATGGCCAGCAAGGAGTCCAGACATGAACCCAATTGAACACGTGTGGGACATGCTGGGACGGCGTGTTAAGAATAGACGACCGAGACCAGAATCGTTACAAGAGTTGAGGCGAGCACTTGGCGAAGAATGGGAACTTATTCCTCAAGAAGACATTGCTAACCAAATTGAGAGCATGCCAAGACGTATGGATGCAGTTATTCAAGCCAGAGGGGATAATACCCGTTACTAAAAAGAGATTTTTTAGAGGCACCATAAAATGAAAAAACAGACCAAACGATGCCATAGTTATACGCCCTTTGTAATTTTTTGTAAATTTTCTCATCAGAGATTTTTTTTTCAAATGTTGTCGTATAAGGTGCTAAATGAAACATTATTTTGTTTAAATGGGTTTTGTTTCATTTTGAAATAATTGGCAACAAAATACAAGCAAATATAGAAGTGTCCGGTTTTTTTGTCCTGAATGTATTATGAAAGAGTGGGTGAAGAAATAATGATGCTGAATCTGATCAGGATGAGACAAAGGAATAGGTTGGGTCATTGGCTGAAAGGAAACTGCCTACTGAAGGATGTACTGGAAGGAATGGTGAAAGGGAGAGGAGTTCAGGACAGAAGAAGATATCAGATGATAGACGACATTAAGATACATACATCATAAGCGGAGACAAAGAGGATGGCAGAGAATAGGAAAGATTGGAGAAAGCTGGGTTTGCAGTGAAAGACTTGCCCCTGGGCAGAACACTGTGAATGAATGAGTACACAGTAATGCTTTGAGAGATTATATTTTAGTTTTCTTTTGTTGCTAACATAAATATACTGTATTATAAACATATTTTTTGTTTTGTTTACCTTCCACTTACATCAGCTCGCCAACTTATTTCAATAAAGTACTCACTTCTAACTTAGTCCTAAATGGTCGTGGAACTATTAATAATTGAAAGGAATGTTTATAATAATAATAATAATAATAATAATAATAATAATAATAGAAAACATGAAATATAAAAATTGGATATGTATTTATCCTTTGAAGATATGGAAAAATTAAAATATCTTGGAGCAACAGTAACAAATATAAATGACACTCGAGAGGAAATTAAACACAGAATAAATTAAGAGTTCAGAGCCAAGTGGGCTAAGCGCCATTTATTAAAAACGGAGGAAGCAAGGGTTAAAGTTAAGGGAATGCCAGAGTTTAATGAAGATTGACATATCATTTAGTTTTAATGTGTATACTTTATATTGCTTGCTATATGTGTGCATTAAATTATGGTAATAACTTCATTTTAACCCTTGTTTTCTACGGTTTTAGTAAATGGCGCTTGGCCCACTGTGGTTCTGAACCCTTCAAATATGAGAAATGTCCGTTATTATTCTGTTGAGAAACTTTTGTCATCGAGTCTGTTTTCAAAAAACTGAAAGTACGAATTAATAAAACAGTTATAATACCGGTTGTTCTGCATGGTTGCGAAACTTACTCGTAGACCGTCACTTTGCGAACAGAGGTTAAGAGTGTTCGAAAATTGGATGCTTAGAAAAATATTTGGGCCTAAGAGGAATGAAGTTACAGAAGAATGGAAAAAGTTACAAAACGCAGAACTGCACACATTGCATTCTTCACCTAACATAATTATGAACATTAATTCCAGACATTTTGAGATGGGCACGACATATAGCACGTATGGGTGAGTCCAGAAATGCGTATAGAGTGTTAGTTAGGAGACCTGAGGGGAAAAAACCTTTGGGGAGGCTGAGAAGACGTAGGTGAGAGGATAATAGGTACTAAAATGGTTTTCAGGGAGTTGGGATATGATGGTAGAGACTGGATTAATCTTGCTCAGGATAGGGACCGATGGCGGGCTTATGTGAGGGCGACAATGAACCTCCGGGTTCTCTAAAAGCCATTTGTAAGTAAGTAATAGCAAAACAAAAAAAAAATGGATGACAAGGTTCCACGATGATGTTGTAGGTTAAATGGGGTCCCGCTGTGGAAAGAGTTTTGAGATACACTGATTTCAAAAGCTTCATCTTAGTCTGTTGCCTGGTCTGCCATGTCTGATTTATCAGAAATCATCGCTGAATTGAATCATGAGATATTATCCACATGAATTGTAAATTCAGTAACATACGCACAAAAACATAATACATAATAGAGTTTCTTTCCGGATTTCTCTGTAATATAATTCGCCTTCATACTCACAGAGGGCACGTCTTCCGGGTGTGATACATCCCCGATAGATGGCAGACCTATCACGAAGATGTATTGTTCGCGCCAATTTACATTTGTACTAACTGTTGCAAAGACATCGTTATATATTTATTTTCCTCGCGTTTGCAATCCATCGATGCGAAAAATGTTCGTTAAGGACAGTCTGTCATTCAGTTTGTCTGCCTGCCTCCTGTCCGTTTTTTCAAAGACTGGCTGATATTAGGGTGCGTTCACGGATTGTGACGTTACGGCTTTGATCGAAAGTTCCGTCATACGAATTTTCGATTCGGTGTATTTTATGTGATGTGTTTATAGTATAATATATGTAAGCGGGCCCGAGTTCAAATCCTGTTTGGGACAAGTTACCTGGTTGTGGTTTTCCCAAAGTTTTCCCTCAACCAATTCGTGGCTAGGCTAGTCCCTTCATTGCATCGCCAGCGACCTTCGGAGAGTGCTTGTGAATGATAATCTATGTGTCGCCGAATGTTCGCACTCTTGTTTGAATACAGGACGCTCCACCGTGAACTTAATCCGGACTATGGTAATAATGATAACGACATTTGAATAAATGAGGACGAACTGAATCCGAGGTCCAACGTCGAGGGAAGATCTTGGAATGCGGCCTTATCATATGCAATGAAGGTGGAATGGTAGGGGAGGACTAATGCAACAACCAGCACGTTCGCCGGATTTTACTCTCTGCGATTTTTGGTTATGGTGTATGCTGAAAGATCGTGTATGAGCAACCAAGTCACTTAATGTTGACGATCTGCGAGAGGGAATAATGGATGTAATTGCAGCAATTTCACAAGAAATGTGCATCCAAGCTATGCATACCACATGTGTTAAACGCGATGGTGAACAAATGGAGAAATATTAAAGTTCGTGTGTATAATTATGAATCGCTATCAATTTAATTAACATTTTTAGAGACACGCTTTAGGTATATGTATGTAATTTTCAGAAAGGATATGAAACATGGAGCTTCATGTTTTCTGAAAGAAAAGAAATTTAATTAAAATAAATTCAGTCTCATGAATAATAATCAATATAACATTAATAAAACACAATAAATAGAAACAAAATGAAGAAAAATATTTCATACCATAAACTGATTTTCTAGCCATAATTGCCGTATTAAAACATAAATTCATAAATTGAAAACATTGTCGCTCTAGGTGACAGAGTCGGTATAGCGCTGGCCTTCTATGCCCAAGGTTGCGGGTTCGATCCCGGCCCAGGTCGATGGCATAAATGCGACAGGCTCATGTTACTAGATTTAGTGGCAGTTGCGAGCATCGTTAAATAAACCATAATTTTAATTTTTGAAAACATTATTATCAAACATTCAAATACAATTTCTATGTAAGCTACTGAAAGTTATGGAATTACGCCGTTAAATCAGTTTGTCGTATTCAAATTAAACTATCCAAAACTCTTTCCACATCTATGTCTGATAAACCGTATCATTCACCATGATATTTATAGTTAGTCATCTGTTTCTTGCCTCTTCATAACAACAAGGAACCACAGACCTTGTAATTTCCCACCCCTTATTGTGAATAACCTTGATGGATCTTGTTTTATGTCTTCACGTAAGACAACAACATGATTAACTCTTCGATCAAACAAAGCAAATGTAATTGGACGGAGTTTCGCAATAATAGACCAACCGACAATTTGAAAAAAAAAATATATATATATATATATATATATATATATATATATATATTTGCACAAATCTGTTGATGGCAGGCTAACTTAACTCGGAAGAAAGAATGCGATATCTGAATTTTGCTACTATTTATAAGCAAAAATTTCGTTTACTGCATAAAATTTATTTATTTATTTTGCTTTGAAACATGAATTCAATTGTTGGTCTCCTTTTAAAAAACGATTAGCCTTTTTTGGTACTATTTGTGCTATTTTTTGCAATAGTAAGTTACAAATGTTATAATACTTCTTGCATAAAATGTTTTATTAAAAAAAACAGATTTATGGCAATGGCCAATATCTCAAAACAGTTTTTGGCGCTTGGATGAATATTACTAATCACCGACCAATTTATCAGACACGCACAGTACGAGGGTGCAGGCGTCTCATTTCCATCGGCGATAATTTGAGGGGGCAATATGAGAAGTGATGGTGAATATTAATTAGAAATGGAAAGAGGCGATCAGTGGTCGTGTAAATTGAAACTATCTCAGTATTGGCCTGAAAGGACTTGGGAAATCACGAAAAACTCAGAATAGCTAGCTCCTGGGATCGAATACCAGATATTATATCCTAAGTATAAAGACGGGAATGACAATCAATATTCAAACTTGCTTGAGAAAAATGTAGTAATGTTCTGTCGTACAGTTGCATGCCTGTATTGTTTTAGTTTAATCTAGTGGTCGCAAACAAATTAAGTATGGGAATTAGTGCGAGATTTTAAGTGTTTGCGCCGGGGCATATTAGATGCATCCAACGTTTTGAAGCTAAGTATTGGCTCCATTATCACAGAAAATTGGATCTGTCATTAATTGGATCCATTACTAACAGCTAAACCACAGTTTCAAATCATAACACAGAAGACAGGGTTTGAATTTCAAAATTGTGAGGTGAGCTACACATTACAAAATATTAATTACTAGCCGCACCCGTGCGCTCCGTTGCACTTGTTAGAAATAAATATAAAGTAATTACATAATTAAAATAGGACATTTGGTCCAGGGAATATCCGTGTTTGATAGCAGGATAAATCGTTTAATATGTTACTTAATTGAAATTGTATTTAAATAATTAAAATACGTCATTTTGGTTCAGACAGCACTCCTTTGGTGCAAGGATAATTATTTTAACATGTTCCTTAATTAAAATAAGATCATTTGGTTCAGAGAACATCCGTTTTTGGTGCAAGAATAATTTGTCTAATATTTTTCTAAATTAATCTTCGCTGCATCCTTTAACAAATCACTCCAAAATAATGTCAATATAGAGTGGATTGTGTACGAAGATAATTTTTATGTTGACCTCACTGTGAATCTTTTTTTTTTTTTCTTTGCTAAGTTTATTTATATATACTTTAACATCTGTGGTCATGTAGCATGTTTGGATGTGAGTATACCAGTAGGCCGTTTTTACTCTTGTTGAGTTTCCGTTTCTATAGTGTGTTGTAGGTGACTTGTGTTCATATAACTGATTATAGAGTTTAATTAATGTTTATCATATTGGTAATTGCGGCTTTGAAAAGGTAACAAACATCCAGACAGACAGAGAGACATACAAACAAAAGTTTCAAAAATGCGATTTTCGGTCTCAGGATGATTAATTATACAGTAGGTTATTTTACGACGCTTTATCAACATCTTAGGTTATTTAGCGTCTCAATGAGATGAAGGTGATAGCCTAATGCCGGTGAAATGAGTCCAGGGTCCAACGCCGAAAGTTACCCAGCATTTGATCATATTGGGTTGAGGAAAAACCCCGGAAAAAGCCTCAACCAGGTAACTTGCTCCGACCGGGAATGGAACTCGGGCCACCTGGTTTCGCGGCTAGACGCGCTAACCGTTACTCCACAGGTGTGGACTTAATTATACGTGTTAACGCCAATTATTTTTGGAAAAGCGAAAATTACCAGAAAAATTTCGATTACAGATTTATTAATAGTATAGATTATACTTATATTAGACATATTGGCTACTCCACCGGCAAAGATTATCCCCATTGATACATAAATGGGACGTCATATCTGATCGGCTGCAAATCCCGAAAATAGTATCAAAATAAATGTTCTTCCTTAACTTCTGGGTCGTAAACGATACATCCCTCTAGATAAAACCAGAAAATTGTTCCCCAAATTTGGAGAGATTGTAAGTATAATAATTTTATTATACTTCAACACAAGACTTAAGCATCTCTACCCAATTTTAAACACATTAAAACTTCCAAATCTCATTTCTCGATCTCTGTTGACATACATAAAAGGCCTGAACGGCAGTTTCTTTATCGATATCCATGCACTTTGACCTTAATTTCAAAAGCTAGTACCATTTCTTCATCGCCATAGAGTGAATCAATATTTAAGGTGTGTACCTTCGTGTAAGGAACCCTTTCTTTCTGCGCTACAATGTTCGTAATGCCTGGATCTTGATGAACAAGCCAGACGATATTCGCTAGACGGATGGGAGAATAACATGCCAGAAACCATTTCTTCGTATACAGGGTTGTGTAAAACTCTTTTATCCGGTGTAATCTTGAAATTTAATTATTGTTGCATCATTTTATTCTTCATTATATTCAATCTAGTCTTAGTGTGGTTAACTGACAGTTTATGACCAAAGAAGGTCGTGAAAGAGAACGCCATTATATAATTTGGAGCAAAATTATAAAATTGTTTCCAATTAGGGAGAAAATAAAATTTGAAACAATTTTGGATTATGCAAAAGGGATTTGGAAATGATTTCTTTAATTAGTAGCTCATTGAAGGATTTCGTAATCCTTTAAATTGGTAAGGTACTTATGGCGTTGTTAGCGGAAGAAGAGACGATACTAAGGGATAGTGGAGCTAAATGACAGCTGTGAGTAGTATGGGATGAAGATAAATGCAAACAAGACAAAGACCATGGTTATCTGAAGAAAAATAAAAAAAGATAAACATGCGAATTCGAAATCAGGCAGTAAAACAAGTGGAAAGCTTTAAATATTTGGGGTGTACTATAAGCAGTAACTTAAAGTGAAAGGAAGCGACTAGAAGCATTTGAAATGTGGATATGGAAAAGAATGGAACGTGTGAAATGGACAGATAGAATAAGAAATTAAGCTGTATTGAGAAGAGTGGGTGAAGAAAGAATGATGCTGAAACTGATCAGGAAGAAAAAAAAAAGAAATTGGTTGGTCACTGGCTGAGGAGAAACTGCCTGCTGAAGGATGCACTGGAAGGAATGGTGAAAGGGAGGAAAGTTCGAGGCAGAAGAAGATATCAGATGAGAGACGATATTGAGATACAATGGATCATATGCGGGAAAGAAAAGGAAGGCAGAAAATAGGAGAGATTGGAGAATGTTGGGTTTGCAGTGAAATACCTGCCCTTGGGCAGAAAACTATGAATGAATGAATTGGTACTATAGGTACAGGAGGAACTTGGGAAATCACTTAGAACCCAAGTCAGGATAATCGGCTCCTGGGATAGAACACAGAACCCCTACCCAAATACAAAGAAAGAATGATAACAATCATTCCATTGTGTTCGCTTAATTTATGTCTTTGTTGTGCTATACTATTCTAAATATAGATTTGGAAATGTATTTTTGGGGGACAGGTCAATAGGGATGAAGAAGTGATGTTAGAAGGCAAAGTCAGTGGGTAGGCCTACTAACTTCTTTGCCTACTTGATGTCAATCATTTTAGAAACTTTATGTTTTCGTGTCATACAGTAGCTGTGAACAAAGATTACTTCAGCATTCAGGCGTACTATGTATAGACCTAGATCTGTTGTTAACATCGTAGAGTCGAAATAAATAATGGCACTTCTACTTTTAGATAATATTTAGGATCTTGATTAATGTACAGGTCCACAATACGTAGTTCCTTAGAGGGTCTTGGTGGTGTGTTTATTTCTGCCTCTCAAACAATGCGAGTTACAGCAACCAGTCAGCCTTAGAGATGACGATTGAGTGCAGACAAAATTATACCATACAAACAACAAATTAATCAAATAGGAAATATCATACATTTTTCTGGACCATTACATACATTATGAACAACACCATCACAACAACCACCATCACCATTATTATGGTTACCACCACCATGAACATCACGATTATAATAGCCATCATCACCATCATGATTACCAGCAACATCCTGATTACCAAACACGATCATCTTCACCAATATGCACACCATAATCACAATTTATTATGAACGCCACCATCATGATTACCAACAGAATCATGATCACCATTACCATCATCATGATCACCAATGTATGATCACCACCACCATCATAATCACCCCTACCAACAAGGTCACCACCATCATAACACCATCAAGATCATTACCACTACTACGATCACCAATATCATAACAACCACCACCATCACCATGATCACCAACACATCATAATCACCACAATCATGATCACCAACACCATCACATTCACGACCATCATCATGATCACCACATCATTATCACCATCTCATAATCACCACCATCATGGTCACCACCATCATAATCACGACTTTCACCATGATCACCTCATCATAATCACCACCATCATAATCACACCATGATAATCACCACTACCATCATCATCACCATTGTCATAATCATCACATCATGATCACCACCACCATTATAATCATCACCGCATCATAATCACTACTATCATCATGATCACCACTACTTCATAATCACCACCACAATCATGTTCACCGTCATCACCATGATCAATACTGCATAATAATCACCACCATTATGATCATACCATCGTGATAACAATCGCCATCGTAATCATCACCAACATGGTTACCACCACCCAACCATTCCGACCACCTTCAACACCATCGTAATTATCATCACCACCATGTTCATCTGCATGATTACCAATACCATCATCACCACAGCCATGATAACCGCCATCATAATCACCATTACCATCATGATTACACCACCTCATTATCATCATTATTATCCCGCCCACCATGATCAACATCATCGTCATTTTCTTTCATCTGCTTCACAGGGAGCTTTAGCTGAAAGCTAGATTTGCATCATCGTCATTAGACTATCATTTCCACCATCATGATGAGCATCACTATCATTATCATCCCCACCATCAATATAGTTGTCACCATCACAACTGCTATTGTCATTATTATCGAATCATCATAAACAACATTCATGGAGACAATAATGTGTAATACTGTATGAAGAATAGGCATCATCATCACCTTGAACATTTTGTAAGACGTATTTTTTCTTCTTGTTTTTCTATTTCATATTCTTTTCTGACAATAACTGCATATCCCACATGCTTTCGCAAATGTAAAATGAGAAGCAAAAATGCGCTAAATGGGTTAGAAGCTGAGAAATCAATTGTATAAAGATAGATTAAATAGCAAGGAATGGAACTGCTAGGAAATTAGAAGGAAAAGATCAAAATGTGACCTGAAGTCAGCGTGCGAATTAAGATTTCTGATGAGAGGGGGATAGAATCCTAGATAAGAATGCCATATATAAAATAATAATAATAATAATAATAATAATAATAATAATAATAATAATAATAATAATAATAATAATATAACATTATTATTATATAACATTATTATTATTAATATAACATTATTATTATTATTATTATTATTATTATTATTATTATTATTATTATTATTATTATTATTATTATTACGGCTCAACGCTTGGTCACACTGAGTTACTTGTCTTCCATCTTCATGTAATTCCTAACTAAGTTATTGATTGTTGTCAGCTTTCCGATGGTGATAATGTATCAATATTATTTTCTTTGTTTACTTCATACTTCATAAAGTACAGTGGACTCCCCTAAGTTCGACTGAACAGAATTGAAAGTTCATTCCAATAAGGGTAGTGGGTGTGGCAGGTGAAATGAATACAAATTCTTATTGGTTATCCATCGACGAATACAGTACTGTACTTGCATTTCCTGCCCGCCCCGAGACTTGTGTATGCGCTTCTAGTACCACAGTGGGTTTCGACAGTTCCGTCTCACAAACGGTACAATGCAGTCTGCCTCCTGCAGTGGAAGGAATAAATATTGTACCTTAAAGGAAAAATTAAATATTCTAAAACGTGTTGAAGGCGGAGAGTCTCTGTCTCAAATAGAAAAAGAAGAATTAATTAATTAAAAACCAGTCATTAAATATGGCTGTCCTAATCAATAAAATATTCTGTTTTCCTTTAACAAAAGTATCACTACAAGACACAGAACCAATTCCCATTCAAATGGCAAACCCATTTCTTAGTGCCTGTATAGGGGCGTGTCTAATTCTCCTACGTAAGCAGTCGAACTATATGATGTCGAACTTAAGAGCTTCCACTGTATACTCGTATTAAAACAATTATATTTTGTAAGGAGGATAGAAGTTAACCCTGGCAGGGATGTTAATATGAATTTATGAGAGGAGATAACTTTTAACGGGGGGGGGGGAAATCTCCTCACCCCCCCCCAGTTAATTCACACCCTGCCAAAAGTAGAACGGTAATGGATAAAATACGAGACTAACACTATGTTGAGAGAAAGTACATAATAGGAGTAGTAAGCACAATAAGCCTCAGGCTGCAGTGCAAGCCTTTGGAGTCCCTCCTCCGTACAAGAGAGAGAGAGAGAGAGAGAGAGAAATTAACAAATAATTGTCCGGAAACAAAGTCCTGTAGCTAAAGTGCATTGAAGGTATGAATAAAAAACAAAGTTTAATTGGTCCTCACCTGTTATTATATAGATGTAAGAGTGACAAAATGTAAGAACATTCATTATTGCAAAGTTTACGCAACGTAACGTATGAATCAGACTCGCTATTAAATGCCTAATAAAGTACATTAATGCTGGATGTAGGTCAGCCAAAGGAAATAAAGAGGTTATTTTAGTCTGTCGTGCACCCTTCTGGAAGTTATGTGACGTGAAACATTCTCTTGTCGGATGTGAGAACTGAGTTTGCATCATTAAAAGCTCATAAAACAACATTCGCAGGTAAAAGCATGGTCTGTAATGTTCGTAAGAAAGTCTGTACAAAACACACTTTACTATGTTAACTCTATATTTATTGTCCCCAGGCTCGCCGTTTTTAGAAGGCTAGAACTCCGGATTTGAACGCCAGGGAACTGGGTTCAAATTTAGAGTGGCCAAACTGTAATTTTTTTAGTCTCCCTCGGTAGCGTAGTTGGTATAGCGCTGGCATTCTATGCTCGAGGTTGCGGGTTCGAACTCGGCCGAGGTCGATGGCATTTAAGTGTGTTTAAATGCGACAGGCTCATGTCAGTAGATTTACTGGCATGTAAAAGAACTCCTGCGGGACAAAATTCCGACACACTGACGACGCTGATATAACCTCTGCAATTGCGAGCGTCGTTAAATAAATATTAATTTAATTAATTAATTAAACTGTAATTTCTGAGAAATCAATTTAATGTTCGGGGTAGGAACTACCATTTACGTTCTTGAAATTTCAATATTTCTCTAATTGGATAACCATTTGTTAAAAGGGCAAAAACTATATTATTTTCCAAAATCACTATTTTAGTTTAAAATGCTGTTTGAATGTAGACACAGATTTATGTTAGGAGGACAGATACATATGTAATTAAGTGGCAACTTTTGCCTTAAATAAAAGCAGTCCGTGTTTTTATTTGTTGTTTTACGATACTTTATCAACTGCTTTGTTTATCTAGAAGGTGATAATTCCAGCGAAATGAATTTAGTGTTCAGCGCCGAAAGTTACCCAGCATTTACTCTTGATGGGTTGAGGGAAAACCCCGGAAAAAAACCTCAACCAGATAATTTGTCCCCACCAGCATTTCGTGTTAAAAGGGTCGTTTTAACAAACAACACAATGCACTTGGAACTTTGGATGTTGGCTGAACTCCATCAATTTTATTATTTTAATTGAAGCTAATAATGAGGTTTGTGGTCATTGCTGCAGTAGATGTCTTTGACTTAACACACAGCTATATAGAGTATTTCAAAAAAGATTTTACAACTTTAGAAGCCTATAGAAATTTATTCACATGTCTTACAGAAATGGTTAAGGTGTCATTTTAAAGGACAATACATAAAGTTTCCATCAAGCAGTTATTTTTATTCGATGTGACTAACGATTGTGATATGGCAGATATCCAACTTATAGTGAATTTCTTGCCACACACGAGCCAGTAGATCAGGAGTTATTTCTGCAACTGCGACAGTAATTCGATTTCTCGCCTCAGCGAGATGGGCAGGTAAAGGAAGAAAGAACACTCGATCTTTGACTAATCCCCACAGGAAAAAGTCGAGGGGGTCAGATCTGGTGAGCGAGGTGGCCGTGCAGCTGGTCCTACACGACCAATCCAACAACCTGGGAAACACCGATCAAGTAGCTAACGAACCTCCGAGCGATAGTGAGGTGGTACTCCATCTTGCTAGTAGTGAATGCGTCCGTCTTGGTCATCCTCGTCAGTCTGCGGAATGAGGAAATTTTCGAGCATATCTTAATACACAATACCGTCTATGGTGAAATTCGTACTACGGCAGTACATAAATCAATATACCCTTATTGTGTACGATAGGATTCTCTGCAAAAGAGACAAGGACAACACTGAATTAGAAAGAGACAGCAATAGGCTCTGGCGCTCAGCATTCGCGTCACACTTTTAAAGCATTGAGTTGTGCCTCCAGTTTAGTATAGAGCTCACTGGTGTTACACAACAGATGCGTGAAATAGTGTTTAGGGTGCATAATTTATTTCAGAACGAGTCTCACAGCCTCAGTTGTTCCGAGTGCTTGTCTGTTAACAACGTTTCCATGTATCAGGAGCATTGCTACGGCTTGTGGAATTGAGGGGGTCAGCGCAACAGTAGTCTAATCCTCCTCAATGCGAAAAATTAAATATTGAGCCTTCTATTGGTTTTGACGTGAACTATCTTCCTACGAAATGGAATAGCTCAATCCACCATTATATAGCTTGTTAGGAAGCATGTAAATCCCCCCTCCCTTAAAAAAAAAAATCACTTATACCTATTGGCTATATAACTTTAACTTGCTTTTGCTACATTAAAAAGTGGCTTAGACCACTGTTGCGCTGAACCCCTCAATTGATATTGAAACTATACAAACAACCTTAGATCATATATGTAACAGATATGTCGGGGTTATAGACTTTGAGGTTAACAACTTTTGTCAGGTTCACTACGCTGCCATCTTACTTACTTACTTACTTACAAATGGCTTTTAAGGAACCCGAAGGTTCATTGCCGCCCTCACATAAGCCCGCCATCGGTCCCTATCCTGTGCATTTAATTGTTACATAAGGAATCACGTCATAATACCCATTTGAATTGCATTAGCGAATGTGCTGCCATCTCGTGTTCGTTTACGGCGGACGGGTGGCGATCCTGGCGGTTGTTCTCTTCAAAGTGCTGCCGACTTTAACGTAGCGAGGAGTTATCTGTTACATATATGATCTAGGAAACAACTTAGAGTAGTTATTACCCACTGTGTTATTGAAATATTACTGGTAAAGAACTCTAGAAAGGCACTGAGGAAGATAGATGGAAAATGAGAATACAGAAAAAGAAAGAAAAGTAAGAAAAAAAAAGAAGGAAAATACTCGGAAATGAAGAAAATGTTAGAAATAGAAAGAAACAAACATAGAAAGAAAAATGAAAGTAGATAGAGGAAAGGAAAGAAAGAAAGGAAGAAAGAAAGAAAGAAAGAAAGAAAGGACGGAAGGAAGGAAGAAAGGAAGGAAGAAATAAAGGAAGAAAGGAAGAAAGGAAGGAAGAAAGAAAGGAAGAAATAAAGGAAGAAATAAAGGAAGAAAGGAAGGAAGACAGGAAGAAAGAAAGAAAGAAAGGAAGAAAGGAAGGAAGAAAGGAAGGAAGAAAGGAAGGAAGAAAGGAAGGAAGAAAGGAAGAAATAAAGGAAGAAAGGAAGGAAGAAAGAATGGAAGAAATAAAGGAAGAAAGGAAGGAAGAAAGGAAGAAAGAAAGGAAGAAAGAAAGAAGGAAAGAAAGAAACGAAATGAAAGACACGAAAGAAACGAAACGAAAGAAACGAACGAACGAGCAAGCTAGCAAGCAAACAAAATCAGGAAGTAATAAAGGTAGAAATGCAGAAAATGAGAGTTACAAATAAAGAAAAAAAGCTACAAATGAAGTTGGAAACAAAGGATGGATTGAGGCCAGAGAGAAAGAACACAAGAAACAAAGAAACAAGAACAAATTATAGAAAACAAAAGTCCCACATGATAGAATTAGTCCGAAATCCTAGACTGAGGACGTTGAACTGATGGCAATCGGAAGTGGCTGGAGGTGCGCAGACGGGAAGCGAGTTGTCATTACCTCGGAGCCATATTTCACTGCATGGAGAGCATTTCCGCTTGACCACTTCATTTTCTTTACTGTTCCCGCAATAAAGTCAAGCAACACTCGCGTGAGGCGATAACGACCCGGGTGCGAACTCTGCTTACGTGCGTGCTTCGACCCCCGGCGCGACAAGACTCTGCAAATTCAGGTCAGATTGAGTCGTGATCCAATTACAGGGCCACGCGTGCAGTTGGGACGCGTGTGATGGATTGAAGTCCGCCTGTATTAGAGATGAACGAAACTAACTGCCGCTCTCGCTCGCTGTGTTCGTTGCATTTGTCTTTCGAGTCTCGTCTAGTAACTTTTGTGCGCTTCGAGTCTCGCTCATCATTCTCGAAATAGCATTTGGTCGACGTGGAAAGATTTCGTAACTTTGAATAACATACATCATTGAAATAAATAACATTAGAGATTTTGCAATTCATTTTGCGTAATTTTCAGAAAAGTCTATGAATATGTTAGAAATTTATTTTTTCAGTCGTTGACTTTACTACTTTATATATTTTGTTAGGTGTTAACCTTTACATAATAAATTGTGTGATGTATGAACGTTTTCGTTGAGCATGTCAACATCATCAGATACACTTTGTCATTTTACAATATCAATACTCTCAGTATTATCTACACAATCTACACATACAATACATGTTTACTATCATATGGGGATAAAACCTATTAAAAATTATATGAATTAGTTTTATAATGTTCAATTGTGGATACCCCAACTGTCAACAATTCAAATATACTTATATTATCATGGATATATTCTTTGCAAGTCATCACATGTGAATGATATTATGAACGATATAATGATATGAGGCTAAAAGTAAGATAAAATATAAAAATAGAGTTAGCTCATTTTTATATTTTATCTTACTTTTAGCCTCATATAATTACATCGTTCATAGTAAACATGTATTGTATGTGTAGATTGTGTAGATAATACTGAGAGTATTGATATTGTAAAATGACAAAGTGTATCTGATGATGTTGACATGCTCAACGAAAATGTTCATACATCACACAATTTATTATGTAAAGGTTAACACCTAACAAAATATATAAAGTAGTAAAGTCAACGACTGAAAAAATAAATTTCTAAAACATTAGAGATGTTTAATTAATACAAAAAGACAAAAGAAAACATTACCACAGATATCAAAATATTCTAGTTCTACTATCAGATATTACCTATGGTTATATAAATAAAAAATAATTCTCAAATAAATTTGAATTTCTAAGACACATAAAACATAACGTTAAATAAAGCGGTTTTTTTTTTACTTGAGATCGTATACTTTAGATTCAGATTTTTTTTTAATAATAACATATACATAAAAACGTTACATTAAAATACCCCGAAAGAGCAAAGCTCGTGTTCGGGGACAGTTCCGTTACATAGATACACATACTTTGTAGACAAAATACTTAAGAAAAAAGCTCACATAAAGATGATAATAAAATTAGTAAATAATAATACTAGTAATAACTGAGTGAAAAAAGAGACGATGTTGAGATTGATGGATTAATATTAAATTATTATTAGTAGTATAATTAGTGCAGGTCATGTTGATATAGTAACCAAGATAAAATAGAAAAATACACTTAGGATAGAAATAAACTTGTTTTACAATACATGGTACATTATATA
This sequence comes from Periplaneta americana, assembly GCF_040183065.1. Lineage (NCBI taxonomy): Eukaryota > Metazoa > Arthropoda > Insecta > Blattodea > Blattidae > Periplaneta > Periplaneta americana. The sequence goes on along the minus strand of NC_091123.1, from coordinate 64,775,347 downwards.
TATATATATATATATATATATATATATATATATATATATATATATATATATATATATATATAGAGGGAAGTCTGTCAAATACATTTTTTAATTCTGGATCTGAAAATTTCATTGCTTAAAGTAGTCAATTCTGGATGAAATTTTATTATCGAATTATATAGACGTGGACCATAATTTGTACTGTGTAGTAAAGCAGCAGATGTGAAACATTTAGGTTCAACTAATTTAAGAATTTCATTTCGTCTTGTAGCCTATTATGAGCATGTGCCTGAGCTCAAATTTCATTCTATTTTTATGATAGAATTTCACTAAAGAGTATTTATAAATTTGGTCAATTCTAAGAACATTCAATTCGGAATGGATCAAATTTGTTGGATAATCCAGTCGCCTTTTCAAACAAATTTTGATTATACGTTTTTGCAACATAATTAGAGGAACAAGAGCAGTTTTTGTAATGCCTTGATCTCAAACATACGAACAAAAATTTCCTATTTCTTTAATAAGGGCCTAGTAATTAAATAAAGATTGGGGAACGGATTACTACACTGTAGGGTAGAGATCAGTGGCGGCTGATTGACTGAGGCAAGTGAGGCCGGGCCTCAGTCACTTGGCTTAACTGAAATCAAATTTTGTTTTTATGTAATGTATTAGTTATTTGAATGAAGCATATATCGCTGTAGAAGCATTTGAAAACTTTGTGATGTAGATAGACCTGTTTTGCAGTCAAATTTGTTCCTGAGGCCAGGATCGCTCGTGCCGGGTCTGCTTCTGGATTTTCGTTGTCTTCGCGGGCTTTTGACGTTGCGCTTTAAACGTTGTAACTGAGGCACAATTCGTCTGGCCTGGTCAGGTTTCACTCCTCTCAACCCTGGGCCGGTCTCAAGGGTAGAGTGGGGTGGGAATAGGGTGACTTGTCTTCCTAAATAGGCCATAAATAACAAACATTCCAGCTCTTTGGCAGGCAGAGACCCACACTATTCTCTCCTCTTATGTCTTAGTTTATGACTTAAGCGAGGGTGTTGTACTATTGTACTTCGTGTAGTGAATCTGGGCCAATGTTATTATGCATTTCGGGAAAATATAAACAGAAACAAATGCCAGAAATAATGCTGGTGTAGTTCATTCACTGTTAGAGTATCCTTTTTCGAGAAGAAATAATATTGAAAGAAAGGAAGTTTTAAATAAAGAGAGAGCCGACTGAGATACCTACGACATCACTGACAATTTTTCTGACAGATAATCTTAAAACGCGAGTTTCTATTGCATCCTGGTATGGCAACATAAATAGTTAAGTGTGGTGCAAAATAAACTTCTCTGTTTTCCTTGTTTGTTGGTGTCAAAGGAAAAAAATAAAAAGAAAAGAAAGAAAGGGAAATTTCAACACATAATATGGGTTGCTTCATCACACTGAAACTCGCAGCATAACAGCTTATTTGGTGAGTGAAATTATTATTTTCATTGCTAGTAATAATAATAGACTAATAATAATAATAATAATAATAATAATAATAACAATAACAATATGGTAATAATGATATTAATAATACTGTATAACAAATATAATAATTATCATTTTCTATCGGAGGCACTTAAACTAGTTGCATCTGGCCTCACCGAGGATTTCGATCACCGGCCGCTACTGGTAGAGATTATGTTTCAAATAGGCTACTTGAGGCCGGGTACACACAGAATCAGACTCGACGCGACGTTACGTTTTGCTTTACAACACCTCGCGACAGCTTAAAACTGTCTGCTCGAGACAACTGATTTGCTGTATTTGGTCATTATTTCCTAAAGACGTTTAATACGCCTAAAAATCTATGGGTGCTATTCATAGACATTTCGCAGCACGCGCTACGAGAGTACTAAGCTAGCCCCGGCTATCCACTGGTTACTTGTACAGAATTCAAATCATATCCTATCGCTAACACTGGTTTATGAATACGAAAAACGTTGATCATCCACCGAAAGCCCGCGCTAAAAATGTCTATGAATACGGCCCTATACGATTGAAAGAGTCTTAAAATTAAATACTACTAATGTAGTGCACAAACGTCATTTTGTATGTTTATGACTACTTCACGACTCACAATAAAGAAAAATAATGTATTAAATCAATAATGAGTGATAGTATAGACCAGAGAATTGGACTTACTACAATTATTATTGTTATTAATTATTATTCACCTGGTGTTTTCATCTCATTTGCAGATCTCGGGAAATCTGTATACAAGGAGGGTAGCCTATAGTAGCATTGAAGCACCGGTGGACCAAGTGTGTGAATCTCAGGGAGGATTATGTTGAGAAATAAAGATTGTTTCAGAATAGTTCAAGTTTAATTTCTGGTATGCAACCATTTAATATGCTGGTAAAATTATATTCTTTGTAGGATGTATTCAAATCAAAGTTAAAATAGTAGGGCCTACAGTCTATATATCACAAATTCAGTAACACGTTTTTGGCCTAACGTTGTGAAGCCAAGCACGAAATACAATTTACAACGTCGTGGAACATTTAACCCAAAAGTGTGTTACAAACAGTGGCGGCCGGTGAGGTATTCTGGTGGTGGTGCCAAAAATGAAAATAGGTTGTACGCAAATCTCCCTAGTGAAAGTAATAATCCCAGCTCACGTTCATATTATGTTAAATAAAACACATTAATTAAACCAGCTGTTTTACCAGGTGTACAGTTAATAATGCATCTATTAACAATTACAATAACATTTCCGAAGCTAATAACGAAATTTACAGATACAGATTATGCAAAACTTTCTCAGTATTGTTAGTCAAATACAAATAACTTTTCTAACTAGTAAAATTACTGGCAAAACACACGAGATAAACAATTATATAGATAATAAATGAACACGTTTGCACTTTATTTAACAGGTCGACAAATCCAAGGCAGCAGCCTGAATAACACATGTTCATGTCCTGCACAGATCTCATGTATCGTTAATAAAAGCATCAATACTAGCAACAGTGTAGCGATATTTAGTTGCCGCGAAATAAAACAAATATTACACGACTTTAACAAATAGTGTTACCCTATATAATATGAAAAAAATATATTAACTTTCTAAAAAGAACCATGACTATCTCTGCATTTAATATAGGCCTAGTTAAATGGATAGTAATTTACACATTCCAATCCAAGTTGTGTTCATTAGTTTTGAATTGGCAACATTACATTAAGATTTGGCGCGGAATTTTAACTTGTGTTTTAGTGCAATTTTGCGCTTGATGGTTCCCTGCCTAACGTCTCCAACAACCCTGCCATCTACCGAAATTTCTGCATTACCACGTTCTAGCGGGCGGAATGTTAACTATTGAGTCAAATTGAATTCGCCTCAAAGTCTGCCATAAGAATCGCATATGAACTAGAATCAGTAGCCTTTTGTACAGTGTTATATAGACATAGACAGTGCCACACCGAACTGGCTCCAACGTTCGGAGAAACGCTGCAAGAGTGCGTCCCGACCTGTGCGCACGCTCGTTCAGAGAAATACGTATAAAATGTGTAGAAATAAACTATTACAACTGCTTTTCAGGATATTATTTTCTGTTCCTTTCATTGGTGGTGCCAAGGCACACTGGCACTATCCCAAAAGCCGCCCCCTGGTTACAAAGTATACCAGTGAAAGAACCGGGATTTCAAAGATACACTATTGTCCGTGTCTGGAATCTGTAGACCTGGAAGACAAAGCAAGTCCTCTGCGCATATGGTGAGTGGAGGTGGCTGGGCCAATGACAGTTCTGGCGGGGAAAACATTGCTTGGAGGGTTACGAGCGATAATATCACCTTCTGCCACGCGCATCTTACCCCTCAGCAGCTTAGCGCCGGTGCTGCTCACAACACATTCCCGTACTGCTAAGCTCCGCCCATTCACTTGTCTTCGTCACCACCCAAATGCGCAAGCTAGGTCTACAAATTCCAAACACGGATTTTAGTGAACACTATAGTCCGACAAGATGAATGGTTATTAACCAGCAGAGCGGAATTTTTTTATTGAAACATAAAACAGTACATTAACCGAGCATTCGGGAGGTCCCGGATTCAAACACAGTGGCCGGCCAATCTGAGTGAGGTTTCCCTTAGTCACAAAAACAAATACCGGATTGTATATTTACATACCACGATTCATCATCGCCTAAATCATCAGTATTATAAACATTAATCACAACCCAAAAAATCAGTTACACAAGCCATCTACAACACACAATAGAAACAGGAACTCAGACAATAGTAACAACGGCCTACTGGTATGCTCACAGATCCTGAACACTTAAAAAAACAGTACGTTGAGAACTTTCTTTATTAAATTATAAAACTTTGTTACTTACATTGTTTTCTATTTAAGGTTATAAACCTCGAGCTTCCTATGCCCCTGGAATTATAACCTGCAAAGAGTTTCAAATGCATTCTTTCATTTGTTTTTCTTCGACCCACAAAATAAATGAAAGACAAATCTCTTTCAATCAATGAATTTGACATCCGGTACAGGCAATCAGCTTTTCCTTTCTCCACCGCTTGTAAGTCCCTTATATAATCCATAAGCACCCTTCAGACATAGCCTAATCGCTCTTAAGTAATGGCTTTCCAGCATCCTGGTTCTTATTTTCTCTTGGTAAAATATTTCTCAACAAACAATGTCGAGGTTCGATGCCGCTGGAAAATTTATGGCGTAAAATATTGCAGAGGATTTAATTTTATTATTTATATACATTATTTAAAGATTATGACATTCTTAAAACTACTGAAGATATGTAAAGAACAAGATTTATATAAAAATAAAACCACCATTTCTTCCACAGAAGTGAACTGCAATAATTTGTGTAAGGAGTGATTAAAGTAAAATTAAAATATAACCTCCATTTTGCAACGAGCTTCCGAAATAAAGACAATTTCAACATCTACAATTCAAGCTATTTGTTTAGAGGTATGTATCCTGTCAGAACGTTGGAAAATTCTCTGTTCTACTCATAATAAAACTCAATAATACTCATTCGAGATTGCAGAGACAAAATCATTATTTTAATAAAGAAATATACGAAAGGAAATAACAATAACCTTTAGAGAAATAGCTTGCATAGCTTTAGTAAATCAACCCTAAATTAAAAAAATTAAAAATTTTTATCGTAATCTTAAGCTTCATGCTCTTATGACAGATAATGCGTTTCTATTATTATTTTTACCTGATTTTAACAAATGTGTGTAATTTTAAATATTTCTGACTTTACAATAGCCCTATTATTTCCTTCCTAAGCTAATTTCACTATCACTTTGCTATCATTATATCATCCTATAACCCCTAATTGCCTCTCTCAGCGTTTCTCAAACTTTTCTGAAGTGGGGACCAATTTTTTAAGTCACAACAGTTTCGCGGACCACCTTACTCTTGTTCCCCTCGAAAACAAATTTATCATTTATGTAGCATATTTCAATAATCAGTATACTTACATTTTAATGTAAAAATAACTAATTAAAATTAATGTAATTCAATTAATTTTATATTAGTATTAACTAATTAAGTTAATATTAATGGAATAAAATTTCTTATATCGTCATTTTCAAAAACAGAAATAAAAAAAAATAATGCAGAAACATTCCTGATTTTCAGCAAGTAAAGATGCAATTTGCATGTTCTATTATTGGTGTACGACGTACAGTACGTGACCATTTGAATGTTCAGACTGGGTGTCAGCAAAAATATTAAGAAAATCATAAATACATGAAAAGGTTCGATACTTTGGTCCTGTTATGAATTCGGGTGGTCCCTAGCTGGGTAACAGGCACAGCGCCAGATTTGCACGGAAAAGATGGCGAGAAACATCACGATCATAGTGCTTTAAATCCCTCTTTTGTTGCTGAGAGTAGAGTGGGAAGGCGATAGACGGGTAGGGTAAATAAATTTCATAAAATGTCAGTACTGGGAGAAAAAGTGAAAGACGATTGCCATGTGTCATTTAGAAACTCTGCGATTTTCAGCTATAGTGTGATACACAATTCAATTGAATTTTATTTTTTCTTCTGTCTTTTTTGAAGGACCACAGAAGACTAGAGTTAAATAACGAAAACAATAGTTATTAGAGGAGAAAAATTCGCTCCGGCGCCGGGGATCGAACCCGGGTTCTTGGTTCTACGTACCAAGCGCTCTAACCATTTAGCTACGCCGAAGTTCAATCCACCGCACCGGATCGAATCCCTCTCCTCTAGTGTTTTTCCTTTTGTGGCCTGACTCCAGGTTCGGCGTATATGTTGACATATATAATAAGTCAACACTAGAGGAGGGGGATTCGATCCGGTGCGGTGGATTGAACTTCGGCGTAGCTCAATGGTTACAGCGCTTGGTACGTAGAACCAAGGACCCGCGTTCGATCCCCGGCTTCGGAACGAATTTCTCCCCTAATAACTATTGTTACCATAACAGATAAATTCTGTAGGACCAGAAATTAATCTTTACGTAGTTAAATAAGGAAAGTCAAGCCATCCATACCCTAAAGCAAAATTAACTAATAATTAAAATTTAATATATTCATATTTATTGTTGGTTTCATACATTTCCCGAAAAAAATTTCCAAAAGACTTGTAGTTATCATCAAATTATAAACACAAAGAAGATTGTGAACTGCACTTTTTTTCGTATATTATCCATCTTAATAAACTCATACTTTAAATCATTGTAAATAAAGTACCGGTACAAGTACACTATTCTTTTAACGAATCATGTACCCTGATAAACTCAAACGAATGACTAAGCGATAGGAGAATATTAGAAACGCATTTTGCCTGTACCGGAAAGCAAAGTATGGGCTCTTCAATTACTCCGATTTCACATTGTAGTATTAATAATAATAATAATAATAATAATAATAATAATAATAATAATAATAATAATAACGTTTAATTGATTGTTAAGATCTAGGGTAGCCTATATATTATTAATTGTATTAAGTACCGGTAATACATAATTTATCGTGAGAAGTTATAAATGCAATAACACAAGTTGAATTAAAAGCAGTGCTAGTTTCAAATTTCTAAATTCCCATGCATTTGAGTTTATTAGAACGTATGCAATTCACGAAAGCATTAGTCTATTTTATATTATCGATATCTATATATAAAATCAAATAATTATAATTTTTAATTGTTATTTTCTCAATAATCTGATTCTAACTTATTATTTAAATTACTAACTTTATTATAGTTACTTCGTTATTTACCTGAAATTATTCACATTACAAGATTAAACGTGAGAATAATTGGCTGTGCCTAATTTCTTTAATATTATATTTATTTAGTTATATATTTATTTATTTATTATTTATTTATTTATTTATTTGCTTATTTGCTTATTTATTTATTATTTATTTATTTATTTATTTATTTATTTATTTATTTGCTTACTTCAAGTTTTTTAATTTTCTAATTATATTTAACTTTTATTACAGTAGCTAGCCCACACCTGTGAAGTAACGGTCAGCGCGTCTGGCCGCGAAACCAGGTGGCCCAGATTCGAATCCCGGTCGGGGAAAGTTACTTGGTTGAGGTTTTTCCGGGGTTTTCCTTCAACCCAATACGAGCAAATGCTGAGTAACTTTCGGTGTTGGACCCCGGACTCATTTCACCGGCATTATCACCTTCATTTCATTCAGACGCTAAATAACCTGAGATGTTGATACAGCGTCCTAAAGTAACCCAATACAGTAGCTATGTTCGTTACTGTAGTTCTTTTCTTAAAATTTCAAAACTCGAATTAATGAACATAAATTGTTACATAGGCCTACAAGACCATTTATAGTTGCATTATTATTAAGGTTCAAAAGTTTATTTAATCTCATTGAGTAATTAAGAAAATAAAAATGTTTATATTTATTTAGTCATTAAATTAAATTTATATCCTCTATCTAAATGATTACGTAATTTTGAAAATTATTATTTAGGTACAATAATAACATATATAATTCTTAATAATATAGAAAAGGAAACTGAAAATTAAATTAGGTATTATACAATTTTATCAATGAGTGACTGGCTAAGTAAATGTATTATTATTTGTATTGTTATTATTATCGTTATTATTGATATTATTAGCTGTAGCAGTAACAGCAATGGTATTTAAGTTTCAGTAATACAGTATGAAATTTTTAAGTTAATAGTGAAATAACTGATTAAATTATTTTGTGCGAGATCGTGCGTATTTGCTTGGTTTCCGCACAAAACCAATCCGCGGAAAGTGTAAAATTCCACATTCAATATTCCCAACCTAACACACATAACAATTTCCCTCTTCTTACCGCTTAAGTGACATATTGATTTTACTGCTTTAGGCTTTTAACATATTATGCTATTTTTAGAGACGTTTAACATAGTAATAATTATAAATTGGAAACTTACCACTGCAATTTCACCTACATTGCACTGTTAATTATTGTTTTTAAATATTTGCAAAAATTAAGTAAACTCTACAACTCCACTAAAGTTACTGCATTCGTGATGCAAGTAACATTAACGAAGCCGTAAAAAAATCAACAAGATTCCAGATGCCGATGTTATTACTGCAATATGTTATATAAATAATAATGTTAAAATATTAAAATGAAAAATAAATCATTACATAACCTTATCGTTTGTTTTAAGTTCGCATTTATAGACTGGGGGAAAAAAAGACAGACGTATATCACGGCCTGCTGGAGTATAGTAAACACAGAAAACATTTTAAAGCAACAATGTTGAAGATAGATATTTTTGTTTTGCAAATTTGCCGTCATTGAACAGAAACCAAGATGGAGATTTTATTGCAACTAATTAGAAATTCCTCTTTCAGGTATGTAATAAACGATCTTCGCACAAAATAATGTACGATACACGAGTGGTATGTTTTCTTTCAATTCTCGGAAATTAAAAAAGCTCAACTTCGTTTCGCTTTTTCAAACTTTTCCTCGAACATGAAAACTTCAACATACCGCTCTTGTAACGCATATTACTATTTCTACTATTTATATTTTAATTACCTAAATAATAAATTTAAGTCACCAATTCTACATTTATTTTATTAGTTATTATATTATTATTATTATTATTATTATTATTATTATTATTATTATTATTCATTAACTTTAAATAGCTCAATAAGTATTTTCATAGTAGGATATTCATCTCAAAAAACTTGTTTATAAAACTGATTTATACATTTTTGTAACTGATTGAACAAATTCCTATACTTATTTCCTTATTTAAGTTTCAAAAATTTAATTTATAAATTTTAGTTACCGGTACAACATTAATTATTGTAGTTATTTCATTAGAAAGTCTCATTTGTCTAATATATTTTAGTCACTAAATTAAATGTTAAAGTTACCCCTACGTCATTATAACATCTCAATAATCTGATTTGTAAATTTTAGTAAATAATTAAATTATTAGAATTATTTTTAACTTTAAAGAATAGCACTAATAAATCGCAGTAATTGCATACCTTGGATCTTCAAACTCAAGAGTAAGAATGCAACGAGGCAGATCGTCTTCACCGCAAGCATCCCCATCGAGCTGCTCTTTACTATGTTATCTGGGAAATCCCCGAGCCAACTGTTGCGACCAAGCTCTGCACATTTATTTCAGAAGAACTGTTCCGTAAATCGCGTGAAATAACACTCCTCAAAAGCGAACTAAACGAAATTCAGTAGGGGTAACTAAAGCAACGACCTCTGAGCTTTCACAACAATTTGTATACTGCTTTCAACGGGAAATTCACGTGGCTTGTGACAAACACGCGCGTTACAGATCAATAAAGAGGTGAGGCGTGAGCAAACTCTTAATGTCAATTTTATAAATAGAAAAAAATGAGTAAGTGTACTTTCTTAAGCAGAAAGGTACTTAAATCTTTTGATTGTATACAAGCTATGATATGAAGGACAGAAGGCAAGACGCACGTCATGCTTCAAACAAATTATAAACATGAATGTAAACTGAATTAATTAGAATTTAATTAAATTGTATATCCTTTACGAGGAAGTAACCTATACATAAGTCCTTAGTTTAACTTGTAAAAAGTTACTGTAATAATAATAATAACAATAATAATAATAATAATAATAATAATAATAACAGGATAACAGAGGGGATTTAGAATTGAACGGGTCATATCAGCTTCTTGTCTATGCGGATGATGTGAATATGTTAGGAGAAAATTCACAAACGATTAGGGAAAACACGGAAATTTTACTTGAAGCAAGTAAAGCGATAGGATTGGAAGTAAATCCCGAAAAGACAAAGTATATGATTATGTCTCGTGACGAGAATATTCTACGAAATGGAAATATAAAAATTTGAAATTTATCTTTCGAAGAGGTGGAAAAATTCAAATATCTTGTAGTAACAGTAACAAATATAAATGACACTCGGGAGGAAATTAAACGCAAAATAAATATGGGAAATGCGTGTAATTATTCGGTTGAGAAGCTTTTGTCATCTAGTCTGCTGTCAAAAAATCTGGAAGTTAAAATTTATAAAACGGTTATATTATCGGTTGTTCTGTACGGTTGTGAAACTTGGACTCTCACTTTGAGAGAGGAACAGAGATTTAACGTGTTTAAGAATAAGGTTCTTAGGAAAATATTTGGGGCTAAAAGAGATGAAGTTACAGGAGAATGGAGAAAGTTACACAATGCAGATCTGCATGGATTGTATTCCTCATCTGACATAATTAGGAATATTAAATCAAGACGTTTGAGATGGGCAGGGCATGTAGCACGTATGGACGAATCCAGAATGCATATAGAGTGTTAGTTGGGACGCCTGAGGGAAAAAGACCTTTGGGGAGGCCGAGACGTAGATGGGAGGATAATATTAAAATGGATTTGAGGGAGGTGGGATATGATGATAGAGACTGGATTAATCTTGCACAGGATAGGACCGATGGCGAGCTTATATGAGGGCGGCAATGAACCTACGGGTTTGTTAAAAGCCATTTGTAAGTAAGTAATAATAATAGGATAATAATAATAATAATAATAATAATAATAATAATAATAATGATAATAATAATTAGGCCTACTTTATTGGCCATTGAACATTGAACTTAGTCCATGTCATAGGAACTAAAAGCAAAAACATGTTACATACTAAAAAAATTCGTCAAGACTATATGACCTGTGATCTAATAAAAATCTTTTATCAGAACTTTAAAAAAATGTTAAATTTGCTATTCTGCTCAATCGTAGTGTACAATTTTTTTATAGAAATTTACACTCATTATTAAAAAATTATTCCGTGTCTTAGTCAATCTACAAATGGGAGTTCGTTCTCGTTCTAATATTGTAATCATGAACATCTTAAACACTTATATAACTAGGTTTCATTAGATGAACATAATAAACACACATATACATATGTTCCGTTCCAGGTAGCTGAGAGACGAAACAAGACCTCTGCACAAGTGATATGTGGGAGGGCTAGGGCCAATGACTGCTCTGGGGAGGCATTGCTTGAACGAAGCGAGCAATCGCTTGCAGGGGGGGATAATTTCTGTCTGAACTCTGCTCTACCTTCTAGCACGAGCATCTTGCCCCTTAGCGGACTCGAGCTGATGCTGCCCGCAATACACTCTGTCACAGATAGACTCCGCCCCCATATGCGCGAAGTTACTCCACAGAAAAAAAATGTTATGTTTTATTTAACGACGCTCGCAACTGCAGAGGTTATATCAGCGTCGCCGGATGTGCTGGAATTTTGTCCCGCAGGAGTTCTTTTACATGCCAGTAAATCTACTGACATGAGCCTGTCACATTTTAGCACACTTAAATGCCATCGACCTGGCCCGGGATCGAACCCGCAACTTTGGGCATAGAAGGCCAGCGCTATACCAACTTGCCAACCATGTCGACACTCCACAGAATTCTGGGACGGAACATACATGGAGAGTCAAAATTGAGAGATCCCTAAACAATTGTCTACATGAGGCAGTAGATAGAGAGGATGTTAAAATTATAATTGCCTTCTTTCGTAGTACAAATACTTATCTCTCTGGCATATTTAATAGTGTGGCGTGGTGTGATCCTGTTTTTTTTTCTTCTTTAGGGCAACTCAGTAGCAGAAATTCAACTTTTTTAGATGTACGGTGCAAATGTAATGTTACGGAAACGTGTGGGTTTGATGCTTCCGATGGGAGGTACTGGACCTCGCTTCCTACAGTCTCGATCTGGATCCAGTGTTTTCCATCTCTTCGGACCGTTGAAACAAGTGTTTGGACAAGCATCGATGTCGGCGTAGAAGAAATCTCTGTCAAGTCCTGAAGCCACGTTATGACTGCTTGCTGGACGGTCGTATCGGTATTGAATCGCTTACCACCCAAGTGCTTCTTCAACGGTCCAAAGAGATGAAAATCCCTGAGTTACAGGTTAGGCTGTAGGGAGGATGGTCCAGTACCTCGCACCAGAAGCACCAAACCCACACTTGTTTCCGTGACATGACATTTGCACCGTACACCTCAATAAGTTGTCGATGAATTTCTGTTTGTGAGGTGCCTTTCAGACACAAAAATTGGATCACACCACGTACTTCCACTTTGATTTTGTTTCCGTGTGCGCAGACATCTTAAAACTGATATTGAGAGGGTATGACGCAACATATGCGTCATCTAATGACTGTGTGATAAAGCTGCTAGTTGCTACCCTGGTGGAAAATTCGAACAGGAGAGGAATATGTAAGCCGTGAGAACTCTTGTTACCTTAATCAACCTCGTACGATAAGAAACTTATAAGAACGGCATATGCCACCGTCACCGATTCAACACTTTTACCAATGAGTAATAATTCTAAATAATCCCCGTGTCACATAAATAATTGGAACCTTTCTAGACTTGCAAGAAAATGTTTAAGAGAATAGATATCCGGTTTTTCTCCGGCTATAATACGAAAGACGGAAAACAGTTGAAGTGCATTTCATCAACAATAATGTATCAGAGATTAGATTGGAGCAATAAATCGTGTAGTATCTTAACTGCAGTGTAACGAGTTATCAACGCTACCGCTTTTCCACGCACTGTTTAAGTCTTCAAATGAGCTGTTTTACGTACAAACACGAAAGAGTAATATTATAAACTGCTTTGCGTGCGCTTCCTTGAAAACAGTGCACAAAGTCAAATATTATGTTTTGTTAAAGACTAATTGCTAACAAACTAATAGAAACAACTGCTGTTAGAACAAACAAGGAAATTACTACAATTACTGAGGAATATTTTTAGTTGAATTAATCATTTGTGAACAATACAATCTAGTGATTCTGCTTCCCAAATATCTGACTGAATAATTATTAGACTGGGGAATTTTAGCATATTCGTATGTTTTATTCCTTTGTACAAATCGTATGCTACCATTATATAAATGTATTTCAAGTTATTTGTAACCAAAGGTCAAGATTTATAGTGCATATATATATATATATATATATATATATATATATATATATATATATATATTGCATATTTACAGAGTGTTAAAAAAGTATCAAATGTCTTGTTTCGTAAATGTGACATTGTTAATTTTATTTAATGTGTTGGTGTCAGTATCTTTTAGTGCTGCAGAAAGAAAATTCATTACACAGTTAGCCAAAATTATACAGGTGGTATGGGCAGTCCACTAAATAAAAAATATAGTAGTGTTATATTTTAATTCTAACATTTTCCAGAGAAAATTAATTCTATTTAATTGTAAAGTGAAGGGTTGATAAATTCACCTTAACAAGGTCATGGGGTAACAGCCAACAGGATCGGTTAATATCAAACAAGCATTATCAGTGAAGGTTGATATCATTTGCAATAAAATTTAAAGACAGATGTGGACGGGATTCATGGATTTTCGGTGCAGGACTTCGTGATATTTATTTAACTTACAAGGGAGCGAGATAGTCGCGAGAACAGCTCTCTTATTTGATCAAGAAGGTTTACATACCGTCTGATTTCTTACAGTTCAAGGTTTGTTGCTCAAATATTAAGATTAAATTGGACTCAATGTCCTCACTACTGGCAACTATCCATCCTACAAACATGGTACGTTATTACATTAAAGCGAAAGTTCGAGACAGAACAGAACTGCATTAACGAGAGTTGATCTCTATGCTGTAGTCCTGATCTATTTCTAGTTGTACTAAAATTTCTATTTTGTGGCACACAATTCACAAATGACTGAAATGTGTTATGGCTACACGCCAAATTGAAAGTTTGCACATGTCCTCGTTGGCTCGTAGCAAGTGTTCAAGTGGCCGGAGATGCTGCATCAGTACTGAAATGGAGCCTGTCAGCAAAGAGCTATGATTAAATACCTTCAAGAGAAGGGAATGTCTCCATCCCAAATTCATAGGTACCTTTGTATAGCAAAAAGGTGGTGTCAAATGTTTAAATGTGGGAGAACATCTGTGAAAATGAATATGGTGGCGACCCTTCGAGAACTGTCACAACACCAGAAAACATCAATAAATTGCATTATTTAGTGCTGCAAAATCGACGAGTCACAATCAAAGATTTAGTAGAAGAACCAGGCTTCTCATATCATAGTGTGCACAATATTTTAGTAAACGAATTGGGCATGAAGAAAAATAACTAAGGTGGGTGCCGCGAATGTTGACGCCGACGCAAAAAAGACAAAGAGCAGAGCTCTGCGAGCAGCATTTAACTAATTTTAGAGTAAACAAAATAAAATTGAAACGATATGTGACTATAGATGATACATGGGTTCACCACTATGACTCTGAAACCAAAATTCAAATTTGGAGTGGAAACATAAGGGTTCACTGACCCCTAAAGAGTTCAAGTAGGCAGAGTTTTGCTCGCTGTCTTTTGGAATACCTAAGGTGTTATTCTGATAGACTATTTGCAGAAAGGAGCCACAATAACAGGCCCTTAATATACAAATTTAATTTAAAAATTGTAGGATGCTATCAAAGAGAAACATCACGGCAAGTTTAGGGGAAAAATTTTTTCCAACAAGACAATGCTCCAAGTCACCAGTCCTTAGTTGCAATGGCTGCAATTTCAACAGCAGGATTTGAATTGCTGGACCACCCCACCCTATTCTCCAAATCTGGCACCCAGCGACTTCAGACTATTCCCAAAACTCAAAGAACACCTGCGTGGGAAGAAATTTTCGTCCAATAATGAAGTCATGTAGTCCGTAAACCAGTGGTTTGCAGAGGTTGGACAATCCTTCTTCCAGGAAGCTATGGAAATGTTGGAGTATTGCTGGGGAAAGTGCATGAATTTAGTAGGGACTATGTGGAAAAATGAGGTAAGATTTTTTTCAACTATAAATTGGTCAGGGCTACAGCATAGCGATCAACCCTCGTAATTCTCTTGTATTTTGTTGTACCATTTTCGTAATTTGACTGCTTTTATTGTTTATCTTCTGCATAAAAATCATTATTTAGCAGCACACATACAAATATCTTATATTACACGACAGAACTTTCAACTTTATCAGCGAAATACTGAATTAAACGTCTCATGCCAATTTCAGCAATCATAAAGCGCATATAATATACCTTTCAATATAGGAGAGATGAAATATTTATGGAGGTGGGAATTTGGTAGGGCATATTCTTTTTAATAATACTACGTTTAATAATAATGATAATAATAATAATAATAATAATAATAATAATAATAATAATAATAATAAGAAGAAGAAGAAGAAGAAGAAGAAGAAGAAAAAGAAGAATAGCCGAAACCAAATATGAAAAATATTAATACAAAACTAAATTAATTGTTTATAATTTTGCTTCTCAAGCATTTGACAAGGACGTTTATTATTTTATTTAAAGTCTTTATGTTGAACTACGATTTAATTTTAAATCACTCTCACCAGTCGGATCAGGCATTGTAGTTTTTGATTGGTTGTTGATTGTTGGCGATATAGGATATATATAACTATAAGTAATGAGTGAACTATAAGTAATGTCATTAATTTCAAGGGGTTATTCTTTGAGATATTTCAAACAAAAAGTTTAATACAATTTTGCCTGTTTTTTATTCCTTTTCGAGAAAAGAAATGTTTTATATGAAATATTTCATTGCATGTTTTGAAAGTAACATTGATTTAATTCCCAATATCCTCAGTCAATTTAAAAGAGAGGAGTGTGTTATGATCATAAATGATTGAAAGAATTTTAGTTTTGTCCTTCAAATGTGCAGAAATTTGATTCGAACTGCCAGAGGTATGGTATTCGGACTTGCTTGCTGGAGATTAATGCTTGGTGCAGCGGGTGCTAAGCGGCTTAGCAAGCAGTACAATCAGGGCACAACTTATTCCATAATGGGTGCACAAAAGCCTATTTGGGATGCAATTCTCAGGAATTATCCCGTCTCGCCCCTTAAATGCCAATTTTAATGCCAATTATCAACACCGCATGGGTAATAGATATGTTTGTTTGCTTTTATGAATAAATTGTAATAATAAAATTACAGTCTTCTAATTGCAATAATGTTAGGCACAACTCCTGCTTTCTCCTTTAACTTGTTGTTTCTTCTCGCAACAGAGCTATGTTCTTCCAATCTTATCGGTTTCTAAAGAAAGGTGTACTCGCTCATTTATTTTCTTTAGCGCTTTGCTGTCACTCACTCCGCAAACTTTTATCTTATCGGATATTTTTCGCGTGTTTAAAAGTATTAGTCACACATTCTGCTATGCATTTTATTCTATCTTTTTATTATGTACTCACAGGCATTCATGTTGCATATGCAGCAGTTAAGGTGCAGCTTTGGTACCTATACTGCAATCGTGGTTTAGATCCGCCTTCGACACGGATCTTTGCCGCCTGTCAAAGGGATGTTCGTGTTTATCTTATGTCGAAATCCGGAGACATGTTAACTCACATCGCTGGAATTCCGTGGATTATCTGTCTAGTGTGAGATAATGAAATACCTCAAAGAGCAAAAAGGTTAAAAAATTTGACATGAGTAAACTGGCTAAGTAGACGTGGAGAATTATAATGAAGTCGTGTAGACTCTGACCTGAGGAATTGTATATTTTAAAATTTTCGGTAGTATAGCATAATGTTGTTTTTTGTTTATTTTAGTAGGTTATTTTATGACGCTTTATCAACATTCTACGTTATTTAGCGTCTGAATGAGATGAAGGTGAAAATGGAGGTGAAATGAGTCCGGGGTCCAGCACCGATAGTTATCCAGCATTTGCTCATATTGGGTTAGGGAAAACCCCGGAAAAACCTCAACCAGGTAACTTGTCCCGACCGGAGGTCGAACCTGGGCCACCTGGTTTAGCGACGCGCTAACCGTTACTCCACAGGGTGTACTAGATAACGTTTTACATTTATTACCAGCAATCAGAATTATGCCTCAATTGAGGAATTAGATGGAATAAAGGCGTAACTCGGAAAAGTGCTTTTTTGAGAAAAATTAAATTGAAAATTTAGAGTAGGTTTTGCTATATTAAACTACTTAAAATATGACATTTTTTGCTTTTCTTTAGTAAAGTAGATATTAGAGAAGACAAATCTATGTCTGAACATTCATCGGATTTATAAAATAAAACCATCTACCCTTCAATAAGATTGATCACAAGGATCCAGAAAACAAATAGATATATCAAATTTACAATGAAAATACATACAATAAATTTCAAAAGAAAATTAAAGTGAATCATATTACTTGAAATAGAAATGGAATTGCAAAATTTGAAGTGATTCCTTTAGAATTTCTCTAAGGATTTTTTCAATATTGTAAAATGTGAATCCATTTGATTTATAGGTGTATTTGGAGATGGTACCACGAACTCCAAAAAGAAGATATCGCTTATATTTTAGAAACAGTTATCGAAATATAAATTAAGGTTTACGCCCTTTTCCCATCAAACCAATAATTCTTAACTTTCCTGTAAATTAAAGATTACTTTCTTAAAAATATGACTCCATTATTGAAATGTATGTTTATGATTAATACTATTTAATACGATAAAAGCCAATAAAGTACCTTATTTATCACAAATATGACACTCAAATGTTCTTCTTATTTCAATAAGTCACTTTCACTGTCGAAAGAAAATTCATCTTCTTCGGCACATTGTTGTTGGTCTTGTTGGATATCTTGAGGTGCAATTTGCTCATACCATGCCCTAACTGGATCTGGGACAAATCGGCAAAGGCTTCTAACATCAGGCAACTTGCCTGCCGTCACATTTGGTTTTTCTACTGGAGTCAACACTATTTCTTCAGGAAAAGGCTTATTGATATACCGGTACTTCAAGGGTGTTAACATCGTTGTAGAACTGTTCCATCAGTACACCACTGCAGCCTCACATACTATTGCATTTTGAAGAGAAATTTGCTCTTAGGTTTTTGATAAAAGGAGTCCATGAGATGTTACTTCCAGTCTTTTAACACTGCACTCCCTCAATGTCTTGGAGAGGCTCTGGATTCTTCCTGCATACACTTAAATCATCAACATATTCTTCTTTGGCAGTTGTCACACCTGACTTCAAACTGTTGCCCTCACTTCCATAAAGTTGATATTGACTTTAACCTTGGTGAGAGAGAAATTCAAACAAGGGTGGAATTATTTATATTGTACTCGCCAACCTTAGACGACCCCAGCTCAGAGGAAAGAAGTCAAAGAAGTCACATCAACATGCTCTCGATGTTTATGTAATGCAGTTGGCCGCGTCTGATAACTGAATTGCTTTATAACAGCGTTGCCAAACATAGACGGCCTCACCCCGAGTAGAGAGGTCAACTTATCTTGCCGCAAGAGATAACTACTAACTTCTGTGTTAAAAAACGTCGTACTTGCCTCAACCCAGCGGCTGGGCTATTTCAGAGTCATGATGTGAATCGCTGCATAACTAACAGGCATGCACCGTATGATTTATTATGTTTTGGGTAAGGCACGAGTCAGCAGAGTGGTGAGAGTGAGGTCGTCTAAGCTTGGTGAGAACAATACATTTGATGGAAAAAGGGTGTAACCCCTTTGACGCCCTTATTCCATTAAACTCCTGAATTATTTATCATATTCATTTCATAAAATGGAATATTTTTAGTATTTGAATTTCTTCATTATTTTCTAATTTTAAGAAATAAAGAGAAGTATTTCGTTGATTTAAATATATATATATATATATATATATATATATATATATATATATATATATATATAAGCAAGATGTGTCACTGAACATGGTTACTGGTCATAGAAATCAATTTAAGTTGAGATCAGAGGCTCTATATTCATTCATGGAACATGGAATGTGAGGACTCTTCTGCAAGCCCTATATTATAAATGTTAAATTAATACCTTTAATTAGGTACCTTTATCACAGAAAGTATTATAGATATCTCCAACAAAATTTTACTGGTCAATTGCTGTTCTCTCAAACGTACTGAACTCTTGTTTAGAAAATGTACTTTTTGAAAATAATACATTATGATTTTCTTTTTAACTTTTTAAGAAAAATGAAATTGCATTAATATGCATGCACAACAAAGCTTTAATCCAAATTACCTGAAACAAGGACTCAGAAATCAAAGTAATACTGTAGATAAGCTGTAAAAACTTCTTTCTTTTAACAATTTCATCTTGTTGTGAGTTTTTCCGATAAGCAAGTTACAATATAATAAAGTTTTAAATGGGCCGTCTGTGATTAACATCAGACAATTAGTGAACCCATTAAGAAACGATTTTATGGCTTACTTTATACATATTTTAACATCATAGTGCAACCAAGTAACGTCTTAATATAAAACTGGTTTATTCCATTTGACATAGTTACTACTATAAACGTCAATTCAACCACAACGTTTACCAAACAACGATGGACGTCATAGCAGCAAAGAATAATGTTTTTAAATCAACTGTTTTAATTAATTGTGTGTAAATGTTTTTGTATTTCATGTTGTATTTTAAATGATAATGGGTATATAAGTTATTGTGCACACATAATTATCATGTCAATATTACGTGTATCTATTTGACAGTGTAACTAGGCAGAATTTTTCTACATCTGAAGATGGCACACACCAGTGCCGAAAACGTTCATGTTATAAACTAATATAATTTATATAAATTAGATAAGCACAGACGGCCCATTTAAAACTTTATTATATTCTTTCTTTTAGCTATTTCAGTTTCTGAAAATAAGGTACATATCTTATGAATTTTTAACTTCCGAGAAGCTGAATTATATTAAATTTATTTCGAAAATTCACAGAAAAAAAGTCAGCCATTACAGTCTTGAACAATTTCGCCAATTTACGAAACAAACATTCAGGTTAAAAATACACCAACCCAAAAACTTTTTATCCTGATAGTCTCAGAGATATCTATATTTTTAAGCAATAGTGCGGGATGAGAAAATAGTAGGACACTTTAAACGTATTACGCAATTAAAAGCATCTACAATTAGAAATGTTCTACAATTTGGAATTTCTCATTAGAGATCTTTCCTTCTCCACTCTGTCCTGGAGTAGTGATCGACAGAATTTTTGTCATCACACTTCTCTAGCTGAAGAGGCGAATTGAAGCCGAAACAGAGAAAACGCAAAACAACAAATAGAGTTTACATTCTTAAAATACAAGTTTGTGTTTTCGCAGATCTTTGCCGAAGGTTTGATTCTTTGATTGCATTTGGTATTATTCTTTGCATTCTTTGGTTCTTCCAAAGGCTTTGGCATGTGATACACAAAATGGGATGATATTCTTTGACCCAGTTCTCTAACGAGAAATTCCAAATTGTAGAATTCGATACATCTTCACAAATGCTATTGCTTTGTCTTTTGACTTTGCTTTGCAAATGTTTAAAATTGTTCAATCTACCAAATTACGCAAAAAATTCAAAGTAATTATTTGGGGCAAAAAAAAATTCATTCTTTAGTTTATTTCTGTTCTCGCCTTAAAAATAGGAATCGAGCCTGAAAACTCCTCGGTTGCCCACAACCTATATGTTTAGTAGTTAGCAGTCAATGCAACTTTACGGATTATTGGATGAGTTACGACCAATCGTTCAGGCCTGCGTGAGACGGGTTGGTTTCTATCTATAGCTAATTATTTTCATAGGGCAAACATTATTCCCAGATTTCCAAATGCTTCTTTTTTTCCTCTTTCATGACAAATTTTTTGTAAAATCATACCAAATTCTGGTATAATTTCACACATCATTTATCAGCTTAAATTCCCCAGTACGACAGCCATTCCAATAGACATGCACGCAAGACTGTTCGACAGTCTGGCATTTATTACGGGTTGTAACTCGTAACCGACACACTTCAGGATATATGTTCTTATTTTAAAATTGATCTTACGTTCTCTCTACGCTCTTCGCACAAAAATTTTGCGATGTAGATGATTAGAATGAAAAGAAGACGGAAAATAAGAAGAATATATTTTTATCCACCTAACACCGAAATGTTGAGACGTCGTAAAGCATCACCTGCGTTAACCAATGGTAAGGATTGAAGTAAATTTTGAATAGCTATCAGCTCTCACTAACTGCTCAAACAGTGTCGTAGTTTGTCTTCACGGATAAAGTGTAGCATAATGACAGCTTAAAATATTGTAGCTTACCCCCTGAAACTATCTGTGTATGAAGGCCTCGATGCCACTGATAGCAAGGCACATCTTTGTGGAGATTTAGACCTCTCTGCAGTGGCGGTTCCTCGGGGGAGGGAAGGGAGGAACGTCCTCCTCACATTTTCTTCTTTTGAAAGTAAATACCAAATAAAATATGTGCCTTGAAATTCGAGGAAGATTCGATAATTTTTAAGTTCACGGCTATAAGAAAAACTCGGTTGATCGAGTTTTAAACGACGCGACGCGCGCTCATGTGCTGTAGAAAACTGTGAGAAAGATGCGAGGTTGTCTGTGTAGAGGAAAGGCACTCCATTCCTCCTCTACTGCAGTTAACACACATAGACAACAGCGCACTACCGGCCTGAGAAAGATGCAGAGTTTTAAAGCAAGTAAATGAACGGAGAGGGAGGAGATCCTCCGCTGAATCAGTCATGGGCGGGAAACAGAAACAGACTGGTCGTGCAGCAAGCTCGCTACCGCTGCCACCTAACGATGTTGCATTCATCCGGACTATAACACATCCATCTAGGAGGAGACACAACAAAAACAGTTTTAACGCAAAGCTAAGAAAGACACCATGTAAACTTTTTTTTTAAATTATAAATCAAAAATATTATTCATTGCACTTCACATAGGCTACTATTCATGGTTTGAAACTTTCGTGGATATTTGAAAGTTAAAGTCGGGTTTATGTAAAACAAAGAGGAAGTAGTTTTACGTAGTTGGCCCCTGAAATTCACTTCTATTCATTGTTTACTAGACAAAGCAACAGCCAAGTTGTCAGTTTTGTACAAATATATTTGAAACTGAAAGTAGGTACTCCAAACTACACCATTTTTAACATAAAAAATTAATCGGCTATAGGCAGCTTTGAACAATAATGATACTATGACTTTACAAGAACTGACATTCTTCAAAAGTATGTGATACTGAACTTGTAAAATGTACATGTGGCAACACAGACCACGTGGGTGGGTACAGTGTTCTCGCTTTCCTCAGATTATTTCCCATTCCTATTTCCATTTCCGTAAAACGGTTCCGGTTACGAGTTAGTAGCTAGTCTCTTCAACACGTGTGATGCTATTGTGTGCTCGAAAAATGCTACGAGGTTGTGAATTTCCTTGTAATTGTTAATTTGTGCAATTATTCAACAATGAATGGAAGTGAAATCATAATATATTTTGGACAATTTAGGAAACTCAGTTTACAAGAACAGATTATTGCTATACAGAAGGGAAGGCCAACCCCAACACTAACTGGTCTTACATGTATGCATGTAGGCTAATTTGTAGCATGTTTCATTCAAGAACGTGTCATTTAGTGCTGTTAATTTATTTCCTCCTCTTAAGAAATATGCAGGAGCCGCCACTGCCTCTCTATGACTTAATGTTCAAATAGTGTGGTAGGTCTTCTAAAATTATATGAAGGGTTCAGAACCATAGTGGGCCAAGCGCCACATATTAAAGACGTAGGAAACAAGGGTTAAAATTAAGGTATTGCCATAATTCAATGGAAACATATTATAGCAAGTAATGTAAAGTATGCACATTAAAACTAAATGATAAGTCAATCTTCATTAAACTATGGTATTCACTTACCGTTAACCATTACTTTTTCCGTTTTTTAATAAATGGCGTATGGCCCACTTTGGCTCTGAACCCTTCATATTTTACAGTCAAACTTCTTTAAGTCGAACTTTTGTAACGAACTCGATTATTCGATATCTCGAAGTAATTTTAATTACCCGGCGAAATCATATATAATTTTCATGTAATATTTTTTGTATATCTTGAAACTCTATTATTAGAGTTTTTCGATACATCTAAAATCTAAAAAATCAGTTACACACACGCAAGCCTCTACAACACACAATAGAAAAAGGGACTCAGACAATAGTAACAACGGCCTAATGGTATACCCACAGATCCTAAACACTTAAAAAAACAGTACGTTGAGAACTTTCTTTATTAAATTATAAAACTTTGTTACTTACATTCTTCTTCTCTATTTAAGTTTACAAGCCTTGAGCCCCCTGTGCTCTTGGAATTATAACCTGCAAAGAGTTTCAAATGCAATACTTTCATTTGTTTTTCTTTAACCAACAAAAATAAATGAAAGTCAAATCTCTTTCAATCAACGAATTTGACATCCGGTACAGGCAATCAGCTTTTTCTTTCTCCACCGATTATAAGTCCCCATAAGCACCCTTCAGACATAGCCTAGTCGCTCTTAAGTAATGACTTTCCAGCTTCCTAGTTCTTATTTTCTTTTGAGTAAAATATTTCTCAATAAACAGCGTCGAGTTTCGATTCCACTGGCAAATTTTTGGCGTAATATATTGCAGAGGATTTAATTTTATAACTTATAGCATTATTTAAAACATCCTTTAAACTAAGAACAAGATTTATGTAAAAGTAAACCTACCATTTCATCCACAAAAGAGAATTGCAATAATTTGTGTAAGGAGCGATTAATATAAAATTGAAATATAAAAAAGACAATTACAACACCTACAACGCGTTGAAAAATTCTCTATTCTACTCAAAATACACTCAATAATACCAATTCGAGATTGCATAGACAAAATTATTATTTTAAATAAGTGCCGTTCACAATGTTCTATGTGTTTATAATTTGATAAATATATTAAATTTTAATTATTATTTAAAATATGCTTATGGTATGAATGGCTTGACTTTTGTTATTTAAGTCTATTCTTCAACTAGATATGCAATCAGGGGGTAAAAGTATGATAAAATGATAGCAAAGTGAAAGTGGAACAAGATTAGCATGGAAATAATAGGACTTTTGTAAGTCCTGATAATTTAACATTACATACATTTGTTAAAATAAGGTAAAAATAGTAACAAAAACGCATTTTCTTTCACAAGAGCATGAAGTTTAAGACTACGATACACGTTTTTAATTTTGTAATTTAAGGTTGATTTACCAAACCTATGCAAGCTATTTGTGTATAGGTCATTGTTATTTCTTTTCGTATAGGCTATTTTAACGAATTATGTATCCAGATAAACGCAAGTGAATGCCTAAGCAGTCGGAGAATATTAGAAACGTATTTTGCCTGTACCGGAAAGGAAAGTATGATCCCTTAAATTATTTCGAGTTCGTATTTTAATAATAATAATAATAATGATAATAATAATAATAATAATAATAATAATAATAATAATAATAATAATAATAATAAAATGTTTAGTTGATTGTCAAGATCTAGGGCATATTATTATTATTTTTATTAAGTACCGGTAATATACACTAATTGTTAAGATTTATAAATACAATAACAAAAGTTGGATTGAAAGCATTACTAGTAAGCTTACGTATGCATTCCACGAAAGCATTGCTCTATTTTATATTATTATTATTATTATTATTATTATTATTATTATTATTATTATTATTATTACTATTATTATTATTATTATTATTATTATTATTATTATTAAATGGATAACTGCAAGTAATTATATTTTTATTAAATTCTCAATAATCTAATTCTAACTTATTATTTTATTAATAACTTTATTATAGTTATTTCGTTATTTATCTTAAATTATTCATATGACGAGATTTAAAAAAAACACGTGAGAATAATTAGTTGTATCTCATTTCTTAAATAAGATGTTTATATATATATATATATATATATATGTGTGTGTGTGTGTGTGTGTGTGTGTATTTATTTACTTGCTTATTTATTTATTTTTATTTATTCATTTATTTATTTATTTATTTATTGCGCGTCTTCTTAATTTCTCATTATATTTAACTTTTGTTATAATAACTATGTTTGTTATTATAGTTCTTTTACTAAAGTTTCAAAACTGGTATTAATTAACATAAATTTAGTAGTTCAGCTTGTTACATACTAGTCCATTTATAATTACAGGATTATTTGTCAAAAGTTTATTTAGTGTAATTAAGTAATTAAGAAAATAAAAGTGTTCATATTCATTTAGTTATTAAATTAAATTTATGTAGGCCTATCTAAATGATTACATAATTTTGAAAATTATTATTTAGGTACAATAAGAGCATATACCATTCTTACAAAAATGGAAAATTAAATGATTATACAATTTTATCAATGAGTCACTGGCTAGGTAAATGTATTATTATTATTGGCAATATTATTATTATTATCGTTATTATTGACATTATTAGCTGTAGTGGTAGTAGTTTAAGATATTTAAGTGTTAATAATACAATTTGCAAGTAAATAGTAAAATGAATTATTAAATTATTTTACTACTATTTATATTTTAATTAGCTAATTAATAAACTTAAGTTACCGATTAACTAAATTTCTACATTTACTTTATTAGTTATGTTTGAAATATACATTCGTTAATTTTATAATCTCAATAAGTATTTTCATAGTGAACATCTGAAAATTGCGTTTATAAAACTAATTTATACATTTTTGTAACTGATTGAACAAATTTTTATACTTATTTTCTTATTTAAGTTTCAAAAATTTAATTTATAAATCTTAGATACCGGTACAAAATTAATTATTGAAGTTATTTCATTAGAAAGTCTCAATTATCTAATTTATAAATTTTAGTCAATAAATTAATTGTTAAAGTTACCTCTATTTCATTATGACATCTCAAAAATATAATTTGTAAATTTTAGTAACTAATTAAATTATTAGAGTTATATTTAACTTTAAAGAATAGCACTAATAAATCGCAGTAATTGCATACCTTGGATCTTCAGAATCAAGAGTAACAATGCAACGAGGCAGATCGTCTTCACCGCAAGCATCTCCGTTGAGCTGCTCTTTACTACGTTATCTGGGAAATCTCCGAGCCAACTGTTGCGACCAAGCTCTGCACATTTATTTCAGAAGAACTGTTCCATAAATCGCGTGAAATAACACTCCTCAAAAGCGAAATAAAAAAAATTTCAGTAGGGGTAACAAAAGCAACGACCTTTGAGCTTCCACGACAATTTGTATACTGCTTTCAACGGCGAATTCGCTTCACGTGGCTTGTGACAAACACGCGCGTTGCAGATCAATAAAGAGGTGAGGCGTGATCCCGGACCAGTTGTACAATAATACTCATCAGACATGAAATCAAAGTCTTAATGTCAATTTCATAAATAGAAAAAAATGTTTGTGTACTTTCTTAAGTAGAACGGTGCTTAAGTCTTTTGAGTGTGTAGAAGCTATGACATGAAGGACAGACATACGTGATGCTTCAAACAAATTATAAACATGAATATAAACTGAATTAATTAGAATTTAATTAAATTATATATCATTTACGAGGAAGTAACCTATTCATAAATCCTTAGTTTGACATGGAATAAGTTACTGTAAAGATAATAATAATAATAATAATAATAATAATAATAATAATAATAATAATAATAATAATAATAATAATAATAATAATAGTAATAATAATAATTACTTTATTGACCATTGAACATACGTGTAATAGGCCTTGTCATAGGAACTAAAAGCAAAAACATGTTACATGTTAAAAAATTCGTCAAGACTATAAGGCCTGTAATCTAATAAAAATCTTTTAACAGAACCTTTAAAATATGCTAAAATTGCTGCTCTGCTCAACTATAGTGAACAATTTGTTATAGAAATTTATACTCATAATTAAGAAAAAATTATGTGTCTTAGTCAATCTACAAGTGGGACTTACTAAATTCGTTCTCGTTCTAATATTGTAATCATGAACATCTTGAACATTCATATAACTAGGTTCCTTTAGATGAACATAATTCACACACATATTATACATAGACCGGAAAGTCAAAATTGAGAGATCCCTAAACAGTTGTCTACATGAGGCAGTAAGTAGAGGCGATGTTATAATATAATTGCCTTCTTTTGAAGTATAAATACATCTTTACAGCCACTACTATTTCCCCATAACAAAATTATTTAATTGAAAGAACTATAATAGACACTGTTTAAGGTATTTAAGCCAATGCACTTTTTCAGCCCCTTTAAAAGAAATATATATCTACACAATTTGCTACAGAGCTCTTCAGTATGTCTCTTCCAAGTCAACTTACTATCAACAATAAAACCCAGAAGTTTAATAGCTTGATCACTGATGGTACCAATATTCTAGAATGAGTTGAGTCTTGCACAATAACTGAAAGCTAGTGCAAGATAAAACAAATTATGTTAATAGGTAAAATGTAGAAATTGTATTTAAATAATAATATTATATATATATAATAGCTTGATCAGATCCCTGATTATGTCGGAGACTAAAATTAACTGTTTGAGTCTTTGTCAAATTGATACTAACTTTATTTGTATTAAGCTAAGTTATTAAGTTATCTATAGTATTAGTATCGTCAGCAATTAATTTGTGGAAAACTTCAAACACAGTGACATCACCTGGATAGAAGACAGTCCGTTAGAGTAACCAAAATTGCAAATCATTGATAGCAATTATAAATAAAAACGGCCCGAGGATAGAACCTTGTGGAACTCCGGTAGAGACATCCGTAGATGAAGAACAACTTGAACAACTTGTTTTCTATTGCCCAAATATGAAGAAATCAACTCCTGTTATACCATAGAATTCTTATTTCTTTAATAAGATTTCAATCAAAAAGCTTTAGTTAAATCACATAATGTGGTCATGTCCTCCTTCTTTCTTCAAAGATATCTAATATCCAATTAAACTAGCTGAGCAATGGCTTGAGTGTATCTCAAAACAAATAAACTGTTATTTATACAACTTAATCAACTTTTAGCCCCAGATGCTATTTTTAACTTTTAACCAAGATGCTTATCACAACAATTATCAAATAATTCTAAGCCTCATAAAGGAAATGGATTGTCTTGGTCTTCAAACGACTCTTCCACAGTAGAGTAGAGGAAGCAAGACCTGTCCTGTGCCCTTTTCATGCCCCGTGGCTATATCACCAGTGGATATGGAGGGGGAAAATAAGTTTTAGTTTGAGATGAACTTCCGAGTCGGTAGATTCGTGTAATATTAACCAAACTGAAACAAACTTTCTGATCGCTCATCTTTTCCTCTCACACGCAGCTCACCTGCCAGGTCTTGCCTCTCGATCTGTACTCTTGCTACATTATTAGATGAAAAGGAAATAAGCTTTCATCGAAGTTTCCAGTTTCCAATATTTCGAATGTTCTTTTATTTTTGAATCATAATGGTGGATCCATGTTTCATCCATAATTATAATATGATCAAAAAGTTAGAAGATTCCTCTTGAAAGCAGGTTTCTAAGCAGACCGTATAGCAGTGGAAACCCTCATCCGCCAGCCCGAGAAACATGCGACATATCTTTCGGTAATAAAACGCATCTACATTAGGAAATAAATCAATATCTCTGTTCCGTAAACAAATTATGGCAGACATTCTAAACGTTAATAAAAATAGAAAGGAAATAAATAAAGACTAGCCAGATTAGCCTCGAGCTCGGGATCTCTCCATTAGCAGTCCGATGTTCAAGCACTCAGCTACTGAAACTCGCTGGTGAAAGTTGAAAAAAAATAGATATATTTAATACATAGATGGCGTACACCAGATTTCACTGTCAATTGCTAGGGAATTAAATAAGTGTTGTAATACTCGTATTTCACTTTGCTCTACTTCGTTTTAGGTCCTTAACTTCCACCAGAAACGGAATAAATCAAAGTCGGCAAATCCAAAAATGTATCCTCTCATTGCAAGAAATTCGGAGTGTTAAGTCATGTGCGTTTCAACTACAGGCAAACAATGTTTGAAGTGAAATCAGCGAATAGGGATTATAAAGAATGGACACAGCGAATTTTCCTGCGTTTTGTTTCTCTGTGCGCCGGCGTTTAGTTCCACTTTCAAGAGCTAGAGGTTAGTATAATCGAGTATATGCTAACATAATAATTGAGTATAGAGTTGATACACAGGATCCAAACATCGCCTACCTTATTGCATAATCCAGTAACGCTTTGCTTCAAATAAATTCAAGTTAACAGCTTTCCTTATTTCTCAGTGACAAACTAGTTGTAATAATAATTTTTTATATTTCAGATATAATAAATTATATTATAAAATAATATAATACATTATAAAATTAAGTATCGAATTCGTTTAATATTTGTATATAATATAATATAGGTATATGGTTTTACTTCTCATAAGAGTTTTATTTTTCCATTTTCAGTGCTATCAAATCATTACATATTTTAATTATTGTTGGGGTCAACGTCTCAACTCTCATTATAAAGGAACTCTAGAGCCTAGACATTACAGTTAATGACGGATTTATTATTTTATGGATCCAATTTATTTTATTTGAGTACATAATGTACCTAGATGTGTTAATTATATGTGTTATATTTCCGCTGTGTCGACTGCTAGCTGGTGTGATGTCAGTGCCAACTCTAGGGAGAAAGCAGAATCTCACGCTCTAGCTGGCTTGAAGGTCATTGAAATCAGTCCGGCTACATCAAAGGTACCGACGCGAAGTGTCCATACTTAACTACCTATACGCTGGTGAAATTAGTAATGGGCGATAGTCAAGTTCTAAATATCGATAGCACTATAGTGATAATTTTTTTCGATATATTGAAATTGCGATAGTCCACAAACATCGTTCAAATTTTAACTATGGATAGCACTATCGTAATGGTTTCTTTCTCGATAGATTTAACTTGCAATAGTCGACAAACATCGTCGATATTATCGATTGCATCATTGAAATATAAATCAAAATGTTCGTAAATGTGTCATGTAGGCATAGTAATAAAAGTAGTGGATATGTACAGAACCATAGTAATTACCGTAATTTCACAAGTTCAAATAAACTTTAATTTCAGACAAAAATGCAGTATCGTATAATAGTTATTTAGACAACTAGTTAGGCCTACAAAAGTGGAGCTTTAGTAACGAGAGGATCAAGTTAGAACACGACCGGAGGGAGGAGAGAGTGTTCTACTAACCGCGAGTTACTAAAGCTAGTTCTGTAACGTGATGACTACAATATTTTATCTACATTTCGTCTAAATAACGAAAATTATTTTAAAAAAATATGTAGAAAATAAATTTATAGTAATTTGTAGTTCATTTGAGACGGCCAAAGCTTACTTAATTGTATGTGGAATCTTACTATAGAGCAATAAAGTCAAAGTGTTGCAGTGTGAAAATGTCAAGAATTTGAAGCAGGAGTCCTTGAAAAGCAACTCCTCCATAAACCGCACAAATCTGCCATATCTCCCATGACTCAAATTTCTGTCCTTTTCTTAAGAAACCGACAATCAAAAACTCATCTACATTGAGTGGTGTCTTGGATTGTTTATATGACAACGATTTATTAATAGTGTATCGTAATTGCAGACGATATGGAAATATTTAATGAAGCTTCCACATCGCCATTGATGCTGTTACACTTTATCTTCAAGGTCTGAAACCTGATCTCTTTGATGAGGAGTTATCAGTGCACGTGCTTACATCGGCTTATCAACAAGTTATATTATACTTTAAATGTTATAAGAAACTAGGGTCTCGGAGAATGTAGTAATGACTAAGTTGCATGAACATTTTTTCTGGTAGAAAATAGGGCAGAAAATTACGTTTCGTATATCTACCAGCGAACCGCATACCACACTGTACAGGAACGAATTTAGCGAGGAGGTTGGGGACAAAGGGGATAATTTCATATTCAACCAAAAATCCCAGATAATGAAAATATAATTTGTGCGAGATCGTGCGTATTTGTTTGGTTTCCGCACAAAACCAATCCGCGGTAAGTCTAAAATTCCACATTCAGTATTCCCAACCTAACACACATAACAATTTACCACGCAATTTCACCTAAATTGCACTGTTAATTATTGTTTTTAAATATTTGCAATTGGATGATCGTCCACCTCTGCTTCGGCATATGGGCGTGAGGCCAGCAGCCGGCTGGTCGGTCTAGGCCCTTCACGGGCTGTAGCGCTACGGATTATTAAATATTTGCAAAAATTAAGTAAACTTTACAACTCCACTAAAGTTACTGCATTCGTGATGCATGTAACATTAAGGAAGCCGTTTAAGTTCGCATTTATAGACTGGGGGAAAAAAAGACAGACGTATATCAAGGCCTGCTGGATTATAGTAAACACAGAAAACATTTTAAAGCAACGATGTTGAAGATAAATATTTTTGTTTTGCAAATTTTCCGTCAATGGACGGAAACCAAGATGGAGATTTCATTGCAACTAATTAGAAATTCGTCTTTCAGGTATGTAATAAACGATCTTCGCACAAAATAATGTACGATACACGAGCGTTATGTTTTCTTTCAATTCTCTGTTTTGTTTCTCTTGATATTTGTATAGTCACTTAGCTACTTGTTTCTAGATATTTAATCATTTTCTTTAATCACTAATATATTAGGCAGTCAATATACTGCATTAGCACTTTTTATGCCATTATGACCTTATTTTTCTACTTGTATTTTCTTTACTCTCCTCTTTTTACATTTTTGCATTTGTGTTGTTTGTATTTGTACCATATTTCTAATTTTATTTATATTTCTTATTTAATTCTTCTCTCTGCATTTTTTTTTGTATATGCCTATTTATATTCTAGTAGTGCGGTAGAGAAGGCCTGATGGCCTTAACTCCGCCAGATTAAATAAATAAATAATTCTCTGTAATACGAAAGAAATATAAACAATAAAACATTATTAATTTGCGTATTATTAAGTACCTGTGCGTATAGTTTAAATAAAAAAATTAAAAAGTGATGGAGAATTTATGGATTTCCTCGGATTGCGTGAAACGTTTTTATTCATCCTTTCGTTCATAGTGTTCTGCCCAAGGTCAGGTCTTTCACTGCAAATCCAGCATTCTTCAATCTTTCCTATTTTCCGTCTTCCTCTTTGTCTCCGCATATGATCCATTATCTTAATGTCGTCTATTATCTGATACAGTCTTCTGCCCTGACCTCTTCTCCCGTTTACCATTCCTTTCAGTACAT
This sequence comes from Periplaneta americana, assembly GCF_040183065.1. NCBI lineage: Eukaryota > Metazoa > Arthropoda > Insecta > Blattodea > Blattidae > Periplaneta > Periplaneta americana. Next base: position 64,742,802 of record NC_091123.1, on the reverse strand, counting down.
CCTTCAATATGCACTTTCTTCTCAGCCACTGACCCAACCAATTCCTTTTCCTCTTCCTGATCAGTTTCAGCATCATTCATTCTTCACTCACTCGTTCCAACACAGCTTCATTTCTTATTCTGTCTGCCCACTTCACACGTTCCATTCTTTTCCATAGCCACATTTCAAATGTTTCTATCCGTTACTCTTCACTTCGTCGTAATGTCCATGTTTCTGTTCCACACAATGCCATACTCCAATCATTAATTTCTTCCTTAATTGTTTTTCCAGAAGTCCGCAAAAAGATGTTCCTTTTTCTATTGAAAGCTGCCTTGGCCATTGCTACCCTTCTTTTGACTTCCTGACAGCAGCTCATGTTACTGCTTATAGTACACCTCAAGTATTTGAAGATGTCCACTTGCTCCACTGCCTCATTTAGAATTCGCAAGTTTACCTTCTTTATTTTTCTTCCTATGACAATGGTCTTCGTCTTATTTGCATGTATTTTCATCCCATATTTCTCACAGCTGTCATTTAGCTCCAGTAACATATTCCTTAGTATGATCTCCTCTTCTGCTAACAACATCAGCAAATCTTATACACTTTATTCTTCTTCTTCCTATTATCACTCCTCCCATATTCTGAAAACAGTTCTTCACTAAATCCTTCAAGTAAACATTGAACAGGGTAGGTGATAAAGGGCATCCTTGACAAACTCTCCTCCCTATTTCACATCTTTCTGGCATTTCGTCTCCTTTCCTGACTTTGACTTCTTGTTTCATATGAAGACTACTGAACAGCTTCTCTCTTTCAATCCACACCACTGGAAGGATGAGTCTATATTATCCAAGAATTATATCATGGAACGAGCAGACCGTGTGGTTAGATATAGAGTAAACAACACATTTTCTCGTCGAAACACATCTGCTGAAGAAGAAGTCGTACGAGTTGTATTAGAATGTTTGGAAGGGGATTTCCTGAACCTACACAAATATTGAAACGACGGCGATTTCCTGAGACTACACAACTGTCGAAACAATGTGTTGTTAAATTAGATAATAAGTGTTAATAAGGATGAAATATTTCGGCTAATGTACAATATTAGTGAGAATGAGCTCAGCGAGTATCCCATAACTTCATACATCGCTGCATCTTATGTAGGTCTATAGAACATTGTTGTTGTTTAATCAACTGTCCGAAGATAGGTCTGGATCCCACAAGTGACGCCAACAAGATACCACTCATGAAGCAACTAGACCAGGAAATAATGGGATAGGGCGGTCAGTTTCCTTCCCCTTCCATTGCGTACATTGCTGACTAGTTACATATTACACTAGTCGGACTTCAGATGTATACAAAGAATTGTTCTTCCTCTGACAAATATCGTCGAGATGTACTGCCTGATATAAATACTGTACATATCAGCCAGAACCTCAATCAGAGGTAAGGAAATGGAAAGAATCTTATCTAAATTTCAGAGCATTTGATCAAAATGTCCTCCATTCATGTAGGCCTATAGAATATTAATGTAGATGAGATTTTTCAATACATAATTCAATAGTTACGCGAAAAATCACTTGCCAGATATAGTACCGTGAAACGGCAAGAATGTTATCCGTGATAGATGGGGATCTGTTTGGCCGAGAGGCGGCAAAAGTGCACTTCCTAAGATTTGACTCGCCCTGTATATTTTATTATATTAACTACAAGTGGATTTAATATTATCTCTTACAAGTTTCTGCAGTTTAAAATGGTCGCTCAATAAATGCAATAGCAATATAACACCTATCTTTATGTTCTGAATAGACTTGTGTCATGAATTTGCATGTACCCATAGGCTAATTAATGGGCAATAATTGCCTTAGAACCCTGTTGCAGTAACACAAATATTTGAAGAAGGTTTAGTTACTTCATCATATTAAATCGCATGTCACAAGGCATGGAAAGCTAGCCTGAAAGTTCGTGCAGTGGCACACTTGTCGCTCGTCATGCGATTCTGATTTACTCGTACTGGCTACGAGATGTGAGATCAATTCGCTGTGATACATAGGGTCTATACATATGTAATTCAATTAGAGACTTGATTTTGTGACCAGATAGCCTTTTTATCTATGCGCTCCAACGAACAAAGTTTTGTTTGATGTAAATATTCATGTACATATTAACGTTCTAAGTAAATTGAAGAAAGTAGATTTTGTTGAATAAAAATTGGAATAATTATTTTCTCTCTGTTTCAAATTCAAATCTGAGGAATTTATACCTATATCATCCAGAAAATATATTATTTTTACAGCATTTTTGGATTTCTATATACAGCCTTCCTATGATTTCTTTGTCTTTCCCATCTATTTTGCTGTTTTATTGTCATTCGTTCTATATTAGAAATTCTTTCCAATTCACTTTTCTCTGTTTTATTTATTTATATAACTTATAAATGCTTAAATCTTCCTCCAGTTGTATATATCTACATTCAGCTGAATGTTGGCGTTCTTATCTGGCTCTTATGCCTACATTTATTTCCATGCTTTTATAAATTTTAAATCTATGAATGTTAAGAATTTCACCGTTTTATAGAATGTAGATATTACAGTGAATATTACATTAAATATGGATTTGTGTCGAATATGTGATCCATCTTTTCCCCTCTGCATTATTTGCAATGAAACTCAATCGAATAACTCTATGAAACCATCCCTACTCCACAGACACATGGTAACCAATCATAACGAGTATAAAGAGAAATCAATGGAATGTTCGAAGTTAATACATAATTTTACACAAACAACGAAGGTGGCATTGACGACATCGTAAGAGTTAGCATTGCTAGTTGCAAAAATAAATCACGGTATGACGCAGTTGAATCTTTTATTGTTCTTGGTGCTTACATTATAGCAGGTAAAATATTACAAAGAATTTCGCTACAAGTAATAAAATCAATTTCGAATTTTGATACAAGCATAGGGCGCAGAATTCATGGCGTGGCACAAGTTGTTGTTGAATAAATAGTAGGAAACAAACTGGTTAAAAGATATGCGATTCAAATCATTGAGAAAGTAGAATCAGAAAGTACCGGAACTTCGGTTGGCAACGCCATGCTCTGCAGGCAACTTCTCTTGTCTGTGTGATATGTGGCCTAGCCTCTAGGCTTATAGATTCAGTGTGCCGACCAATCAAAGTAGAAAGTAATGCTTGAAGTGCTCTTCGATATCCAGGGTCTCGTAAATTTTGAGTATATTTCCGAGGGTCGAACTGTCAGTAAGGAGACGCATGTTGCAGTTCTTCTGCGTCTTCGTGATTCAGTTCGACGAAAAATACCCAATTTGTGACAAGGACAGAATTGGGTTCTTCATCATGACAATACCTCAGCACATAGGTCACTCTTGATGAGCGAATTCCTCGCACAGCACAAAATACCTGTCCTTCCACAGCCACCATATTCTCCAGATCTTGCTCCAGGAGATTTCTCCCTACTAGTAGAGTCAAAACGTAACCGAACATTTTTATAAAACTTAGTTGCAGATGACATGTAACCATTTACACAACAGAACCTTCAAAGTACGTCTCCTTGGCAGTGATACACTTCTACCAGCGTCCACACCACTTCTCCAAACATTCCTATAGCCAATCTTTGGTCACTTCCTGCACAGCGCACGTCGCATGAATTTTCACCTCTTCGGCTGACGCAAACCGCTGTCTCTTGAGTAGGGATTTGACCTTTGGAAATAGGTAGAAATCTGCTAAATTTTGAAAAGTTCCTAACTCTATGAGAAAATGTATTCGACTGAAACTGCAATGCCACTGTAGGATGTTATTTCATGAGACCTGATCCTTTCTGATAAAGAGGGAAACAATACGCCTGTACGATCCTGTATACTTGGATCTCAACAGCGGAAGAATAATCTCAGTTTAATAAATAATTAATTAACGTTTTAAGAAGAATGTGGCGGCCCGTATGTTCCTTCCGCTTATTCGAATGTATTACGTTTAATTTTTATCTTCTGCAAACATAAATTATGTCTGAAAACCAAACATTTCTCCATCATTCTCAACATTCGCTATTCACTCACGTTTTTCGTTGTAATTATTGTGTATAGGTGACCCTACTCCAATACTCTTGCAGTTGTGCCCTGTAAAGAAAAAACAAACACAGTTAGCCATATTTAATTATTTTGAGATTTAAGTCTAAATTCGACCTATAAACTGAGAAAAAGTGTAACACTTTTACATAAGATGAAGTTCCTAAAGTTGATTATAGTTGGCAGCATCATAGTTTTCGTTATTGTAGCAGCCGATAAATGCCACTTTCTAAATGAAATAACTATAAAAGAAAATGTTGACGTCATACGTTGTTGAGCTAACATTCTTACGTGCAAGTGTAAACTAGACGAGTCCACTTATTTATTTCGGTAGTTCTCTGATTCATCTTTCCACAAACATAATAGAAAAATCAACATATTCATGAAATATCGTACCTATTTTGCTTCCTCAGCCATGTTTTATTTTTTTTCTGTAAATGCTGAAAACATAAGTTATTGTTAAAATGGTACGATAACGTAAGTGCCATATTTATTCTGCAATTGAGGCGCCTTGAATCAAACTGCACTTTCTCCAAATTATTAAATATGGGATTAAGGTATGTTTCAGTGCAGAATTTTACAGGGAATGTGATAAACTCTTCGTTTGGAATCAAACAGGAATTTTTCTGCCTTAACATTAGTAGTAAAATTACCATGTGGAGTGTAATTGCACTAGTTTTTCTTCTTTTCTGACAAATCTGATTTTTGGATTAAGTGCAGTTTGATTCTAAGCAACTCAATTATATTATAACGTATACACAGTCACAATAATCTTGATCAAACGCCTTCCATTCACCAAACATATTTGTAGTATGAAAGCACTCTGACGTGATTAAATGGCTCAACAAAAATTATTAAACTTTTTATTTAAGACACTTTAAGTAAGCGAAATGTTGTCTTATTCCTGTGTAACGAATGCCATTTTTGAAATTACATGCAACTTCATTGCCCAGATGCGACTGGAATATATTATTTTTCAAGTTGCATAGTCATTTACTTTGAACCAGTCAAATTTTCTTGCTCAACTCGACATTGCAAGCAATTAGTTCCATAGCGAACAGTATGCACCGGTATTGACGGATATGTGGATAATAAAAGGAACAAACTGACAAAGGAACGAACTGATGGATGTATAAATGGATTTATGGATGGATGGACGAATTGTGGATGATGGATGGATGGATGGATGGATGAATATATTATGTATGGATGGGTAGAAGGATGGACGAACTAACGAAAGAAACTGATGGATGGATGGATGGATGGATGGATGGATGGATGGATGGTCGGACAGGTGAACATATGGACTTACGAACGGATTGAAGGATGGGTGGATGGATGGATGGATGGTCGGACAGGTGGACAGATGGACAAACGAATGGATTGATGGATGGGTGGGTGGATGGATGGATGGATGGATTGATAGTCGGACAGGTGGACAGATGGACGAACGGGCGGATTGATGGATGGATGTATGGATGGATGGTCGGACAGATGGACAAATGGATGGACGAACGGACGGATTGATGGATTGATGGATGGATGGATGGATGGATGGATGGTCGGACAGATGGACAGATAGACGAACGGACGGATTGATGGATGGATGGATGGATGGATGGATACATGCATGGATGATTGGGTGAATCCATGTATGGATAGATAGATGGATGGATGGATGTATGGGTGGTTGGGTGAATGCAAGTATGGATGGATGGATGGATGAATGGATGGATGGGTAGGTGAATGTATGGATGGATGGATGGATGGATGGATGGATGGATGGATGGACGAATTGATGGATAGATAGATAAGTGGTTACATTTATGGATGGTTGGGTCAATGCATGTATGGATGGATGGATGGAGAGGTGGATGGGTGGATGAATGTATGGATATAATTATGTATGAACAAGTAAATGTGGTAGAATGTAGTAGATTAATCGATGGATGGCTAAGTGGATTTATGCATGAATGGATGGATGGATGGATGGATGGATGGATGGATGGATGGTCTGACAGATTGAGAGAATAAATGGACCGACGCCGTACAGAAGGATAAATACTTGGAACATGGATGAATTAAAATAAACTGTCAAACATGTCATATTTTTCGATATTAATTTGAAAATTTTGAGATCGTTTATACACAGTTATCTATATATACATGTCAGACCTCTGCATGATTTTTTACTCGCATAATAGCATGCGTTCCTAACGTGAATAAATGTCTGTGGTCGCATGACTTTTGCAATGTAGAACTTGAAGAATGTCGTAGGCATCACAGAGAGCTGAGGACAGTATATATTTTTAAGGACGTAAATATCTTTCCTTATGTTTATTAAAGTGTAACACAGAATAGCCATGAATTCTGCAAGAAGCGTGCTTCACTAACATGCTACTAAATGCTAATGATTTTAACTCTGAATATGTATAACCATATGAATAGAAATGTGTGTAGTCTGATAAAGTTTTCCACTGTACCATTTGGCTAGCGGAATATCAAATATATATAATATAAAACTTGTGTTACAATGATAACAGAAGCTTTTTCTTTGCAGCTTTTAACTTTTCGCAACAATTCACTTCTTAACGTGATAATATTAACGTGATCAGAATTTTGTTTAACTAGCTATTATTCAAAAGAAATAAAAAATATAATCAGTTACTATGTACCAAAAGCAGATAAACTGAGTTTCTGGTTTGCACACAAAAAGAGTTTCCATAATCGCAAGAATTAAGATATTTGACTTCGTTCATATGTTTCAAGTTTTAATTAAGTGTAGTATCTGGACTTCATGTACATGAAAGAATGAATGAATGAATGAACGAATGAAATGAATGAATGAATTAATTAATGAAGGAACGAACGAATGAATGAATGAATTAACCAATGAAATGAATGAATGAATTAATTAATTAATTAAGGAACGAACGAATGAGTGAATGAATAAATGAATGAATGAATGAATGGATGAACGAACGAAATGAATGAATTAATTAATTAATTACCGAATTAATTAATTAATTAAGGAACGAATGAATGAATGAACGAACGAAATGAATGAATTAATTATTTAATGAACGAATTAATTAATTAATTAAGAAACGAACGAACGAATGAATGAACCAATGAAATTAATTAATTTATTAATTAAGGAGCGAACGAATGAGTGAATGAATAAATGAATGAATGAATGAATGAACGAACAAAATTAATTAATTAATGGACGAACGAGTTATTTAATTAATTAAGGAACAAATGAATTAATTAAGTAATGAATGAAGGGATAAATGAATTAATTAATTAATGAAGGAACGAACGAATAAATGAATGAATGAACGAAATGAATGAATTAGTTAATTTATTAATGAACGAACAAATAAATTAATGAATTAATTAAGGAACGAACGAATGAATGAATGAATTCATTAATTAATTAATTAATAAAGAATTGAATGAGTGGACAAATGAATGAATTAATTAAGAAACGAACGAACGAATGAATGAATTAATTAATTAATTAATTAACGAAAGAATGAACGAAAGAACGAAATAACGAAAAACGGACGAATGAAGGATTGAGCGAATGGGGAAACGGAAGGGAAATATTTAAAAGGTCCTTGCAAGGGAAATTGGGGCTATGGGAATTGATCATGTAAGATCCAAGCCTCTTAGCCACTTGGCTCACTCCTATTTTTGCCGTTCTATATAAAAAAAGTTAGAGAATTTTGAAGCGGGAAGTCAAAAATGGGCGTAACTTAACAGCTACTACATGAGGACAGAGCACGACAGAACAGCAACAAATAAGGATCGCTAAAGATATTAAAAGCTTGTACAGCGAGTGGCGAGAGGGGACGCCGCTGTCCTCGCAAGAGAAGGGTTCCTAGGCCTTCCGGTGTGCGAATGCCACTCGAGTAAACTCGATCTAGAATGCCGAAGGCACTATGCGAAAGCCAAGGCTCCGATTTCACAAGGCTTTAATTTGGAAAATGCCGAAAGTTGTGCTTAGGGGGACAGACGTAGGTCCCATTTCTTTTGAGGCTCATCTCGTCTACCGCTAGGGAGTGTCTGACCGTGAAGCGATCGGGACTGGGTTCAAATACTGGTTCGGACAAGTTATCTGCTTGGGGCTCTCTCCGAAGGTTTCCCTCAACTAATTGAAGCAGAATTGCTGGGTAACTTTCGACGTTGAACCTTGAACACATTCGCCATCATTTAGCCATATATCATTATCATCATTACCATACGTAAAGATTAACTTTTTGGTCCTACAAAATTGTTCGTGGTAACCATAACAGATAATTCTGTAGGACCAAAAAAAATCATCTTTACGTCGATCATTCTTCCAACAGTGCATATATGTACTGTGGAGTCCCGGCCACCAAGTCACTCAAATGAGTGCGCGCCTTGTGTGATGACAGTTGACTTAATATTATGTGTCATCATACATATTTCGTTGTCGTTTGTTGTGATTATTTTGTGTGATGGATGGAGGAGACAAAACTAGAAGAATATCATAACCAAAACTTAGGAATGTCGTATAGATTTCAATTTGAGTACAGCCGAAAGTCATATTTGGTTTCAGATAAGTTGGAATTATAATAGATGTGGTTATATAGTTGATAAGTTGCTGACTGAAACTATATAACCATATCTATTATTATTATTATTATTATTATTATTATTATTATTATTATTATTAGTCATCGAAATCTTGGAAGCAATTATCCAACTCACCTGGCTGAGAACCCGAGAAGAGTTATTCCACATCACACGCCTGAAAAGTCTCAAGACATAGGCTACATCTATACACTTCTTCTACAACAGTGGTACAGTTCATGAAGTCCATAAGAATGGTAGCCTCAGTAATTTGTCTTGTGGAAATATTTTATTTTCTTACTAAGTTTGTGCTTAATGTGAAATCAAGTCATTAGAACGGAACCAAGATAGAGCATTTTCAGTTAGACTATATATCATATCATATTGTTATAAAATGGAGAAATACTTGTATAATAACTCTCTTTATTTAAAAGTTTGCCCATTAATATCTCCCCAATAGATTTCGGCACAGGTAGACTATATTGATGCAGATTAACCAAACTTGCAGAGTGTAGGCAAAATACAGTCAGCTCTGATATAATGAACTCGGTTACAGTGAACATTCTGCTATAGTGAACCTAATTCGTTGGTCCCGACCCGCATACATTAAAAAGTACTTTAATATTTCCGTTTATAGTGAACCCTCACTTCGGTTATAGTGAACCTGAAACTATAACTTCCCCAAGAAAATGTAATTTTAAAATGGCCAAAATGGTAATTTAGGATACCCTTTCTCCTACAAACTTCCAAGAATATGTTCAGAACAAAATCTCAAACCTTCTACTCCTTAAGTGCATTGAAAGACAAAGGATTCATTCAGCTTCCTGGACAGCTTGAAACATGTTAAAGAGAATAGTGTCCGCAGTGAGGTAGAAAGGAAGGATTATTTCTGACTCCTTTAAAAGAGGTTATTAGAAGAATAGCAAGAGAAAGTGTTGTGTTTTCATTTGTGAAAGGGAGTAGAGTGATAACCAAAGCGTAAATGCAAGGAGGATTACAGTATAATGGTCCTTAACCATTCCTCACTCATCTTTGTAAAAGTGAACCTGGGAAATTCCAAGGCCGAGTACACAGTAGCATACCTCTAGTGGGAAGAGGTGCGAAATCTGTCAGTACCTACTACCTACATGGCCAGATTAGATTAAAGTTTCGAACTGCGAACATCAGGATGTTGAAGCGTAAAGTGTTTAAGTTGGAAGATACAGCGAACATTAGTGTTGATATTGAACGTGGCATTAATACTGTATGTATAGCAACGTAAGTAGTATAAAAACAGACACTTCGATTTTAGTGAACCTCGGATAAAGTGAATGTAATATGCTGGTCCGCAGAGGTTCACTATAACCGGAGTTGACTGTATGTCTGTAGGCAACGTTTACTAGCTCAGCATTTGATCTTTATACGAAGTTCAGGCATGAAGAAACTGCCTATGATGACGACATTCTAATTTACATATTAGAGATAACGGGTCATACTGAATCAAGTACACTCTTGCATGAAACTGCAGACAAAGTACAGGGTTTGAATTGAAGTCTTTCATGAACCCTCGACAGGAAACAGTTCAGACTATAATATCAAGGAATAAACTCTCGTTAAGTTGAGAAAAATCGAACCATATTCTCTTGTCCAATAATTTAAAATGCAGATAAAACGTGGTTAAGCAATCTTAATGCGAACCTTTCGTTAAGCAGCGAAATACCCATAGTGTTAATCATAGTTTTTTAGCTGTTTGCTTTTCATTACCAAATTGTAGTGGGGTTATCGAAACACGAATGAGCAGGTACGTGTAAATATGGAGTGAGATCAGCCATGCAGTTCACGCTAGATGGCCTGTTCATAATGCAGCAGTTCGCATGATAGGAAGTTTTTTTTTTTTCTTAAATGCAAGCATGTACCAAGCTGCATAAAGTCAAGTCTCAAATGTCACAGATCGTGTCGTGGCGTCGGAAAATAACCAACAAACTCCAGACAGAGCGTCTTGTTTTTACAGTCCACTTTCCAGAATACTTCAAGTGTTAAATATCTGCATTTTGTTATACCGTACGTATTTATGTATATACTTATATTTTATTATCATCATAATTATGATTATTATCACGTATACGCACGCACATATGTAATTCACTGTACATACTCAAGAAGTACCTTATGTATGCATGCATGTAGGTAGCGGCTATATACACTGTATCACTTTGTTATTCATACAAGACCAAATCAGTTATAAAAACATAATTTTTAAATAAGTTATTGCAAATATTGAATTGTATTTTTGTAGTTCCAAAATAGGGACATAGCATGCATAAAATATATTCAAAGCAAAATGCACTTCAAAACTGAAATATTTTATTTATAACAAAATAAGTACAGGGTGATCCGTTTAGGTAGCCTATGTATAAAATAAAAACACCGTAAAAATTTACTACTGAACTTTATTTGTTGAAATTTTGTGCATACAACACTGAAAGATGGGAAATTCCTCAGAGCTCAACATGACCCCCATTGCGCACCCTGCACAACTCATAACGGTGATGCAATTCAGCCCATGTCCGTTGTAACATAAGAGGAGTGATTTGTTGAAAAGCTTGAGTAATTTTTACTCTCAGATCATCAATGTTCCTGGGTTTCTGTGAATAGATAATGTCTTTAACAAAACCCTACACGAAGAAGTCAGGAGGGGTTAGATCTGGAGAGTTTGGGGACTAAGTCAAGAGACAGCAGCTTCTCGTACTGGGTATCGCCTGCGACCTCCTGCATGTTTTTTTTTTTTAACACAGAACCTGTTTTGTTTCATACCACAACGTTATGGAATCGTATTTAGGTACATTACGTACACCATACTCACGTCGAGATTCCTTTGAACTCTTTTAACACTCTCAAATTTTGTATAGTCTATCAAAGAACATATTATGCCCGCTGTCGATTTGTAGTAGCCATTTTAATCATCTACGATTTTCATTTGTCCTTTCAGATTATACATAGTTGATTGTCATAGGGCCTATATGGAAACTCCCCTCTTTTAATCATAATATAACCAGCAATAAATTTTCGCTACTATCATAATAGCTTTATAATAATAAATTAATATTAGGGGAGAGTCGGGTAGTATCGGACAGCAGGTAGTATCGGACAGCAGGTAGTATCGGACAGTGCGTTTCTTTCATCTACCACACGATGATATTACCTGATTGACATAGTTACGTTTCTGTGATGTAGCATAGAGAAACGTAACTATGTCATTCAGGTACTACCATATGGTGGTAGATGAAAGAAACGCTGGTCCGATACTATCCGCTGTCCGATACTACCCGACTCTCCCCTATCCATACCCAAACGGATCAGACTGTATTTAAACCCAAAATACAAGCCACTTTCTAATTCATACACTTGAGTACGTAGTAGGCATATTTGCATTTCTTACATGGAACAAACAGTCGTGGATCAGACCAGGCACATTTTGCTTGTTTGTTTACTCCGTCAGGTAGCTCTAGTAGTCTTCAAGATGAGTAAATAAGAAGAGCTCTGTTCCGATCTTAAAACGGCTGTTGTCAATCTAGTCCTAAAGGGATATTCTTCGAGAAATATAGGGGAACTTGTAAACAAAATCACGCAAAGATGCAGCATATTGTTAATAAATTTAAATACAAATGTTCGGTGGAGAATATACGAAGAAAACCGAAACGAATGAAGTTAAGGAAAAAGAGGAATGAGCCAATGTGAGACCAGTAAAATTGAACCCTGTAGTAAGTGATCTAAAACTGTGGTCATCACTGCAAGTAACTATTGGTAAGAAGATATGTACTGAGACTGTCCGTTGGGTACTTCGTAGACATGGGTACCACAGTAGAATCATAGGAAGAGGACATTTGTTAGTAAGAAGAAACGAACTGTAAAACAGAAGTTCACAAAAGAACACGTACAGTCTTAGAAAAAAGTTTTGTCGCAATAGATACTTTTATAAGTCCCAGAAAGGAGGCAGTGCGCATGATCAGAGGACGTTTGACCTGGTTCACAAGAGAACGACTAGTTGAGGTAATACAATTAGTTTTGTTTCGTTGTATGTCTGATCATGCACAATGCCTCCTTTCTGGGACTTATAAAAGTATTAGTGCGACAAAACTTTTTTCTAAGACTGTACGTAAGGATCTGCACACTTATGTTATTTCCACTCTCTAAAGGCATATCAGCGTACATACATACATACTCGTACTACATACATACATGCATGCATGCATACATACATACATAAATACATACATACATACATACATACATACATACATACATACATACATACACGGTCAGAGCGTCTGGCCGCGAAACCAGGTGGCCCGGGTTCGATTCCCGGTCGGGGCAAGTTACCTGGTCAAGGTTTTTTCCGGGGTTTTCCCTCAAGCCAATATGAGCAAATGCTGGGTAACTTTCGGTGCTGGACCCCGGACTCATTTCACCGGCATTATCACCTTCATCTCATTCAGACGCTAAATAACCAAAGATGTTGATAAAGCGTCGTAAAATAACCTACTAAAAATAGGCCTACATACATACGTATATACATACATACATACATATATACATACATACATACATACATACATACATACATACATACATACATACATACATACATACATACATACATACATACATACATACATACAACATGTGTGCGTAAACGTATGAATAATTACTCGTATATCCGCATTAAATATTTAATATGTAGATATACCCGTAATATGAATGTTTGTATTTTTGTCACCGTTGTGGAGTAAAAATTAGCATATCTGACCGCGAAATAAGAGGACCGGGGTTCAAATTCTGGTTGTGACAAGTTATCTGGTTGGGGATTTCTCCAAAGTTTTCCCTTTCAGCCACTTCAAGCAAAATTTCTGGGCAACTTTCGGGGTTGGACCTCGGATTCGTTACACCCCAGAATAATAACAGCAGTTCCCAACCGAAATTCAGTTTGAGAAAACTGACATTTATATTTGTTTTTAAAGCTCTGCAAGTTTTTAACAACGAGAATTCATTTTTTCAGGATTTGTTAAATATGGTGCTTAAAGTTTACTTCAAAATTCTTGAGCCTTTGTCGTTAGTAGTTCGTCTGTTTTTTCTGCTGTTTACTTAAACAAAGTATATAGAAATTAAAAAGGGGTTAATGATGAGTTTTCTTTATTTATATGTCCTGGTACGAATAATATATATATGACTGAATCGAAAACTTTCAATTTTACTAAGTAAATCCAAAGAGCAACAATATAAAAATTTTTGTTTTGTCCAGTAAAAAAGTTAGTGGACGCCCAACTTGTAGTGGACGCAAATAGAAGCCCATACAGTTGAAACATGTCATTTATTCAATGAGAAAGCTTTCTTTCCAACTAAGAACTAATTTTCAATGTGGAATATGAGAGCTTTGGCATATCAAAATTAATCTGATACTTCACCCATATGAGGGTCTTTCCGGGGGTAAAAGGCGGTCAGAGCGTGGTGCCGACCACACCACCTCATTCTAGTGCCGAGGTAATGGAAAGCATGGAGCTCTACCTCTATGCCCCCCCCCAAGTGCCTTCATGGCATGTTACGGGGATACCTTTACCTTTTTACCTTTTACTTCACCATATGAAAGGTAAATGGCAGGAGTACACAGTCGTACAACTATCTCAAAATTTGAGGTCGGTTGGGATCTGCCGTTGTTATTCTGAGCGCCTCAACTTCATCTAATATCTTCAATAGTTTCAGGTCGACCGAGAGATTCAGCGGACGTGGTGCAGTTATTTGCCTACATGTGTCGTCTGCCTGGGGGAGCTGCAGAGATCCCAGAGAGGCGAAGGGTTTTCACAGCGGACTACGGCAGACCAGGGATATACTAGTGAAATGCATGTAGCGCCCTCGGACAGATGGCACCGTGGTGGGTGCTGCGATCTTCAGGTCAACACAGGATGCAGGAGGAAGTAGTACGCGATTGCGAACAGATATTCATCGATCTGAGGAGGCTGCAGAGTATCAACAGGGAGATTGCGCCAGACCTGGATGCCGCAACTAAATCGATAAGGTGATATCGATCAGGAACCACGTGTTTACTGGAATTCGGTCCTAGGGACTTCTTATTCAGCCTTACTGCGAATTTAATAGAGATTGTTCCAGTGTAATGAAAAGATTTAGAACTCTAAATGGATTTATGCATGGACCCTGTAATTCTGTGGCCGGGAGGAAAAAGGTCTTATGCCAATTTTTTTGTGAAAATGAGATTTTTATATATTCTGAAAGCGGAAACAATTCTCTACAATCTGGTAAAACGGTTAAAGTCAAATAAGACTCCTAACTGGATTTATAAAACGTTGCCAAATGTCCAAAGTAATTTTCGAATCGAGCACACACAGAATAAATGACTTAAAATATTTAATACTTTATTCCTTACAAACATCACATGTTTGCTTTCCATGCTTCGCTATTAAAAAGGTCTAACTTGTATTTTACTTATTTTATCACATACTGATGCCCTTTCCTTTTAAAACTTTAAGCACCATGTAAACAGTCCTGCATTGTTTAAAACCTATTTTGCATTCCTAATAATTTGCATTTCTAATTTATTTTGACAAGAAAAAGATCTTATGTTTAAATAGTCCCTTCTATTCAGTTTGGGTTCTAGTTTTAAAAGGGCTTAAGTGCGGCTGTTTTTGGAAATAATCAAGAAAATTGTTAAATGAGCAACATTACCTATTTTAGAAGAAATATAAAGAAATAATATCCAAGAAAAACATCTTAATTAAAAGTATTATATATTATTTTTATATATATTATTTTTTTATATATATTATTTTAATGTACCGAAGTACATATGATATTTCCATGCAGATATTCTCCGTCATCATACGATGAAAGAGTAATGGAACGGAGAAAAATTCTCTTTCATCGTTAATTAAAAGTACTCAATAATTGACACCAATTTCATTCAATCTTTCTACTGCTCTCCTGAAAAGTATAAAATTTTTAATTAAGACCTTTATCCTCCCGGCCACAGAATTCGTCGTCATCAAGGAAGCTGAAATATATTCCGCAAGATTTTCTTCTGAGTGCTGTTCGTTCCCTAGAAAAGAGGCTGCAAATGATAGAGGATAAAATGACTACGATATCTGGATGTTCAGAAATTGGTTTACAGAAGTCTACCTGAATGAACCCAATTCTTTCATGAACAAAACTGTATTATTATTTTTCTAGAAACTGACTTCTTAACAAAATTAGAGGACTTCCAAATTCTTCTACATTTTAGAACAACTATATTCAGGGTGATCATGAGGAGTTACCGCCTCTTACGGAGCTTATTTCCGAAGAGATTCTGAGTAAAAAAATGTCATATAAACATGGGTCCTATTCTCAATATTTTCAGAGTTAGGCTACACTAATTTGAAGTTGTTAAAATACCCTTTTCTTTTGTTTCAAAAGTAAAGGAATATTACAAAAATAGAGAATGAACTGTTCAGAAGCATCATTTCTTTAATTGGCTATTATTCTGAAGCTAAAACTGTGTTGTTAATTCCTCAGTTATTTTGTACAGAATTCTTTTTCAATTCTTCACTAAAAATTGTATTATTCATATGCACTTACCTTAACAATTGTTACAATTCACACGATGTCTAGGAAATTGATTCTTTACAGTGTTCGGTTTTGCATCCTAATGTACAGTCTTAAATGTAAAGAGTTTGCAAGAGTGGCGTGGTTTGTAATCATTGTTGTGATAAGTGCGTAAGAAAAATGTAATTTTGTAGTTAAAAACTGAAAAAAAAAGTTTGTACGAAGCAACTATGGAATTAACAACACATTTTTAGTTTTAGAATACTAGCCAATTAAATAAATGATACTTCTGAATAGTTTATTCTCTGTTTGTAATATTCTTTCACCTTTAAAACCATGTAAATAAAAAAGTATTTTACAGACAATTTCAAATTAGTGTAACTCTGAAAATATTGGGAATAGGATCCATGTTTATATGACATTTTTTGCTTAGAATGTCTTCGGAAATAAGCTCCGTAAGTGGCGGTAACTCATCGTGAATCACCCTGTATAATTCTGTACTATATGACATGCTTTATAAATTATTATGGAATATATCATGAGTGTTGTATGACAAGACGTCATACAACAGGTAAAGTATAAGACGTTATGGGCCTTAATCAGCCTTACTATGAATTTAATAGAAATTGTTTCAATGCAATTATTCAGAACTTCAAATATATTGAAATATGAACCCTCCAATTTGTCGACATTGTGGAAGCTTGTAAAAGAATTGAAGATACTCGTATTACCTAAAGATTTTCTTCCGAAAGTTGTTCATTCCCTAAAAGAGAGTTTATTACACATAGAGAAGAGAAATGGCTACCATGATTGTAAGTTTTGAAAATATTAGTTTGTACCAGAATCAGCCCCATTCTTTTATGAAGAAAATTATATTATTATTTTTTTCCAAACTTACTTCTTAATAAAATTAGAGGACTTCGTAATAACCCTAAATAATTGAATCACTAAATACGAAAAGGGAATAAGTCACCCTCATTTAGTTTTAAGAAAGACACAAGTAACTTCTGCACACAACGAAATATAAACAAATTGCATCGAAAATAATTCTATGAACCAATCAAGACTACACAAGATATTTATTTAAAAAAAGGTGTGTATTTCTCAATTTATTCTGCCCTATAGAAACAATTTTTGTGTGCGGACTTGTTCCCCTTTCATATTTAACGAAATACTGTATATTGTAAAAGATATTAAATAAAATGTATCGTTACCTCTATTATTAAAATCAAAAGCTTTATTATATGCCAATTTATGAACAATAGTAGAGTGTAGCACACAGAAACATAGAAACCAAAAAAACATTATGTGGAGACGTGTTTCCCTTTCATATCGAACGAAATATATTGTAAAAACATTAAAAAAATGTATCGTTATCTCTATTATTGAAATCAAAAGCTTTATTATATGCCAATTTATGAACAATAGTAGAGTGTAGCACACAGAAACATAGAAACCAAAAAAACATTATGTGGAGACATGTTTCCCTTTCATATCGAACGAAATATATTGTAAAAACATTAAACAAAATGTATCGTTATCTCTATAATTGAAATCAAAAGCTTTATTATATGCCAATTTATGAACAATAGTAGAGTGCAGCACACAGAAACATAGAAACCAAAAAAACATTATGTGGAGACATGTTTCCCTTTCATATCGAACGAAATATATTGTAAAAACATTAAACAAAATGTCTCGTTATCTCTATTATTGAAATCAAAAGCTTTATTATATGCCAATTTATGAACAATAGTAGAGTGTAGCACACAGAAACATAGAAACCAAAAAAGCATTATGTGGAGACATGTTTCCCTTTCATATCGAACGAAATATATTGTAAAAACATTAAACAAAATGTATCGTTATCTCTATTATTGAAATCAAAAGCTTTATTATATGCCAATTTATGAACAATAGTAGAGTGTAGCAGACAGAAACATAGAAACCAAAAAAGCATTATGTGGAGACATGTTTCCCTTTCATATCGAACGAAATATATTGTAAAAACATTAAACAAAATGTATCGTTATCTCTATAATTGAAATCAAAAGCTTTATTGTATCCCAATTTTTGACCAATAATAGAGTGTAGCACATAGAAGTATAGAAAACAAAAAAAAAAATTATGTGGGGACATGTTTCCCTTTCATATCGAACGAAATATATTGTAAAAATATTAAACAAAATGTATCGTTATCTCTATAATTGAAATCAAAAGCTTTATTATATGCCAATTTATGAGCAATAGTAGAGTGTAGCACATAGAAACATTGAAAGCTGTTGGTTTTCACATAAACCCCTGACTCTAGCCATTTTTATTTGATTTTGCTTGTAGTGACCACTGTTTACAACACATTTCTTGCATTTTGCAGGACTTGAAGAAGCACTACTTTCAACGTTTGACTCAATTTTACTTATGTTACATATTTTTCCGCTAGATGACAGGAACAACAAACTTTAATTTCTCATGAGAATGGAACAAGTCGTGGACTAACCTCCTTTTCAAAGTAAACATGAAAACTAAAATGTTGAAAATCTAGACTAAGGAAATGCGGGACCTGTTCCCTTTTCATGCAGAATGAAAGAGCATACCTAAATTAGCATGACTACAATCTTGGGGAAGAGTTGGGTAGTATCGGACATCGGATAATATCGGACAGTGATGTTTCTTTCATCTATCACCAGATTGTAGTATAGTGAAGTTTCTTTCATCTACCACCAGATGGTAGTAGCAATATTCAGATGTCGCAAACAGAAACGTAACCATGTCATTTAGGTACTACCATCTGGTGGTAGATGAAAGAAACATCACTATCCGATATTATCCGATGTCCGAAAATTAAATTTTTTTTAATTTATGGTTTATTTAACGACGCTCACAACTGCAGAGGTTATATCAGCGTCGCCGGTGTGCCGGAATTTTGTCCCGCAGGAGTTCTTTTACATGCCAGTAAATCTACTGACATACGCCTGTCGCATTTAAACTCACTTAAATGCCATCGACCTCGGCCGGGATCGAACCCGCAATCTCGAGGATAGAAGGCAGCGCTATACCAACTACGCTACCGAGGGCGACCCGATGTCCGTTACTACCCAACTATCCCCTAATTCATTTTTGTCAAAACTGGAACTTATTCCCTTTTCATATTTAGTGATTCAATTCTATACGCTATGACATTGTCTAATAAATTATTATCGATTATATTACGGGTGTTGTATGATATTGATAAGACTCAATATATCAGATAAAGTTAATAATATGTTCTTGGTCTTATTATATGAATTTAATAGAGTTTGTTCTAACGTAATGAAAAGATTCTGAAGCTGCCCATTCCCTAAGGAGAAGTTGTTAATGATATAAAATAAAAATAATGGCCATAAATGAATGTTTGTTTTGAAATGTATTATACCTATCTGAATAAATCCCGTTCTTTTATTAATAAAACTGTATTATTATTTTTCTATAAAGCTATTTCTCAACAAAGTTTCAATTCTTCCTCACTTTCGAATGATCCTATGTAATATAGACATAACACTATATAGGCCTATAAATGATTATGGAATACATTTCGGGTGTTGAATAATAAGGCACTATACAGAAGATAAGTATAATAATGTGTTCTGGGATTCTCTTCAAAATATGTGACTGGTTCTCAGTCAATAAATTAGTATTAAATTGTAACGAAACTAACATAATTCAATTTAAATCCTTTCCAAATTCAACCTCGCAAATTTCATGCTCAATAATTAACAATAGATCCCTATTAGAAACAACAACAACCAAATTTCTAGGCTTAAAAATCGATAATGTGTTAAATTGGAAAAATCATATTAAAGAAATTATTCCCAAACTAAATCCAGCATGTTTTGCTATTAGATCTATCCAAAAGATAGTAAATATCAATACCTTAAAAACAATATACTTTGCATACTTCCACTCGGTAATGAGTTTTGGAATAATATTCTGGGGAAATTGCACAGATAGTAACAGTATATTCCTATTACAAAAAAGAGTAATTAGAATAATGGTAGGCGCCAAATCTAGGGAATCGTGTAGGACTATTTTCAAAAAACTACAAATAATGCTCATGGTTTGTCAGTATATTTTTTCATTAATAATCTTCCTCGTGTGTAATCGTGAAAACTTTGTAACTAATTCAACAGTCCATAGCAGAAAATGACTTTCATACTCCATCGGCAATTCTATCGTGCTATCAAAAAGGAGTGTGTTGTATGGCAGTAAACATTTTTAATGGCCTCCCTATCGATATAAAAAAGTGAAACTCAAAACATAAGATTATACAGGGCCAAATTAAAGAAGTACCTAATTTCTCACGCCTTCTATTCTGTAGGTGAATTCATGACATTCAATAACGCTTCATGAAATTGATACTAAAACTATGTGTTGTACTATTAGATTATATTGTAAACCCCGTCTGTATATATTTCATCTAGACTGTGACTATAAATTAAGACCTTATAATAGTATTAAGTTTTTTTTACTTGTTCCATATTCTAGCTGTGAAGCAATGTATAAATACCATGGAATGTTAATAAATACAATAAAATACTGAAATATTATATGTAAATAAGATACATGACATTACGTAGATTCTCTAGCATAAGATTCGATACGATAGGTGATACTGATGCCATATAATAGGGCATGTTTATGATATAATACGTGGCGTGACGTAATACAATGTGATCTGATGTTACGTGACGTGATGATGTTTGCTCTAAGATCTTAATGCAATCTACATTTAAAACCACATTTCTGGTTCTAGATATCTTATGAGCCTTCTCATTATGTTAAGACATGTAAGTAGCAAATATTTAAATTGCAGATAAAAACGTCACGTACCTTCAATCTTCGCGAGTAACAGAATGTAGGAAATGAGGAATAACTTGTTCAGCACAGACATTCTCACAATCCTGCTCTTGACAAAATCTTGGGTCCAACTGAACTATGCGCATTTCCACAGTATATACTGTTCCTACGTCGAATGGGAGGTGTTGAAAAACGCGAACATGGCTAGAGAACCTACATTACAAGCAGCAGATTTAGTTTTCTCTCATCATGAGTTATAAGAAAGTACTCGAGACACGCACATTATAGATCAATAAAATAATACATTAAGGCTTTCTGTGGTTATGGTGCTCTTTTTGTCTTTAATGTCGTTATTTTGTACTCTCCAACCACTTCCAATTTCTTTATTTTGTATAACTTCCACCGGATAAACTTAGGTGGAAGAAGAAAATCTCAGAATCAGGATTTGTGTAAAATTAGTGTCCCGAAGTTCTGAACACTGCAGGTAATGACGAAATGACTTTACCATGCCAATCAGTACTTCCGATACAATTGAAGGGTTTTTTTTAAAGAACTATAATCCAAAAATAAATCATTTGAAATATCAAGTATATGATGAGCGTATTCTAGCGGCCATCTACTGAATTAGTTATTAGGGGAGAAAAAACACCATAGGCCTGCTTTATAGGAATGGAAATTTTCAGTGGTTTTCATAAAAGAACCATAGTTCAAAGACTTTTTTGTAAAAACAGTCATTGTACAGCCAGAACGATGGTAGCATGGCAGCATTTACAAATATCTCATTCATATAATTTTGAAACATTTATCCATACAATTTTGAACTCTAAGATACGCAGTACTGCTTCTTACGTACGCTGTAAAAGCCACCTCAGAGAAAAATACTTTGGCACGTGAATTGTTGTATTAGTTATGGAGTCGTCTTTATTGCAGAAGTAACCCCTTCGAAGACACGCAAGCAACGAATGGAGAAGAAACGAGATATCACTTCAGTCACAACAGAGTATTTTTTTCTTAAAAACAACCATTGTCCACAGTTACCTAAATTTACAAATTCTTAAGAACTCTATACTTACTTACATATTGGCATTTAAGGAACCCGGAGGTTCATTGCCGCCCTCACATAAGCCCGCCATTGGTCCCTATCCTGAGCAAGATTAATCCAGTCTCTACCATCATATCCTACTTACTAACAAATGGCTTTTAAGGAACCCGAAGGCTCATCGCCGCTCTCACATAAGCCCGCCAGCGGTCCCTATCCTGTGCAAGATTAATCCAGTCTCTATCATCATATCCTACCTCCCTCAAATCCATTTTAATATTATCTTCCCATCTACGTCTCGGCCTCCCCAAAGGTCTTTTTCCCGCCGGCCTCCCAACCAACACTCTATATGCATTTCTGGATTCGCCCATACGTACTACATGCCCTGCCCATCTCAAGCGTCTGGATTTAATGTTCCTAATTATGTCAGGTGAAGAATACAATGCGTGCAGCTCTGCGTTGTGTAACTTTCTCCATTCTCCTGTAACTTCATCCCTCTTAATCCCAAATATTTTCCTAAGAACCTTATTCTCAAACACTCTTAATCTCTGTTACTCTCTCAAAGTGAGAGTCAAAGCTTCACAACCATATAGAACAACCGGTAATATAACTGTTTTATAAATTCTAGCTTTCAGATTTTTTGACAGCAGACTAGATGACAAAAGCTTCTCAACCGAATAATAACACGCATTTCCCATATTTATTCTGCGTTTAATTTCCTCCTGAGTGTCATTTATATTTGTTACTGTTGCTCCAAGATATTTGAATTTTTCCACCTCTTCGAAGGATAAATCTCCAATTTTTATATTTCCATTTCGTACAATATTCTGGTCACGAGACATAATCATATACTTTGTCTTTTCGGGATTTACTTCCAAACCTATCGCTTTACTTACTTCAAGTAGAATTTCCGCGTTTTCTCTAGTTGTTTGTGGATTTTCTACTAACATATTCACGTCATCCGCATAGACAAGCAGCTGATGTAACCCATTCAATTCCAAACCCTCTGTGTTATCCTGAACTTTCCTAATGGCATATTCTAGAGCAAAGTTAAAAAGTAGAGGTGACAATGCATCTCCCTGCTTCAGCCCGCAGTGAATTGGAAAAGCATCAGATAGAAACTGGCCTATACGGACTCTGCTGTAAGATTCACTAAGATAAATTTTAATTAATCGAATTAGTTTCTTGGGAATACCAAATTCAATAAGAATAGCATATAAAACTTCTCTCTTAACAGAGTCATACTCCTTTTTGAAATCTACGAATAACTGAGGTACTGTACCCTTATACTCCCATTTTTTCTCCAATATTGTCGAATACAAAAAATCTGATCAATAGTCGATCTATTACGCCTAAAACCACACTGATGATCCCCAATAATTTCATCTACATATGGAGTTAATCTTCTCAAAAGGATATTAGACAAAATTTTATACGATGTCAACAAAAGTGATATTCCTCGAAAGTTACTACAGTTAGTCTTGTCCCCCTTCTCCTTCCATTGTTCTGGTACTTAAGAACTCTATATTTATACTAAACACTCATTTGTAATTATTAATGTGATTGTATCAAAACTTTATAGCAATTTTTATATCTAGTAATAATAGTTTCAAATTAGTACAGTTTTTATGTTCATTAAATTAAATTCTTGTATGTTTGTAATCTGGATCTGAATAATGGTTACCTTTTTTTTTTTTTTTTTTTTTTTGGTTCTTCCTTTTCCTTCCACTTTCCCCAGATCCTGTCTTTGTCATTTTCAATTTCTTCTTCTTCCTCCTAATTCCTTCTTTTCGCTTCTTTTATTCACTCTCTCTTTCTCCTAACTATTTTCGTTCCTTCCCTTCTCTTCCACTTTCCAATAACCCTTTTTTTTGTTCTTCCCTTTCCTTCCACTTTCCCCAGATCCTGTCTTTGTTATTTTCAATTTCTTCTTCTTCCTTATTCCTTCTTTTCGCTTCCTCCATTCACTTTCTCTTTTTCCAAATTTTTTTCGTTCTTTCCCTTCTCTTTCACTTTCCAATAACCCTTTTTTTTGTTCTTCCCTTTCCTTCCACTTTCCCCAGATCCTGTCTTTGTTATTTTCAATTTCTTCTTCTTCCTTATTCCTTCTTTTCGCTTCCTCCAATCACTTTCTCTTTTTCCAAATTTTTTTCGTTCTTTCCCTTCTCTTTCACTTTCCAATAACCCTTTTTTTGTTCTTCCTTTTCCTTCCACTTTCCCCAGATCCTGTCTTTGTTATTTTCAATTTCTTATTCTTCCTCCTAAATCCTTCTTTTCGCTTCTTTTATTCACTTTCTCTTTCTCCTAACTATTTTCGTTCTTTCCCTTCTCTTTCATTTTCCAGTAACCCTTTTTTTGGTTCTTCCCTTTTCTTCCACTTTCCTCAGATCTTTATTTGTTATTTTCAATTTCTTCTTCTTGCTCCTAATTCTTTCTTTTCGCTCTTTTTATTCACTTTCTCTTTCTCCTAATTATTACGTTCCTTTTCTTCTCTTCCATTTCCAAGAACCTTTACTTCGATTCTTTTTCCTTCTCTTCTTCTTTCTTTTAATGCCTCCTTTTCGTTCCTATCATTCTCTTCTTTTTCTCAATCTTTTTCGTTCCTTCTCTTCTCTTCTTTTTCTAAATCTTTTTCATTTCTTTCCTTCTCTTTTACTTTCTAGTAACCCTTTCTTTGATTTTCTCTCCTTTAATTCTTTCTCCCAAATCCTTCTTTTCATTCCATTTATTCTCTTCTTCTTTCTCCTAATTATTTTCGTTCCCTTCTGTTCCGTTTTATCCTAATCCATTCTCTTCTTTCTTCTGGTTTCTTCTTTTCGTTGCTTTCATTTTCTTCTTTTCCGTAAATCTTTTAGTTCTTTTCTTCTCTTCCAATATATCCTAATAATTAATATTCGGTTCTTTCCCTTCCTTTTATCTTCCTCCCAAATGTCTCCTTTTCGCTTCCTTAATTCTCTTCTTCTTTTTCCTAATCCTTTTCGTTCTTTCCTTCTTTTCTACTTTCCAGTAATTTTTTCTCCGATTCTTTTCTTCTGTTACTATTTCTCCCCAAACTCCTTCCTTTCGTTCCTTTCTTTCTCTACTTCTTTTTCTTAATTCCTTTTGTGCCTTTCTTTTCTTTAACTTTCTTCTAATCCATTCTTTGCTTTTTTCTCTTCTTCTTTCATCTAGTTTCTTTATTTCGTTGCTTTCATTGCCTTCTTATTTTCCCTACCCCTGCGTTTCTTTCCATTCCAATATATACTAATCCTTTTATTTGACCTTTTTCCTTTTCTTCTTTCTTGCTATTTCTTCTTTTCGTTCCTTTCGTTACTTTTATTATTTTCTTCTTTTTTCTAAATATTTTCATTCCTTTCCTTCACTTCCACAATCTCCTACAACTTTCTTTATATCTTTTCCTTATCTTCTTTCTCCTAATTCCTTCTTTTTGTTCCTTTTCTTTCTTTTCTTATTTTTCATAGATACTTTTCGTTCCTTCTCTTCTTTTCCACTTTTTCCTGTCCCGTGCTTTGGTTATTTTCCTTCCCTTTCTTTTTTCCAATCCATTATTTTCGTTCCTTTTATTCTCTTCTTAATTTTCCTAATCATCTACATTCATTTCTCTCGCTTTCAGTTTCTTGTAACCCTTTCTTTGATCCCTTTATCTTATTTTTTCTCATTTTTCTTTTCGTCCTCTTTTCATTTCTTCTTTTTCCTAATCCATTCCCTTAGTTCCCTTCTTCTTGTTCTTCCTTCTAATCCTCTTCCTTTTCTTTCTTCTCTCAATTCTATTCATTCTTTTTCTCTTCTTTACCTAACTCCTTCTTCGCATTTATTTCTTCCTTCTCCTAATCCCTTCGTTTCGATTCTCTTTTTTGTCTCATTCTTTTCCCTAATCCATTCACTTCGTTTTTCCCACTTATTCCACAAATCTCTCCTTTTTCGTTTTCGTCTTTGTCTTTTCCTCTTTCCTTATTCTTCATTTTAGTTACTTTCTTTTGTGTTTTTTTTGGTAATTTTTCCTTTCGATTCTTTTCTTCCGCTTCCTCTTCCTCTTAATCCTTTCGTTCATTTTCTTTTTTTCCAAATTCTTATTTTTTCTAATCATATCTATTGGTTTCTTTCTCTTCTTCTTTTACCCGAACTTTTTTCATGTTACTTTAATTTTCTCTTTTACTAATCCCTTCATTTGATTTCTTTAAGTATCTTCTTTTTATGTCCTAATTCTTTCTATATATTCTTTATCTTCTATGGTTTTCCTACTATTTGTTCCCGTTAATTTCCTTTTCTCTTCCGCTTACTATTTTGTTTCTTTTTTCTCTTCTTTCTCTTAATCCTTTCTTCCAGTTTCTGTAATTCTATTCATGCTATTCCAAATAATATATTTCCGTTCTTATCTTTCTCTTCTTCTTTTCTCGAACTTTTCTTTTAGTGTCTCCTTTTCTTTTCTTCTTTTCCTAATCACATTTTTCGCATCTGTCATTAATTTCCTTTTGTCGTTTCTTTATTCTCTCCTTTTTTCATATATTTTCCGTTCCTTTCCTTCACGTCTTCCTTTGCTCCGTTTCGTTTTTTCCAGTCTATATTTACGTTCCTTTAACTCTCTTATTTTCTATTTTTTTTTTCACATTTGTTTCTAAATCTTTTTCATTTCCATTCTTTCTCTTCGTGGTTTTTCTATCCCCTTTTGCTCCTCCACTCCTCTTCTTTTTCCTAAACCTTTCTTTTCGTTCACTTCCTACTCCTCTTCTCTTTACTAATGGTTTTGTTCCTTTCTTTCTCTTTTTCCCTTTCTAAGTTTCTTCCTTTTATACCCTACCTTCTCTCCTTCTTCTAGTCGTACTTTTCGTTCTTTTTCTTCTCTAATTCTTTTCCCTAATTATTTTTCGTTGCTCTCCTACTTCTCATTTCCCTAATTTTTCTTTTCTTTTTTCTCCTTCTAAACGTCTCTATCCGAATAAAATATTTTTATAACTTTCATTCTCTTCTTCTCTCTAACACTTTCTTTCCTTTCCTTTTGCTTTCACTTGTAATGCCTTATTTACTTTCCTTTCAATGTCCTCCTTCTCAGTATAATTTCTCTTTGTCCCTTTCACTCTAGTCATTATTTTTCTTGTTATTTCTGTTGTTTCCTTCCTTCTCCTCTTCTTTCCTCAGAACTTTGTTCCCTCTCTTTCAATTATTTTCTTGTATTTTCTAATATTTTATTTATTTCGTTTTATCCCCATCTTCCCTGTAATCATACCACTTCTTTTTCTTCCTTCCATTCTTCATTGTTCTAAATTCTTTCTTTTAGCTTCTTTACTGCTTTTCCTCTTCCTTCGTACTTTCTTTCCGTTCCTTTCCTTAACTTATTAATATTTACAATTATTTGTCTCATTCCTATCCCTCCTCTCCTACTTTTTCTAATCCTTTCTTTTCGTACCTTTAATTCGCCTCTATTTTATTCCCTAATCCTTTCTGTTCGTTCCTTTCCTTCTGTTCTTCTTTATATAGTTCCTTTTTTCGTTCCTTTTCCTCTTCTTCTCTTATCCACTCCTTTCATTTCATTCTTTCGTTCTCTTCCCTAACCTTTCATATTATTTTTTCTTTTCTTTTCTATCCCCAAGTCTTTCTCTTCGTTACGTTTTCCTAATCTGTTTTTAGTAACCCTTTTCTTTACGTTCCTTTCCTTCTCTTCTTTTCTCTATTCCATTTTTTCTTCACTTTCATTCTCTTATTTTCCCTCATCCTTTCTTTATGTTCCTGTCTTTCTCTTCTTCTTTTCT
Organism: Periplaneta americana; assembly: GCF_040183065.1. Classification (NCBI taxonomy): domain Eukaryota; kingdom Metazoa; phylum Arthropoda; class Insecta; order Blattodea; family Blattidae; genus Periplaneta; species Periplaneta americana. The sequence goes on along the minus strand of NC_091123.1, from coordinate 64,714,957 downwards.
CTAACACTTTCTTCTCATTCTTTTCATGCGCATTCGTTCCTTTTTTGTTTCTTATCTTTTTCCTAATAGTTTATTTCCATCTTTTCCTTCTCTCTTTTTTTCTAATCAGTTTTTCGTTCCATTACTTCCCTTCTTATTTATCGCTGCCCTTTCGTTTTATCCCTTTAAATCGACTATTCTCTTCATGTTTTCCCTAATTCTTTCTTTTCAATCTTCTAATTTACTTATTTTCCCTAATCCTTTCTGTTACTTGTCTCTTTTCTTCTTCCATCTAATGCGTTCATTTTGTTCCTTTAGATCTCTTTTTCTTTTCCCTAAATATATTTTCCATTTCTTTCATTCTCTTACTTTTCCTTAGTTTTTCTTTTCGTTCCCTGCTTTTATTTCACCTTTCTTCTAATTTTTTGTTTCCTATCCATTATTTCTACTCTCTTTCTTATGCCTTCTACTCGCCTTTTTTCTATTCGTCTTCACTTTCTATTCTTATCTTTCCGACCCTTGCCCACTCTTCTCCTCCCTCTAAATCTCGTCTTTTCCTAACGTTCATTCTTTTCTTATCCCTAATCTTTTCTTTTCGTTCGCATCTTTCTTCCATAGTTGTTTTCATTTATACTTTTTCCTTCCTTTTTCGTTCCCTTCTTCTTGTTCTTTTATCTAATCCTTTCTTTTTCTTCCTTTCCTTCTCTTCTCTTTTCTGATTCCCTTTTTCGTAGCATTCATTCTTTTCTTCTTCATTTTTGTCCTTTGTCTTCATTTCATTTATTATGTTGTTCTTCCTTCTAATCGTTTCTTTTCCTATCCGTCTATTATATTTTTATCCTAATCTTTTTCTTTCAATCTTTTAATTCACTTCTTTCTCTAATCATTTCTTTTCGTTCAATTTCTTCTACTCTTCTCTTTTCTACTTATTTTTTTTGTTATCTTCTTGTTTATCCTTATGCTTTCTTTTCATTCCCTACCTCCTATTCTTTTCCCTCCTCATTTCTGTTTGTTTTATTCTTTTTCTTCTTCATTTTCTAAACTTTCCATCTCGCTCTTTTAACTACTTTTCTCCCCAATATTTTCTGTTCGTTCCTTTCTTCTATTATTCTTTTTTCTGCTTCTTTCTTATCTTTCCTTTTATTATTTTTCTTTTCGTAATTCCACTTTTTCTCTCGTTTCCTTCTCTTCTTCTTCATCATAATTCTTCCTTTTATTTATTCCATTCTCTTCCCTTTGCTAATTCTATTCGTTTCTTTTTTCTCTTATTTCTTTCCCTAATACTTTTTGTTATTATAATTCTAATCTTCTTTTACATATTTTTTTTTTCCTTTTGCTTCCTTTTTCTTTTGTATTCTCCTCACCTCTAGTCTTAATTTGGTTCCTTTCCTTCTCTTCTTATCTTCCCTAACTCTTTACTTGCACCCCTTTGTTACTCTTTCTCCTTTTTTACTATTATCTTTTCTTTACATTCAATTTCTCATTTCCTCTAATCCTTTCTTTTCGCTACCTTCCCTCTCTTCATCTTCTTTCTTACTCTTAATTTTCAATTGATATTTATCCTTTTCCTTCTGTTTTCTTTATATATATTTTTCTCTTTTTTAGTTCCTTTCTCTCTCTTCAGTTCCCTATTTCATTCTTTTCTTATTATCCTCCTTTTCCTCAATTTCCTAGTGATTTAAACGTTCATTTCGTTGTTTCCTTTTTATAAATTTTTCTTTTCGTTCCAGTCACTCCCCTCTCTTCTCTCCTTATTCTTACATTTCGATCACTTAACTTTTCTTATGTTCCTAGTCTGTTCGTCTTGTCATTTCCTCTTTTTTTTCTAATCCTTTCTTTTCGTTCTTTGCTTTTCCTAACCCTACCTTTTGAGTCATTTCATCCTCTATCATTTCTTAATTCTTTATGTTCGTTTCATTTCTTTTACACACCTTTCATTTAATTCTTCGTTTTCCTAATCCTTTACATTCATTATTTTCATTCTCTTCCTTGCATTCGTTCTTTCTTTTCGCCCCTTTCGTTCTCACCTTCTTTTACCTAATCCTTACAGTTCGTTCCATTCACTTTATTATTTTTCTTGCCCATTTCTGTTCGTTTCTTTTCATCTGTTCCTTTGGTTTCCATTTTCGTTAGTTCTGTTTCCTTGTTTTACTTAGTATATTATTTTCTTCTTTCCTTCTCTTCATCGTTTTCTATTTTTTTATTCATATCCTGATCACTTTTCTCCTATCCCTTTCTTTGGTCCCTTTTGCTGTTATTTTTTTTACTGTAATATTTTCTTTTAGTCGCTGTCCTTTTCTTCTTATTGTTCATTCTCCTCTGTCTTCGTTCGTTTCTGGTATTCATTCTCTGAATCCTTACTTTTCGTCCATGTCTCTTTCTTTTCATTGTCTTAACCTTTCCTTTTAGTTCCTCTCCAACTCCTCTTTTTTTTGCACCCAGCTGTTTCCTTCTCTCTCCTAACCCTTTCTTTTCGTTCCTTTTCTTTTCTACTTCCTTCCAATTCTTTCTTTTGGTATCTCTCCCTTTCTTCCTCTCTGTAATCTTTTCTTATCGTTCCTTTCCCTTTCTCTTCTTTCTAATCTATTCTTTTCGTTACTTTCGTTCTTTTCTGCTTTTCCGTAATCTTTTATGTTAGTTCCCCAACTTATATTCTTCTTTATCTAATCGTTTTCTATCAACCGTTTTCTTTTTCCTTTTTTTCTTTAGTCATCTCTTCTCTTTCCTTTATTTCTTTCTTTGCTTTTCCTAACCCTAGCTTTAGAGTCCTTTCATCCTCTATCACTTCTTATTCTTTATGTTCGTTTCATTTCTTTTACACTCCTTTCATTTAATTCTTCCTTTTATCCTTTGCTTCTCTTCTTATTTTTCCTAGCCCTTTCTTTTCGTTCCTGAACTTCTTTTTTTCTGAAATTACAAAAAAAAAATGGTGAATGGTAGAAAAATTCTGACTTCATTTTTGGAATCAGCAAATGACATTACATAAGGAACCGCAGAAATTGTACATTTAACAAAATCATTGTTGACCAGTGGAGTTAAAGGAAACTAGACATGAGCCCGCTTCAGTTTGTTTAGGAACAAACGTAATTTCGAATCACTTATCTTATCTCGAACCACATAGGCGAAAATTTGAAATGTTTCTCGGAAGGAGAATTTATTAGAGAATGATACTGTCTCCGAGTGTCTTTGTCCGGAAAAACTGAAATATTTAAATCAATAAGTCTCTCTTGGCGAACTATCACAGACAAAATTACGGAAATAGCTAAGAACGTTGAAGATCAGCAAAAAGTATAATAAATTGAGAGAGTTGATATGGTACTCTTTAGCTATTGACGAAAAGATACAAAAGACACTGCGCAATTAGCCATTTTTCTACGGGGTGTGGATTCTCAACTCACCATGTTTGGAGATTGTCTTGAGCTTGTATCTTTGAGAGCCAATACCAGGGGAAATGATATTTTCGAAGCGTCTTTGAAGTTGTGACAAAATATGAATTATTCTGGGAAAAACTGATTTGTATAGCCACAGATGGCACCCCAGCAATGATAGGAAAAAACACAATGGCTTCGTAGTTATATTACGACGATTTCTAAAATCCATTAATGAATCATGAGATGAATTAGTTGCAATTCACTGCATAATACATAGCGAGGCATTAAGTATTAAAGCACGAAGTCTTGATAATGCCACGCAGATAGTCGTAAAAACCGTAACAGTTAGTATTAGTGTTTTGTTTTGTAATAAAACAGTATTATTTTTATGTTATGTAATAATAACAGACCGAAATACAGTGAAACTTCTACTTACGGACACCCCCAAAATACGGACACTCCTCATATACGGACAGATTTTTATGTCGCAACTGAAATGATATAGAAATAATGATAAATTTAACTCTCGTTTACGGACACTCTCAGACACGGACACGGACAGCTGTTTCACAGTCCTAAAGCTTACCTTACCTCCTGACTGCGGACAGACTTGGATTTGAAAACCTAATATGTTACTAAAATGGAAAATTTAGTACAGAAATTCCCTAACATGAAACATAACATAAGGGTCTCGTAGGCTACCACTAGACCAGCCGGCTACCCCTTGTTAGCTGGAAGCGGGTGGGTAAACAGTCATAAAATTTAACCTGTCTGATGAGTCTAAGGTTTCCGCGATCGTGAAATTGTATTCGACATGTGATAGGGTTAGTAGGATTATTCTCTCCACTTCAATCAGTTGTTCTGTTTCCAGAGACATGGCACCTGAACGTAAAGGTTAAGTTGAAAACTGTAAATTACAGTACCGCACAACTGTAGACCTAGAATAAAATTGCATGGCATAATAGTGTATTTTCGTTTTTTGGTCTTATTTACTGTAGTTCAAAGTCCCGAAGAATGTACTGTAGTACACCAGACTGTATTTAGAATTAAACTACAGTAATACATTTCATTTAAAGCGTGAAGGGATACATAATGCATATCATAAACTTACTGTTAGATTGGTGAGCCTCCCTCCCAAAAAAGGACACCTCCCAGATGCGGACAGATTGTTATGTCCCTTCGATGTCCGTAAATGAGAGGTTTCACTGTAGTTCTAATCCGATCGCGTTCCGCCACTGGTGCCGTCTTGTGTACAAACAGAGGTCCAAAGAAGGAAGTAAGCGTATCGCTGCTGTTGGAAAGTGATGAGAGTTAATAAAACAGAGAGCGAGTTCCTCTCCTTTTCCCCATGCCTGAGCAATAATATGTTAGCAGACTATTGCTGCACTTTAGCTCGTGATGTGCCTGATACCGATACCGTCTTTTTGAAAAAGATGAAAGATTTAATCTTCTAAAAAGGTGAGTAATTTATCTTTTTTGTCACTACGTAGATACTACAACATGATCAGTGTTATTGATTTTCGTTCCCTTCCAGCCCTTCTCTTTCATGGTATTTTATTTTTCTTCTGCTTTTATCTACGTCTTTCTTTACATTCAATTCCCTCCTCTTTCTCTTTTTTCCTAATCGTTTCTCTTGATACGTTTCAATCGCTCCTACTCCCAAATTGTCGTTCCTTATATTCTTTACTTTTTTCTAATTCCATCTCTTCGTTCCCTGACTTCTTTTTCTCAATCCTTCCTTTTCATTCCTTTAATTCTCTTAGCTAATATCTCCTCTCTTCATAAGCTCTCTTCTATTCCCCTTTTACTAGTTCCTCCTTTTAGTTCGTTTCGTTCATCCTTTAATCGTTATCATTTTTCATTTCTTTCATTCCCTTCTTTTCCTTAATCATCCTGACCGTTCTTTTCCTTTTATTCACAACTTTAAACTTTACTAATTGGTTTAGTTCATTCCTTTTATTCTTTTTTCTAATACATGCTATTCTTTCCTATCCTTTCTTCTTCTTCTTCTTCTTCTTCTTCTTCTTCTTCTCCTTCTTCTTCTTCTTCTTCTTCCCAATCCTTTCTCTTCATTACTTGAGTTCTTTTTTTCATTTCTTTCATTCTCTTCTTTTCCTTAATCGTCCTGACCGTACTTTTCCTTTTATTCACAATTTTCAACTTTACTAATTAGTTTAGTTCATTCATTTTATTCTTTTTTCTAATACTTGCTATTCTTTCCTTTCCTTTCTTCTTCTTCCCAATCCTTTCTCTTCATTATTACAGTTCTATTATCCCCAATATTTTCTCTTCGTTTGCCTTCCTGCTATTCTTCCTCTCCCTAATGCTTTCTTTTCGTTTCTTCATTTTTATTATTTCTTCTTGTCAAATCTTTTCCTTCTTTCCTTCCCATCTTTATTCCAATCCTTTATCCTCCATTATTTCTTCTCTTCCTAATCGTTTCTTGGCACCCATTCTTCTCTTCATCTCCTAGCTGATTCACTCTTCTTCTTATTTTTATTGCTTGTCTAAGTGTTATTGTCCGCGCTATTATTCCCTTCTCTATTTTCATAATGCTTTATAATTTCTTTCATTCTCTTCTTTTATCTATTTCTTCCTTTCGTTCCTTCACTTCTTCATTACCAAATCCTTTATTTTTTCATCTTTTCATACGATTCTTTCATTAATCCCTTCCTTACAAATTTCAATCTCGTCTTATACCTTTAAAGGCTATCTATCTATCTATCTATCTATCTATCTATCTATCTATCTATCTATCTATCTATCTATCTATCTATCTATCTATCTATCTATCTATCTATCTATCTATCTATCTATCTATCCATCCATCCATCCATCCATCCATCCATCCATCCATCCATCCATCCATCCATCCATCCATCCATCCATCTATCTATCTATCTATCTATCTATCTATCTATCTATCTATCTATTTATCTATCTATCTATCCATCCATCGATCCATCCATCCATCCATCCACCCACCCACCCACCCAACCTCCCACCTATCTATCTATCTATCTATCTATCTATCTATCTATCTATCTATCTATCTATCTATCTATCTATCTATCTATCTATCTATCTATCTATCTATCTATCTATCTATCTATCTATCTATCTATCTATCTATCTATCTATCTATCTATCCATCCATCCATCCATCCATCCATCTACCTATCTACCTATCTACATATCGACCTATCTATCTATCTATCTATCTAACTATCTATCTATCTATCTATCTATCTATCTATCTATCTATCTATCTATCTATCTATCTATCTATCTATCTATCTATCTATCTATCTATCTATCTATCTGTCTATCTGTCTGTCTGTCTGTCTGTCTGTCTGTCTGTCTGTCTGTCTATCTATCTATCTATTTATCTATCTATCTATCTAGCCATCTATCCATCCATCTATCTATCTATCTATCTATCTATCTGTCTGTCTGTCTGTCTATCTATCTATCTATCTATCTATCTATCTATCTATCTATCTATCTATCTATCTATCTATCTATCTACCTACCTATTTATCCTAATCTCATCTATATAACCACCTAACCTAATCTGTCTATCGATCTATCCATCTAATATAATCTATCTAATTTATCTATCTGTCCATCTAATCTAATCTATCTACTCATCTATTTAATCTATTTATCTATCTGTATGTCTGTCTGTCTATCTATCTATTCTATTCTACTCTATTCTATCTATTTATTATATTCCATCTATCTATCCTATTCCATTTATTTTTTTATTCTAACTATCCTAATCTATTCTATCTGTCCTAATCTATTCTATCTGCCCTATTCTATTCTATCTGACCTAATGTATTCTATCTGTCCTAACCTCTTCTATCTGTCTTAACCTATTCTATCTGTCCTAAACTATTCTATCTGTCCTAATATTCCATCTATCCTAATCTATTCTATCTATCCTAATCTATTCTATCTATCGTAATCTATGGTATCTATCCTTATTTATTGTATCTATCCTAATCTATTCTTTCTAACCTAATCTATTCCATCTAACCTAATCTCTTCTATCGTTATCAATTATATCTATCCTAATCTATTCTTTCTAACCATCCTAATCTATTTTGTCTATCTATCCTAAAATATTCTATCTATTCAAATCTATTCTATCCTAATGTATTCTCTATCCCAATATATTCCATCTATCCATCCAAATCTATTCTATCTATCCTAATCTTTTCTATCCGTCCTAATCTATTCTATTTATCCTACTCTATTTTATCTATCCTAATCTATATCTACCTATCCTTAACTATCCATCTATCCATATATCTACCTATTCTATCCTCTCTATCTATTCTATCTAATCTATTCTATCCTTTTCTATCTATCCTTTTCTCTCTATTCTATCATTTTTTCTAACCTACCTGTCTATCTGTCTACTCTATTCTGTCTATTCTATTCTTTCCATATGTTCTATTCCATCTATCCTATTCTATCTATTCTTTATATTCTATCCGATCTATCTATCAATATTTACAATACATCCAATCCTCTCTCTATCTCTCTCTCTCTCCCTCTCTTCCTCTTCTCTCAAAATTTATGAATGGTTTTTAAAAATTCCATATTTTTCAAATATTTTTAAGTTCCAAATGACAATAATATTAAAAAATTTAAAAAAAATCTATTAATTATTTTCAAGGAAAATAAAAAATATTCAAAATTTTGGAAATTAAAAAAACTTCAATAGTCGAAAAAATATTTCATATTTCAAAGATAAAAAAACCGTTGGAGATTTAAAAAACTTATTCCTCATTTTTCCAAAATACTAGGAAATTTCAAAATCTTGGAAAATAATTCTAAAAATATTGTAGATATTAAGTGTCAATTATTAAATTCTAATAAGCTTTCAAAATTTAAATTAATTTCAAAGATTTTCAACATTTCAAAATTGTCAAAAATTTTAAATCTTCAAAATTGTTGAATATTTTAAAACATTTAAGGAAATTTTGAATATTCAAACCTAGAAAAATTAAGAAAATTAAAAAATATATATATTTTTTTTAATTTTAAAAAATTTTGAGATTTTTTTAAATTTTGAATTTTTTAAAAATTACGATCATTTTGGAAAATTTAAAAAACATTTCGAAAATTATGAATTTTTTTTTAAATTCTGCAGATTTTTTTAAAATTTTGAGATTTTTAAACATTTAGAAAATTTTCTTAATGTTCGATATTTCTTGAAATCTCAGGTTTTTTTTTTTTTCATTTTTAAAGTTGATGAAGTTTTTTTAAATTATCAACGTCCGTGACAATTTTTAAGGTTTTTTTTTAATTTTTTAAAAATTGGGACATTGAATTTTTTTTTATTTCTTGACATTTTCAAAATTACAAAAGTTGTCGCGAAATTTTTAAAAATTTCGAAAATACTTAAAACCTTAAATTTTTGAAAATAATAGATTATATAAATTTTCGAAAATTTTTAGTATTTTCAGGAAATTTTTTAAAATATTTAAAAATTATATGCTCTTCATTTTTGATAGTTTTAATAAATTTTTGAATTCTTTAAAAACCACGAACATTTTTTTAAAAACATTCAAAAAAATTTCGAGTATTAAGAAAATTATTTTAAAATTTTGGATTTTTGCATATATTTTTAAATTTCAAATTTTTAAAAATTTCGAAAATTTTTTAGTCTTGGAAAGTTCTTGAATTTTTTTAATTTCTTAAAGATTTTGAAGATTTTTTGACGATTTTGAAAATTTGAAAATTTTATACCGGTACATTATTTTAAAATTTTCAAAATTTATTAAAATTTAATAATTGATTCTTAATATAATTATAATATTCTAAAAATTTTTCGAGAATTTTTGAAAATTATGAAAGTTTTTTCAAATCTTCGAACGGATTAGTAACCATTGAAGTTTTCAAAAATTGATAAGTTCCTTGAAAATAATGAATATCTGGATATTGTCAGATTTGTTAAAATTTTGTTTATTCTCATTTTGAATCTATAATGTTTGAAAAATAAGAGATTTTTAAAAAAAAAACGTATATTTTCAGAGACAGAGAGAGAGAGAGAGAGAGAGAGGCAGAGGCGGAGGGAGAAGGAGGGAGGGAGAGAGGGAAAGAGAGAATAGATTATGATAGCATACATTAGAACTGAAAGAATAGATTATTACAGATAGAATAGATTAGGACAGATAGAATAGGTTAGGACAGATAAAATACGTTGACAGATATAACAGGTTAGGACAGATAGAATACATTAGAACAGATAGAATAGGCGAACAGATAGAATAGAGTAGGACAGATAGAATAGATTATGATGAATAGAATAGGATAGATAGAATATAATAGATAGATAGAAGAGATTAGAGTGGAATAGAATAGACAGATAGATAGACACACAGGAAGACAGACTGATAGATAGATAGACAGACAGACAGACAGACAAACAGACAGACAGACACACAGATAGATAGATAGATAGATAGATAGATAGATAGATAGATAGATAGATAGATAGATAGATAGATAGATAGATAGATAGATAGATAGATAGATAGATAGATAGATAGATATATATATAGACAGAAAGACAGACAGACAGATAGATAAATAGATAGATAGATAGATAGATAGATAGATAGATAGATAGATAGATAGATAGATAGATAGATAGATAGATAGATAGATAGATAGACAGACAGACAGACAGACAGACAGATATATAGATAGATAGATAGATAGATAGATAGATAGATAGATAGATAGATAGATAGATAGATAGATAGATAGATAGATAGATAGATAGATAGATAGATAGATAGATAGATAGATAGACAGAAAGACAGACAGACAGATAG